>NW_022103905.1:375521-378029 GCF_000313985.2 Echinops telfairi | reverse complement strand
ACTGAGCCAAGCTCCAGACTATGACCAGGTATGGGACCAGGGCCATTTCCGGTGACTGCTGGAACAACAAAGGGCCCCAAACAAGGTGCGAGAGAAGAGGAGAACTATGTTCTCTCATGTTCTGGAAACTCAAAGTCTGACATCAAGGAGTCAGCAGGGCCAGCCACCCTCTGAAGCCTCTAGGGGAGACCTCTTAACCTCTTCTGTCTTCAGGCGGCCCCCAGCCTACCTTCCTTGGCCTATGGTGGCATGACTGCCTCTGTCTTCACCCAGCCGTCTCCCCCTTTGCCTCTGTGTTTGAATAGGCCCCGGGTGGTGCAGATCCTTCATGGCACTTACCTGGAGATCGGAGGTTGGAGTCCACCCCTCGGCCCCTCGGAAGAAAGGCCTGGCAATCTACTGCCCCCCCCAAACCAGTCACTGAAGCCCCATGGGGCACTGCTGTCCGCTGGCACACCCACAGGGCCGCCGTGGAGTGTGGATCAGCTTTGTAGCCCTCGGTTCCCTCTGTGCTCAGACGGAGCCTCATCTCCGTCTGCACTCCGAAGGAACCAGGCCCTCGGGCAGCAGAGGCCAGGGCGTGCGCTTCCAAGGCAGGTGAAGGAAGGAGACGGGAAAGGAACAGGAAGCCTGGGCTGGGGGAGCCGGGGGCCTCACTGAGACAACCCTTCCCAGAGAAGCTGAGCAGCCAAGCCCCGCTCCAGCGGGCCCCATGATCCTGAGGCAGCCTTAGCACCTGGGAGTGCACATGCACAGGGGGTCGTGGTCAAGTTTGCTTAGTGCTTCTCAACTGGGTATCATTTTGCCTCCCTGGACACTCAGGGGACATTGGCAATGTCTGGAGTCTTTTTTTGGGGATGTTTTTGGTGGTCTTTTTTGTAAATCATTTTATTGGGGGCTCTTATAGCTCTTATAACAATCCATACATTCATTGTATCAAGCATATTTATACATATGTTGCCATCATCATTTCCAAAATGTTTTCTACTTGAGCCCTTGGTATCAGCTCCTCTGTTTTGAATGTCCCCCTGAGAGGAAGGATGCAGGAGACAGAGGCCAGCCAGCTGCTGAATAGACATCGGCCACCAAGCAGGGCGACCCCCGGAAGAAAGCATTATCTGGTCCAGCACATCCATGGTGCCCAGGCTGTGAAGCCCAGCTCCAGCTCGGTTGGGCGAATCATCTCAGGCGTGACCCCCTCCCGATGTAACAGAGCCAGGCTGCCTGGCTTTGAACCCTAGTGGTACAGTCTCAGGCACACTGCCTCCCCTCGCTGCCTTCGGCTTCCTCGCCTGGAAAGTGAGGCTGTAAGGACCGATGAGGAGGCATGCCAGGTTACTGTGCCGTACCACCAGCACCTGAGCCCTGGCTGGCATGTATGGGCAGTCTAGAGAGGCCCGGGCAGTGGTTCTCATTGTGACTCCTGTGTCCCAGGTGCCTGTGGTGGCCGTGCTGGGTTCTGGGGGTGGAACCCGTGCCATGACTTCCCTGTATGGTAGCCTGGCAGGGCTGCAGGAGCTGGGCCTCCTGGATGCTGTGACCTACCTGAGTGGTGTCTCTGGGTCTACCTGGTAAGGAAGGTGGGGGCAGAAGGCAGGGTAAAAGGGAGTGTGGCAGGCGGAGAGGCATGGCCTGGTGAGCTCTCTGTTGGCGTCTCCCTGGAGAGCCTGCAAACAGGGGTTTCTCAAAGGGTTGGCAGGGGGTGGAGGCACCTTCCCTTCCCATGGCCCCTTGGCAAATGGGTACACCATCCCTCCTCAGGTGCATGTCCACGCTCTACAGTGACCCAGCCTGGTCTCAGATGGCCTTGCAGGCCCCCATTGAGCGTGCCCAAGCCCGAGTCTGCAGCAGCAAGAGCGGGGCAGTATCCAGCGAGCGACTACTATACTATGCCCAGGAATTGGGGGCCCAGGAAAGCAGGGGCCACAGCACTTTCCCTATTGGCCTATGGGGCCTCTTAATTGAGTATTTCCTATACCAGGAGGTAAGAGATCATACAGTACACACGGGTCCCCTGGAAGATTGGCAAAACTGGCCCCCCCAAGGTCTGAGCTCCCTGGCCAGGGAGAGCTGACCCCACTTCATCTTTCCTGGGGTGGGAGAGCATGGCCTGTAGGTCTCAGATCTGTCTGCATCTTACAATCCCCTGCACCACTCTTCAAAAGCACTCATGCCCAGGCCTCACCCCAAGAGATTCTTATTTCAGTTTGTCTGAGGTAGGGCCCTGGCATAGGTAGGCTGTGAGAGTATCCCAAGTCATTCCTGATGCAGCCAAGGCAGGGTTCCTGGCCAATACGCCCTGTGGAGCTTGTTTCTAGAATGGCCAAAACTTTTGTTCCTATCACAATCCATACATACATCAATTGTGTAAAGCACATTTGTACATTCATTACTCTCATCATTCTCAAAACACCCGCTCTCCACTTAAGCCCCTGGCATCAGCTCCTCATTTTTCCCCCTCCCTCCCTGCTCTCCACTCCCTCATGAACCCTTGATAATTTATAAATT
>NW_022103905.1:364234-373874 GCF_000313985.2 Echinops telfairi | reverse complement strand
TTCATTTGCTCCCATGTGCTCTGATCAGACATGTCCCTCTCCCTGAGCTGCAGCTTCAGTGCTGTCCTCTGAAGTAAATTCTTCTGGGGGGAGGGACAGCTAACAACACTTTTGCATTCCGACTTTCTTGTGGTTGTTTTCTTACTGTTTTAAAAATATAACAGCATGCTTTCTTGAATGGCAAAAAATAAAAGTAAAATGGAATGAATAAAGCAGCTCCCATAATCTCCCTGGGAGGTTACGCCCCAAGCCCATAGTAGTCTGCCTTGCCTCTGTTGCAGCCCACGGCCTGGTCATCCTCCTTCAGTGAGCTCTCGTGGACAATAGCCTTAGTGACCCAAAAGCTCTCTTAGGGCTATGGTTCTCAACCTTCCTCAAGCCACGACCCTTTCATATGGTTCCTCATGTTGTGGTGACCCCCCCAAGTATAAAATTATTTTCATCGCTACTTCATAACTGTAATTTTGCTACTGTTTTGAATCGGGCGACCCCTGTCAAAGGGTCATTTGACCCCCAAAGGGGTTGCAACCCACAGGTTGAGAACTGCTATCTTATGGGCACCTCACACCCTACCTGGGTAGAGTGCTGGGTGAGGAAAGGGACTCCTCCTAGTGGCTAAACGACCACCTTCTTTTCTGCCCAGGAGAACCCGGCCAAGCTGTCTGATCAGCAGGAGGCGGTCAGCCGGGGTCAGAACCCTTACCCCATTTATGCCAGCATCAATGTCCACACCAACATCAGTGCGGAGGGCTTTTCAGGTACGTGGGCTGTGAAGGAAGGACCGAGGGAGGAGTGGGAGGAAATGGTCTGTAGGAAGGGGTAAGAGGCCAGGGCGATCAGGGTGCAATGGGAGCTGGCTGGGTATAGGCACTGGGCACTGCTCCTGCTTTGGGCAAGGCACTGATTGCTGCTCAGACCCTATGCCAGGGCGTGTGTGGGGTCCTGGTGTGGGGGCTTCCTCTGATGCCCCCTTCACTCCGGACCCCTAGAGTGGTGTGAGTTCACCCCCTATGAGGTCGGCCTCCCCAAGTATGGAGCTTATGTCCCCACCGAGCTCTTTGGTTCCGAGTTCTTCATGGGCCATCTGATGCAGCTCCATCCCGAGCCCCGGATCTGCTACCTGCAGGGTGAGTCTGGGACAGGGGGGCAGCTCTCTTCCTCTCCTAGTGCCGCCTTCACAGAAATACCCCAGCTAGAACGTTGTTCCCTCACAGTTTAGGAGGCTGGAAGTCCAAGGTCAGGGAGCCAGCTCCAGGGGGAGGCTTCTCTCTGTCAACTCTGGTCCTGATCGGTTGGCTCCATGGGGATCTTCCTGCAGCATGAGGTCTGTCCCCTCCACTCTCAGCCAGCTCGGTGAATCTCCATAGAGATTGGCCCCAAATTTACCCTACAGTCGTCCCGTCTTATTATTAAGGAAGACAGCCCATCCCCAGATGGGAGGACAGAGGTGGAGAGGTGCAGATTTAAGAGCCCCCTACTGGACCAACTTTTTGAGTCCCTGCCTGCTCTGGGGTGCCTGTGACAGCCGGGCATCCGGTGAGGGGCCCCGAAGACAGACCTTTGCACGGGGACTGAGATGCTGCTGAGGAGCATGGGAAGGGCCAACAGCTCCGTCTTGGAAGAAGTGCAGCCACACTGGTCCTGAGAGGCCAGAAGGGTGAGACTTCCTCTCACTTTCTCTGGACGTGGCGTCAGGAGAGAAAGATCCTGGAAAAGGCTGCCATGCTGGGTAAGGCAGAGGGGCAGCGAGAAGGAGGGCGCCCTGCAAATGATGGACTGACCCAGTGGCTGCCACCATGGGCCCAACAGGAGAACCGCTGAGAGGACAATGCAGCAGCGGGCAGTGTCCCCGTCTGTTGTACACGGGGTCACCATGGGTCACAAACGACTTGTCAGCACCTGAAAAGCATCAACAGCCTTTGGGGGGGCCGGGGGGGACACTATTGGATCCAGAGCACCTGACAGGATCAAGCCTGACACTGGGTGCAGCCATGAGACCTGGGTCCTGCCTGTCTCCCTAGGGATGTGGGGCAGCGCCTTTGCAGCCAGCCTGAACGAGATCTCACAGAAGACAATAGGCTTGAGCCTCAGCTTCCTGGTGGACTCACACAGGGCCAGCGTGGACATCAAGGGTAAGGGCTGGCCCCGGTCCCCCCCCCCAGGGAGGTCCTGGCCAAGGTACGAAGAGACAGCCCGTGTTCATCTGTGCATCCCTCAGGCCAGGCACCTGGGAGGCTGGCTAGGGAGGCAGAGCTGGGGTGTGCAGGAGGCGAGGGATCCCGGGGGCTATGAGGCCACCATGCTGGCTCTGTAACTCGTGCCACCCTGGCCCTAGATGACTGCCAGCCTCTGCCACTGCAAGACCCCTTGAGGCTGCCCACGAAGCTCTTCACCCCGCAGGGGCCCTTCCTCCAGGCTGTCCTGGCCATCTTTACCTCCCGCCTTACCTCTGCGGAGAACTTTAACTTCACCCGGGGCCTCTGCCTGCACAAGGACTATGTGGCCGCCAGGGAATTTTTGACCTGGAAAGGCAAGTGCTGGCTTGGGCATGTAGGTGGTGGCAGGGGTGTGTGTGTGGGGGTGTCTGTCCTTCTCACCTCTTGGGCTGTGGGGTCCGGGGCTGCCCTGAAACCTGTGCTGGAGGGCAGGGTTGAGGGGCTGGCTGGGAGACCCCGTGGCTGTCAGAGAAGGGGCATGGGGCACACGAACAGAGGGCACTCAGGCTGGGCCCAGCAGCAGGCTGTTGTCAGAAAACAAGCCCTGTGCCCCTGTCCATCCACCTGTGCCCCTTGCAGACTCCCACCCGGATGCCTTCCCCAACAAGCTCACGCCCATGAGGGGCTGCCTGCACCTGGTGGACGGGGGCCTTTCCATCAACTCCCCCTTCCCACTGGCTCTGCTGCCCCAGCGGGCCGTGGACCTCATCCTGTCCTTCGACTACTCCCTGGAAGAGCCCTTTAAGGTGAGGGGTTGGGGTGGAGGGGGCGGCTGAGCTGAGTGGACAAGGAAGAGCACAGTCTCTGGGATTGGCCTGGCTGACTGACAGGGGGGGTGGGGGGTGTCACCCTCTTTTGTGTGCTCCCCCCGCCCCCTCTCCCCGGCCGGAAAGCAGGGTGAATGCTGCCAGGAGTAAGAGTCTCTCCCAGATGGAGGAGAATGGTGGGGGGTGGGCTGGAGGGGGCAGACTAAAGAAGAGGCTCACCCACTGCAGGACTCCCAGTCCCGCCCCCACCCCCCAGTCCCCTCCCCTGGGTCTGCCGTGCCCTTTAGTTACAGAGGAGGCAGGGTCCCCTCAGGAAGAACACAGCAGCGGCTAGCTCAAGCTCTGAGCATCTGCAGGGTGGTGGGTGTCTGGTGCTGGACCAGCCCCTCTCTGTGGCCCCCTCAGCCTGGGCGGGGATTGGGTGATGGGTAGAGGGGCTTCCAATGCTGACAGCCAGCAACATTCAGTCGGCCTGGGGGACTGAAAGCACTCCCCAAAGGGTGGAGGGAGGAGTCAGAGAAGGAAGGGCATGGGAGTGACAGATGGATGATGATGTGGATACCTGCCCCCCACTCCCCCACCCCTGCCTGCGTTCTGCCCATTTTTCTTTTGCACAAATAGACATTTGGAAAGCTTGTGTCTCTTGCCTGAAGGTAGTACAAAGAGCCGCCCATGACACCCGCCCCTGTGTGAGTCTCCTCCTGCACCAAGGGCCCAGGCAGGGAAGGACCAGAACTCCCCCACCCTCCCTTCAGATCTTACAGGTGACAGAGCAGTACTGCTGGGACCGCGGGATCCCCTTCCCCAGGATTGAGTTGCGCCCTGAGGACTTAGAGCAACCCCGAGAGTGCTATGTGTTCGCCCAGGCAGAGGACCCCCGCTCACCCATTGTGCTGCACTTCCCCCTTGTCAACCAGAGTTTCCGCACACACCTAGCCCCAGGTAAGGGGAGGCCCCAGTGATGGGGGGTGCTGTTACAGAGAGGGCCTAATAGCCTACTTCTGAGAGAGGCCAGCAGACCACTGCTTTGCTCCTGGACCTCAGTGTCCACACGGGGGTGCCGTCTCCTGCTGATGGCCATGAGAGCTTAGATGTGTGCCCAACCAGGGTGCTGGTTCCCCAGACCCCACACGTGCGCCCCACCGGTTCTCCCTTTCCTGCCCACTCACAGGTGTGGAGCGGCAAACCGAAGAGGAGAGGGCCTTTGGGGACTTTGTTCTCAACGGGCCGGACACCCCCTATGGCATGACGAATTTTACCTATGAGCCTGGACAGTTTGCTCGGCTGGTGGCCCTGAGTCGATACAACGTTCTGAACAACAAGGAGACCCTGAGGCAAGCCTTCCAGCTGGCTCTGGACCGGAGGCGGCAGGCTGGGGGCTGACTGGGGCTGTGTCCCCAAGATGAGGCCCCCACCCCCACCCCACACACAAGCACCCTTCATGCCCAAAGTGTTACAATAGCTCTTTTGAGCAGGGACATGTCTACTGGAAGCCTTACCTGGCCTAGCTCTGGTTCCCAGCTGCAAGGGCAGGTGAGGACTAGGCCTATGCTTCAGGTGGTGCGGATTGGGGACAGCTTAGCTTCCTTGTGCTGCCTCCTCATGCTGCTGCCTGACAGGCACTGCCCCTTCCTCTGGGCTTGAGGTAGGGGTTTGCTTTGGAACAGCTCTAGGATGGCTCCATGGCCTCACCCTCAAATGCTTCCTTTACTGCGAGCCTCCAATCAGGCCTTGCTAATGCCCCCGCAGCAGCAGGCTCTCTGGCCCTGGCATGTCAGCTCCAAGAGGGCAGGGCTGTTATCTGCTGGGCTCGCTGCCATGTACCCAGTGCCTAGAGCAGCAGCTGGATATAGAATGTACTCAATCGATACTTGCCAAATAAAGGAATAGGAGGTATAATTGCGAGAGCTGGATTATTGCCCACTTAGCATGGCGAGGTGCACCACTATCTACTGCAGTGGTTTGTGATCCACTCAAGGTCAATGGGTTGCTCCCTGCCCCCACCCCCCCAAAGCTGGCAAAGCCACAGACCCTCTCCCATGACAAACGCACATCTCCTGTGAACCCCAGCCTTCACTGTCTGCTGGCCAGCAAGAGGCCGTTGACACGTGGCTTGTGCAGAGCTGGTGGGACCTGCGCTCACAGAAGGTACATGAAAAGGTTGCCGTGGGTCAGGTCTGAGATTGCCAAGAGATTCGTCAGTAGGCGCAGAGCAGACATCTGCCCGGGGAGAAGGACACATTGCCAGGATGGTGCCAGGAAGCCAAGCAGAGTTGGCGTGGGGAAGGGGGCGGTGGCTTGTCCAGCGTGACTCCAGCTCTGTGCCCATACCCATTTGGACTTCAAATGCCTTCTGACACCACGTGCAGTTCTGCTAACTGTGGGTGCTGGGTCAGATGCCACAGATCAAAGACACTCCCCTACAACAGACTAACCTACACACCAGAACGTGGTTGTTGTTGGGTTGCTACCCCATAGGGTTTCCCAGACTGTAATCCTGTGGGACTGCTGGTTTATTCAGTCTGCAGCCGAGCCCTTCGCCATACTATGCCACCAGTCCACCCACACTGCTTTCCTGTGAGACACCAGCTCCAACTCCCTGACTGGTGACACACCGGGTATAACCTCAGGGGATCCCACTAGCCCTTGGGTGTAGTGCGTTGCCCAAATGACTTGTAGAACTCAAGAGAAATGCTGTAGTTGCCGCTACATTGTATGTTGCCGATGATCCGTCTTACGTCAGTTGGATCTTCATCCCTCTGTGGGTATTTTAAGGATCCCTAGTGGTGTAGTGATTATGTGTTGGGCTGCTCATGACAAGGTCAGCCGTTTGAAACCACCAGCCGCTCCATGGGAGAAAGAGAAGGTTTTCTACTCTGGTAGAGAGGTACAGTGTCTAAAACCCACAGGGGCAGTTCTACTCTGTCCTATAGGGTCGCTATGATGGCAGCCAGTTTGGTGGGTCGTTAGCCTTTCTTAATCTTTTGGGATTTGCAATTTCTCTTTGATTTTCAAAGGCTTCATTATGATTTTTCTGAAATGTGAGCTTTTTTTTTTTAAAGGTAGAAACACATCGTTGAACTCTTTCCATTTTTGTATCCTTGGTTTTTTGGTTATTGTTGTTTTATTTATTATAGTCATGGGGTTTATGAAGGAAATTAACAAGTTACCACAAGTCAGCATCAGTAAACAGTAAGGACACAGTCATTGGTCACAGCTGCCAAGTCTCTCCCTGGTCCTGGTCTCTCAGCCACGTGGTCCCTGCCCATTGCTCTGCCCCACAGTCTCATGTCTCAGCACTGTTCCTCTGCTGTCTAACAGCCACCTTGCCACAGCCTCTGATGCCTCTGGCCTCAGCCGTGACCTTTGCCACTTCAGAGATCTCTTGATGGTCCTGAGATTTATCTTTTTTTTTTTTCCAAATCATTTTATTGGGGGCTCTTACAGTTCTTATCACAATCCACCCATCCAGCCATTGTGTCAAGCACTTTTGTACACATGTTGCCATCATCATTTTCAAAAAATTTTTTTTCTACTTGAGCCCTTGGTATCAGCTCCTCATTTTTTCCCTCCCTCCCCTCTCACCCTCCCTTTGGTAATGTATAAAAAACATTTTTTCATGTCTTACACCGAGCACTGTCTCCCTTCATCCACTTTTCCATTTGTCTTGGGGTGGGGTGTTACATGTCAATCATTGTGATTGGTTCCCCCTTTCTCCCCCCCTTGTTTGTTTTTTAAATGCTGACTTAGTCTCTGCTGATTTTATCCAAAATATACCCACTGCCTCTTTGGAACTTTTTCTAGTTGAATATAGGAATGGCTGAATCCATCTTTATAACCCTAAGCATTCCTTTGGCTCCTAACTTGTTATGCTGAACCAGGGAAGATTTTATTTTTAGCCTGCTATTTTGTGGTATTAAGTTAAGGGGAGGATAGGGGGCCAGCCCCACCTGCTGCTACTACCCACGGGTTCAGTAAGCACAATTGTACGGTTGAGATATAAAAGTATTATATTAAAGTCATTGAGAGCATGCGATACAATAATGCAGTTAGACACATTACATAGTAGCATTGCTCACCAGAGCCCCGCGTGGTGGTCCACGTTGAGGGAGAGAGGATGGGAGAGGAGAGGGGGAAGAGAGGGGAGCCAGAGAGAGATCTATATTGCTGATCCAGGCCTATATACCTTTTGGGGGCATGCACGCCCACCAACTACAGGTAAAGACATATGTCACAGGAAGGGGTTACACTATAGGTTACACAGTAATGGGGTGGTCCAGGGACATACATGCAACAGGAAGAGGAGGGACTGGGGTATACATGTGACAAGATGGGTGGATGCCAGATTCAGGATGGCAGATCAACCTTTACCTGTTCCCTGGGTCTCCATAGGAACCATTATCAGTAGGGTGTAAACTCCGCCTATAGGAGCCTGTCCATTGTCCCCAGCAGCAGGGAGCAGAGCCCACTGCAGTTTGGCAACTGATTGCCCTCAGGGGGGTGGGAATGCCTGTGCATCTGACCTTCCCCCACAAGTCCCCATTTTGTTTTATATATAAAATTCAAAAGCCACATGGGTGACATGGTTATTTTCTATACATTAAAGGCTGTCAAGACAAAACTTTATGATCCAATTCATATAGCCAAAAATTCAGGTTTATAGCAAAACATTTTGAATCCAGGCACTGGGGTTAAAGTCCCCTAATGCCCATCTTCTATTGGAGGAAGGTATGAGAGATTGGATACCGCGGTGGGAAGAAATAGAGCCAAATAGGAATGCCTGCTTCTATAGTTAAAGCTGCCGGCCACACAGCAACCAGCTATGTGCTTGTAAGAGACAACCTCAGAATCAGCACCATATAGGAGGGTAAAGTAAGGAACAATATCATGAGAATGTGATTAGGACTCACCTATAACTCACAAGGGTGGAGGTCCCCCTCCACCACTAGAAACCTAGCCTCCCAGGCTCCTTTGCGAGAAAATGAAGGATTCGTCCTTGAACGTTCTCTTCCTGTTCTCTGCTCCTCATGGTATTTGCCTTATGCGCGAACTTCAAAAGTGCCATAGAGGCTGTATGATTCTCCTTCACACGCCTTAGCTTTCTATAGAAGCAACACGTGATAGCCAGGACAAAAATCGTGATTATGAGTAGCACCGATAGGCTGCAACCCAGGCTATGAGAAATACTTTGAACCCAAGCACGAGGGTCCAATCCTTCCATGCCATCCACCAATTGCTTAATTATATCAGAGCCAGGAGATGCCTCCAGCCTGTCTTTGAATGTATAGAAAATATCCATTTTAAGCTGATCAACATCTAATGAAATGTTTCCCATAAACCCTTGCAAATGTTTCTTAATCAAATCCCAATCATGCAATGTCTTATTATAAGGATAAGGGTTAATACAAAAGTCAGTAAAATTCCAATCACACTTTAGCATTAATTGATGTTGCAAGTCCATAATTTGATCTCCCAACCATTGAACAGTTTGTTGCAGCTCTGCCACTTTCCCCCCAAGTTCATCGTCCACCTTTGTTTGAGTGGCCCAGAGCTGATGTGAGCCCATTTGCCACTTTTGCACAAAATGTTCAGTTTTGATGGACTCTTGTAGTGCTCCCCCAGCGACGGCAGCAGTGGTGGCAATGGCTATGAGTCCAATTATACCTGCGATTAACATTCCCACGAATTGGCGAGGTCGACATCATTTGTATCAGGAAGGACAATTCAGGACTGCTTTCCCATCTGCGCTTCATCTCCACCGGAATCCACACCCCCATCCTGCTTTTTAGAATGAGGATGCTATCTTTTGAAAGGTGTATAAGCAGAGCATGATTAATGCAAATGAACAATTTACAATTATGGCAAGTGGCACTGAGAGCAGTTTCATTTATGATGTTTGCCACAGCAAGCACATCAGGCAGCTTTACACACGAGACTATGTATCGAGTCTCATTCTTGTGAAATGTATAAGTATATCCAGACCGACTGGTGCCAGTAAAGCTTCCTGTGTAGCCTGTTAAAGGCTCTGTGGCAAGCGGTAATTTCCACAGGTCCCACTGTTCAGGTCCTGTCACAGGTTTCAGCAACCTGGAGCGGGGAGGCGCAAGGCCCCCTTCATGCCAGGTCATCAGCTCTGACCTGGTAGTGGCAATGCCATCAGAGGTCTTTTGCCACTCGCAACTACTTATATAATCACATGAGGTGATATTTGACTCCTCTGAGCAATTAGTTAGAAACTTTCCATGGGAGCCCCAATCAATAATAGTCAGTGTCATTTCTTAACACTTTTTCATGTGGCCTCTGACATTTGTGCCATTTGAGTTTGTCAGCAACCACATGCCGGTAACTCATAACTTTGAAGGTTTTCATGTCTCCTCTCCCCTCCACAGTAGTGGAGTTTTCCCTTCTGCAAATGCTTCACCCATTATCATGCAGAAGCCATAGCTGGTTTCATTAAAGGCCAGACAGTTATCCCAAGCCTGAGCATTAACAGCCAAACAGCTATGGCTAGAGCCCACACATAACGACAGAGTTTCAAAACCCAGAGTGAAATTAAAATCTCTGCCTTCCTGATGGTGCCCGGCTATCGAGACCTATAGTGTCTGGGGACTTAAAGGCTTGAAAGTAAACAAGCGGCCATCTAGCCCAGAAGCAACA
>NW_022103905.1:362010-363010 GCF_000313985.2 Echinops telfairi | reverse complement strand
GTTTTTTGGTTAAATTGACCAAATGAAATTTGTCATACATAAGATTCCTCTTCTCCCCCTTCTGTTTTAACAATTTAGATTTCAAAGCACTGCTAGCAAACTTAGTTAACTTGCTAGGCTTTGACCCAGTATAAAGACTAGTTAGCTAGCCTTCATTGTTATGTAAATTTAGGCTGCCAGTTCTCAGAGAACCTGGAGAGCTAACATGTAAATTTTGGCTTCTGGCTCTCAGAGAATTAAGAGAGTTGACTAATTGGGAGAACTTCTTACTGTACTTTGCAAGACTGAAAAAAATCTTAATAAATTTGTTCAGCTGTTTTTTAAGTAACTTACCAAACAGACACTTTTTCTCCAAGTTTACAAATAAGGTTACAGGCTCAATTAAGTCGTTTTGCCCTTCAGGCTTCTTATACAGTATGATTTTACAATCTTGAAATAGTCTCTCTTGGTTAACTTCACTCATTCTTTCCATACTGGCTTTAGGGGAAGTTAATGGGAGGGTCTTAGGCCCACCTGAATGCACTAAGGCAATGACTCCATATCCAGAGCTTAAAGCCCTTTTCCCTTCAATTTCTAATTCCATGTGGGTGCGCTGTTGTTTCCTCGCAACAGCATTCCAGAAGACCCCTAGACATAAACGTTGGTCAAACTTCTCCAGTACTCTTTCCTGATAGTTATGAACTTTTACTCTAGAGATGCAGGGAAGCAAAACTTGCCTTAAGCGATCTTCCTTTAAAAACCATGGCATATCAGATTTCATCACTGCCTTAATTTCTTCATAATCCCGATCAAGAATTCCAGCAACAACTTAGAATTTATGTTGGAATTTCCTAATAAACATCCCATAGTTCTTTTAAGTAGCAGACCCCAATTACCGCTCTTAATAATTTCTGATTTAATCACAGCTTTTGGCTTTTCCTCACAACTCTAATCAATTCCCGTTTTATTTTGAATTCCTTGACTATTTAGGTTAGATCTTCCTGACAAAAACTCTATTACT
>NW_022103905.1:354181-355328 GCF_000313985.2 Echinops telfairi | reverse complement strand
AACTACTTCTCTGAGTCAGCTCTCCTAGTTTGCATTTCTTTGGAGATAATCTCTCTACCTCCAGCAATGGCTTGCTTGATTGTTTTACAATCTCTGGCCTTTCTTACACTAAATTCCAGCAGGGTAGCAGATGACTTTACTATGTCCCCTTCTGACTCAGTTTTTTCAGCTTGCCTAAAATCTTCTCATCTGCTTGAGACCCATTCTGACTGCTTTTCACCTGATTTAAGTTTGTGTATCTTAGATGTTCCTTACTACTCTGCTGGTTCTGTTGCTTTGCTTTCTCTACCTTTGAAAACAAGGGAGCTTCCTGGGGTTGCTTAATAGCCTCGCTTTGGGTCTTGGAATCCACTGCCCCTAGTACTTTATCACCTTTAAATCTACGGATGATCCAGTCCACCGAGGACATATAGGCTATGGCCTTGCGGTTTCTTTTAGAGTCAGAGGCCTCCCATAACAAATCAATCCCTGCTTCAGTTTTTCCTAAAGTTTCATCACCTAAATCTTGCTCAGTCACACATACTTTAGCTTCCTTTTCTAAATTTGAATAGCTCACACAAGACTTCTCACTAGATGGATAATCCTCTTTCTCTTCCTCCTGCAAAGGTACTAAAACAATCTTAACTTGAACCCACAGAGACCACTTCTCCAAGGGGATACTCTCCCAATCTCCGTGTGCTTTCTTTAAGTTAACAATGACCTTCTCCCAGGTTTCTATATCAAAAGTTCCTTCCTCCGTGAACCATGGATTATACCTTTTTACTACTTTGAGAAAACATTGCATCTTTTTCTTCGTTACTTTTACACCCTGTCTTTTCAGTAAGAAAATGAGTTTAATACCATAAGTTTCAGGTTTACTTTTACCTTGCCCCATTGTCCTCTTTAAAATACTCATTCACTGTTTCCACTACTTATTCGCCAATCCCCACACCGGATCCTCACTTCACACAATTTTCCAATTCGCTCTGCTTTCCGGTGGGGCCATACAACTGTTACATGGGATATAACTCATTGCCACGTGTTAGGCGCCATTTGTAGTATTAAGTTAAGGGGTGGATAGGGGGCCAGCCCCACCCACTGCTACTACCCACGGGTTCAGTAAGCACAATTGTACGGTTGAGATATGTAAGTATTATATTAAAGTCAT
>NW_022103905.1:352325-353405 GCF_000313985.2 Echinops telfairi | reverse complement strand
TTTAAGGTTGTCTTGAGAACACTGCATCTTTTTGTTTTAAGGTCTATAATAGGGTGCTTAAAACCACTGGACTCATTTTGTGGCTGTGCTTTTGTCTTTTTACTTTGACGACGTCAATACCTTCATTTAAAGGCATTGTCCGGATTGTTTAATGAATGATTCCCTTGGGGAAGTTTCTTTGCTTATTTTGCTGAGTGTGGTCACCTCATCTCTGAAACCTTTCCCCAGTCGCATCACACACATGCTATTATAGTGACTGTCAGTAGGTGGCAGTGTCGCATCACACACATGCTATTATGGTGGCTGCCAGTAGGTGGCAGTGTCGCATCACACACATGCTATTATAGTGGCTGCCAGTAGGTGGCAGTTTAGGGTGGGATGGCTACCTTAGTGTCCAGAAATGAACTATCAGTGGGAACCTGCTGAGGCTTCCTGTTTGCCTCTTTAGTTCAGGGCTGCCTAAGGGTTTCTGGTTCTTAAAGTATTCCTTTTCTTGTCTTGCAGCATGTGTTATGAACTTATTAATATATCCTTGTATCTCATTCATCATTGGTAGGATTTGGATGCTGTTGGGAAGTAAAGAAAATATTTGCCCCGCCCGTCCATCAGTTGCTATCTGGTCGATTCCAAGCCATGGCATCAAAGTAGAAGACTGCTTGATAGAGCTCATTTTTGGGAAAGAGATCACCAGACTTTCTTCGGGTGCCGAGCACATTAACCATTCATACCACCCAGGAGTAAAACACAGCGATCCCTTGGTGGTCGAACTCAATTCATTCCAAAGTGGCATGTTTGAACTGTGGCCATTATACTAGGTCGATGCTGTTTGCTGCAGTTGAGTTGGCACTGAGTCATATTCCCACCACCAGCCATAACTTTCTCACACCAGGACCCATAAGGTGTTTGCTGACTCATTAAAAAAAAAAAAGATCTCCAGGCCTTTCCTCTGAGATACCTCTGGGTGGACTGGAACCATCAATCTTTCAGTGAGCAAGCCACCCAGGGTGATACAGGGTACCGATTTCCCAGAGCTGCCAATTTGTAGTGGCCTCTTGGCTGGTCTAAAATGATTCAGGCCTC
>NW_022103905.1:341635-348934 GCF_000313985.2 Echinops telfairi | reverse complement strand
TTCTTCCCATGCGGCGATGTGCTTCAAGCATTCATCACTGCTTTTTAGGGAAGCGTTGTATGTATGTATGTACCACAGTTTTTGAATCCATTTGTCTGTTGATGGAAATTTGGGTTGTTTCCAACTCCTTGCAACTGGGAACTGTGCCACTATGAACACTGGAGCACAGATGTCTGGCCTTGGTTTGTTTCTTGCCTCTTCTTGGTATATGCCCAGTCGGGGGATTGCTGGGTCATATGGTAACTCGATTTCCATCTGTTTTAGATATCGCCAGATCAATTTCAAAGTGGCTGGACATATCTACAGGTCCACCAGCAGTGGATGAGAGTTCCTATCTCACCACAGCCCCTCCAACACTTATTGCTTTCTAATTTTTTAAAGTGGGCTGTTTTTGAGAGTGTTAGGTGGTATTTCATTGTTGTTTTAATTTGCATTTCTCTTATGGCTAATGATTGCAAACATTTTCTCATATGTTTATTGGTTATTCGGATTTCTGCCCTTGTGAAACTTCTGTTCAGGTCTTTTATCCATCTCCTCAGTTTGCAATTAGTTTTTTTCTTTTTGGAAGCTAGCCGAGTATTGTAGATTTTAGTAAAAAGGCCTTTGTCTGATGTGTCATTGATAAAGATGTTTTCCCTATCTGTGGGCTCTCTTATTACTCTCTTGGTGAGTCCTTTTGATATACACAGGTGTTTTATCTTCGGTATATTGCACTTGTCTATTTGTGGTTCATCTGTATTTGTATCCTTCCCTATTTCTGATAGCCTATGTATTCCCTGCACCAAAGTTCTCGGGTTTGTCCCAATTCCCTCATTGATGGCCCTAATAGATTGGAGCTTTACCTCGAGGTCTGTGACCCACCTTGAGTTTATTATTGTGTATGGAGTGAGATATAGGTCTTGCTTCATTTTTATGCAGGTAGATATCCATTTTTTCCAGCACCACTTGTTGAAGAGGGCATCTGCTTTCCATTGGATACTTTTTGGGCCCTTATGGAAGATCAGTTGTCTGTATGCTGATGATTTTATTTCTGGGCTTTTTTCCCAGTGATCTGAGTATCTGTCATTGTACCAATACAGGCAGTTTTGACCACTGTGGCTGTATAGTATGTGCTAAAGTCAGGTAAATCAAGCCCTCCCACTGTGTCCTTCTTGAGGAGTTCTCTGCTAATTTGGGGCGTCTTCCCTCTCCAAATCAAGTTGGTAATCAGTTTTTCCATTTCTTTGAAGAAAGATGAGGGCAATTGTATTGGGATTGCTTTGAATTGATACAGTGCCTAGGGCAGAACTGACATCTTTACTGTATTGAGTCTTCCAATCCACGAACATGGGGTATTCTTCCATTTGTTGAGGTCACTCTTGATTTCTTGTAATAGTGTTCTGTAGTTTTCCTCATATAGATCTTTTATTCTTTTAGTCAGGTATATCCCTAGATATTTCAATTTGTGCTTGGCTATTGTGAAGGGTACTACCTTTTTGATCTCCTCTTCTGTGGTCTTATCCAATGTGTATAGCAGTCTGATAGACTTCTGTTTGTTGATATTTATCTTGCCATTCTGCCAAACTCCTCTATTGCTTCCATTACTCCCCTTGTGGATCCTTTGGGATTTTCCATATATAAAATCACATCATTGAAAATAACAATAATTTCACCTTTTCCTTC
Source organism: Echinops telfairi (assembly GCF_000313985.2). Lineage (NCBI taxonomy): Eukaryota > Metazoa > Chordata > Mammalia > Afrosoricida > Tenrecidae > Echinops > Echinops telfairi. Next base: position 347,272 of record NW_022103905.1, on the reverse strand, counting down.
CCCAGATGAATACCTTTGATGTCTTTTCTTTGCCTTATGCTGTTAGCTAAAACCTCCAGTACGATGTTAAATAAGAGTGGGAACAAGGGGCATCCTTGTCTGGTCCCCTTTTTCAGTGGGATTGTGTTTGTCTTTTCTCCATTGACTACCATGTTGGCTGTTTTTTTAATATATAGCTTGTATTATCTTGAGGAATTTTCCTTTCATTACTATCTTCTTGAGTATCTTAAACAGGAATTTGTGTTGGATGTCGTTGAATGCTTTTTCCGTTTCTATCGATATCATCATGTGGTTCTTACAGTTTTTCATGTCAATGTGGTGAATGATACTAAAGGTCTTTTTTTATGTTGAACCATCCCTGCATCCCTGGAATGAATCCCATGGTGAATTATTTGTTTTTTTATACTTTTGTATTCTATTGGCCAGTATTTTGTTAAGGATTTTTGCATCGATGTTCATTAGGGATATTGGTCTATAGTTCTCGATTCCTGTGGAATCCTTGCCCGGTTTTGGTAACATAGTTATACTAACTTCATAGAAGGAGTTCGGGAGTTTGTTGTCTTTTTCTATATTCTCTGTAGGATTGGTGTCAGTTCTTCCCTGAATGCTTGGTAGAATTCTCCTGTGAAGCCATACGGTGCAGGGGATATTTTTTTTTGCTGACAATCCTTTGATAACTTTGTCTATTTCTTCTATTGCTGTGGGACTGTTGCAATTCTTAACGTCCATCGGAGAAAGTCTAGGGAGGGATTGTTTTTTCCAAGAAATTGTCCATGTCTTCCAAATTGTTGAATTCACCAGAGTAAAGTCCTTTGTAGTACTGTGTAATTATCCCTTTGATTTCATAGGGTCTGTTGTAATGTCCCTTCTTTCATCCCTCATCCTTGCTATTGAAATTTGTTCCTTCCTTTCTTTGGTTAGGTTTGCCAGCGGCCTGTCGATTCTGTTTATCCCACTTTTAGTAGCATTCATTTCCCCCCATAGTTTTCTTATTTTCCCACTCCTGATCTCAGCCCTGATTTTTCTCTCCTTTTCTTTTGCTATTAGTAGGATTGTCCTGTTGACTCTGCTCTAGTTGCTGTAAAATTTATGCCAGCATATCAATCATGAGTCTCTCTTCCTTTTTCATGTGTGTATATATTGCTATGAAACCTCCTCTGTTAACTGCCTTTGCTGTGTCCCATAAGTTTTGGTACATTGTGTTATCATTCTTGTTGGTTTCTAGTAATTTCCTAATTTCATCTCTGATCTGGCCACTACACACTCCTTTTGCAATAGAGAGTATTCATCCTCCAATTGTCTGCTCTTGTTTTCTTCATCTTCCTTTTGTTGATTTCCAGCCTTATAGCACAGTGGTCTGTATGATAGAGAGAGGTCTGTATGATATCAATGTGCTTAAATTTATGCAGATTCACCTCATGCCCCAGCATGTGGTCTATCTTAAAATATGTGCCATGTGTACTTGAAGAGAATGGGAATTTTTTTGTATTTGGATGAAGAGCTCTGTAAATATCTATCAGGTCAAATTGTCAAACTGTAGTCTTTAGATCTCTAGCCTCCTTGTTGAGTTTCTTTCCCTGAATCAACAAGTTCTTGACCCCTGCGAACTTTGGAAATTCCTCAAAGCCTTCCCATCCCGAGTGAGTGTTTCAGTGATTTATCATCTCCCCCGCCCCATCTGCTTGTGCTTTTATCCTTTATAAACTGAGTGTTAGGCTGTGCTTTGGACTGGGAGACTCGAGCACTAGCTGATTCTTGATTGCCACCTTTGAATAAAAACTTCTCATTTGAGTCATTCTGTGTGGCTTTGACTGTTTCTGAAACCTGGCTCAGCCATACAACCTCCACTAGTATCTCAGCTCAGGATTGCCAACATCCTTCCTCCTCTCCCTTCCACACTCACATTTGACCTGCATCGTGTTGGGCAGTCCTTCTAAATATCTTGTGGGTTGGGACTCAAGTTTCTGTTTGTTTCGTCAAAGGTGGAGTTTACATGTATGTTAATACTTTTTCCTTTTGAATATTTTTCAAGAAGGTTAAAAAAAACCTGCTAAATTTGCTCCATCATTTTAAAACCAGAAAATTTGCAAGACTTTTGAATTTTTGCAAATTTTCTGTTTTTTCCAAAAAATGGAAAAACTCACAGCCAAGAGGACTCTAAGGACATATGCTACACTTGACCTTAGCCAAAAGGCCGAGAAGTGATGGAAATATGACGATTAAATACAATCTTATGCCCTGAAAGGAATCTTGGAACAGAATAAGGTCATTCAAGGAAGACTTCAAGAAAGACTATGGAAATTTGAATAAGGTATAGACTTTCACGAGTCATGATGCATTGATATGAACTAATTGTGGGAAAAGTGCCATTTTAATGTAAGATGTGCTACCTGAAAGGTTGGCAGTTCAAACCCACCCAGAGGCGCTGTGGAAGAAAGGCTTGGGTATCTGCTGCTGTAAAGACCACAGTGAAGAAAGCGGGTTCACACAGGGTCACCGTGGCTCAGAATCAGTGGGATAGCAATGAATTAGCTTTGTTTGGGTGTGGGAACTCTCCATACTACTGTCACATTTTTCCTATACATCTAAAACTTCAGAAAAATATATTTTAGTTTCTCAGAAAATAAGTTTATTTTATATTTCCATTTGGAAACATGCTTTGTAATTTTCCGAGCTGGGCCGGTTCACCCATCCTTAGGCAACCTGGTGGTCCCCTGCTCCAGGGAGGTCACCATATTGATGCGGAATGTAGTGTGGACAACGCATCAGCATAGCGCACTATAGCCCAGAACTCCTGGACTCAAGCGATCCTCCAGCCTCAGCCTCCGGAGTAGCTGGGACTACACTCACGTGTCACCATGCCCGACACTTTATAATTTTATATCACAGATTTTTAAAGATATGGTTTGGCTACTGACTTCTAATTTATTTATATTTTTGTCTTGGGGGTCTAGGCTATAACAGACATACTACAAGTGCATGACTATAACAAATAAAAATCTGTTCTCTCACAGTTTAGGAATATGGGAATCTGAATTCAGAATATTGGCTGCTGTTTCTATTGGCTAGCTGAGGGATCCCTGGAGATTTCCACATTTTTTGACATCAATCTTTCCCTGAGTCTATAAGGTTCTGATCACAGGGACCGTTGGTCCGAAGGACATCCTCCATTCCTGACTCTTCTTTCTTGGTGGTAGTCAGGTCCTCCTGCTGCTAACGTCATTTATTTTGTATCTCAAAATACATGAACTCATGATACAACCCAATCCTGTAGTTCACACTCTGCCTCATTAACATAAATGCTTCTAATCCTGACTCACTAACATCACAGTGGTTAGGTTTGATATCACATAGGATAATTACATCACATTATAAAATGGAGAACAATTGCATAATGTTGAGAGTCATGACCCTGCCAAATTGACACATATTGGGGTGGGTGGGGAGACACAATTCAATCCATCACATAGTCAAAGGATGTTATTGTGTGGTATCTCTTGTAAGTCACAAGTGGTTTCTTATTAATAACAAAACATCCAAGTTTTAAAATGTTTTTCTTCCAATTCGTATTTTGATCAAGGTTATCTATGCACTTTTAGAAAATCAAAAGTTTTATAAAGCTTATAATGAAAAAATATCATTCTTTGCCTTATTTCTACCCCTCCTAATGTTAAGTTTTCCAGCATCAACTGCTTTGCTTAGTTGTATCTTTAAGTATATACTGTCATGTTTTTAAAGAACATACTTACCCTTATAGTACCTGGTGTTTGTGGGCTTTCTTTTATGTAAGCTGAGCGTTGAGTTTTTTACTTCCTCTTCCTTCAATTCCCTAATACTATTCTGTAACACATTTCATTAGTATTTATTATTAACGTTACTATGGAGTTTATAATTGCTCTACTTCTTTATTCGCAGGCTTTTCTTTAATTGTCACTAATTAATTCCCCCAATTCAAAAATCAAACTCACTGCCATTGAGTTGATGACAGCTCTTAGTGGCCTGATAGGGCAGGGTACAACTGCCCCTGTTTCCAAGACTGTAACTCAGAGACGGGAGTGTTTCAAATCGCTTACCTGGCAGTAAAGCAGCCCAGTGTTAACAACCACTATGCCACACACTCTCCACCGGCAGAAGTCCACTGCCCTCTAAGCTACCTACTCAATCTTTGGAATTGTTGCTGTCAATTGTATACCATGGAGACAGATCGTAGAAGAGCACACCGCACAAGGCAAACAGGCTTTAGTTGCTCACCGAAACTATTGTTTGGTTTTAAGAAGACTTTGGGAGATATTTTTGGTTTAAGGCTTAGAGATATCTCTCCGGGCAATATTTCAGGGATTTATATGGCCGCCATGACACTAGAAAGCCTGGAGTTCATCATCATTTTAAATTCTTTTCTACACATTTCTTCCTCCTCCCCCTTTCAATCAGAATTCTTTCATGGCATCTTTGATCAGAACGCTGAGTGACGGCAGCTAGTCCTCAGCCAGCTTTTCTGGTCTCACTGCAAAGGGTCTGTCATCATATTTTTACTACCCTGGGCGCTCTAGGTTCTCTGAATATTCATTTCATGGCATCTATTTTTTCATGGATGCATCATCTTGTTATCTCACCGAAGATATCAATTATAGTTTTTAAGAAGTGTTTGCTCCTACCCCTGTCATATCTGTTTTCTTTGAGTCTCTCTCTCTCTGACATTCAGTTGTCATGGTAGAGCGTTTCTTCACAGGTTTGGTCATCCCTAGCTGTTGTTCACGTTGAATCATGAGGCCCTGCATGCTGTCTAGAGCCCTGCGCACCCGTCTGGTTTGGTTGAAAAGGGGCTCCAGGGATCTGAGTATGCGTCATGCAGCTAGCTCTTGCCTGTTGGAATAGGGAATTGGTAGTCCTTGTCTTACTCTCATTTGGTCGGTTTCCCCAGTGGGTCAGTTTTTCTTCTTGTGTTTGCCATTTTCTCTGTCTTCTTACCTGGTGGCGGCAGGGCAGGTTCAAGGCCAGCATTCTTCTTGTTTGAAACTAGTACGTGTGTCACAGGCCATTTCAATGGTCCTTTTCCTCCTTTTGTAACCACTCAGACCAGGGTTTAGGTCTGATGGATAAGGAATCTGGAAGGTGTTTGAGGCGGGGACCCTTCTTTACCGCCGGCATTCTTAGGGCTGAGTGAGGAGAGGGGTCCCAGGTGGGATTCCCATTTCAGCAATGCAACTCCCTGGGAGCCTTCCTTTTCGAAACGGTGCCTTTCTCCTGCAGTTGTTCCTTAGGCTCTCCAGAGGGGGACTCCTTCATTTTCCGCTGGGATTGGGCAGGGCGTCTTTGGGACTATTATTCTGTTAATCTCTAAGGACTCCTCCTAATTGTCGGGTGACCTGCATCTTGACTTTTAGAGATGCTGAAGGAAGCTTATCTAGAGGAGCCTTGCTGACAGGTTGGGCTGCTAACTGCAAGGTCAGCAGTTTGAAACCACCAGCTGATCCGAAAGAAAGATGAGGCAAGGTGTGACAGTCTTAGAAACTCCCAGGGGCGGCTCTACCCTGCCCTGTAGGGTCCCTGTGGCCACCATCAACTAGATGGTAGTGACACTTTTCTAAGGGCTTGATCAGGTTATTATTATTAGTTTTTAAATTATTTTATTGAGGG
>NW_022103905.1:337960-339786 GCF_000313985.2 Echinops telfairi | reverse complement strand
TCTGTAGAGATAATAATATGCATAAAAAACCGAGCCATAACAAGATAGGTGATCAGTGAGAACACATCGATGGCAACAAAAAAGGAAACCAATTACCCATAGAAGAATAAATTAATTAAAAGAAAAAAAATTAAGCAGAAAGAAAAACCTGTAAATAAATCAAGGTCTGATTTTTAATCTCTAGGTGTGTCCTTCAGTCAGGACCGATGGGGTACCATGCTCTGACCCCAGAGTCTGTCCTTTGTACTCCCTCGGGGGCTCTCTGCTCTGCTCCCACAGTTGCTCTGCTGCACGTTTTTTGTGGTTTGCCTCGGTGTCTCAGGGTCAGTCTGGGCCATTCCTGACACTGAGTCTCCAGTGTTGTCCCCCTTAGAGCCTGGGGCCATCAAGGGACAGCATGTCTCGTGGTGGGATCAGCCATATTGTCCACTCTGTTCATTGACTGTTCAGAGCGGGGATGTTGTCCTCCAGGCCTGGTGGGTTAGGATGTGCTCCACTCTCTCTTCCTCCCCCTAAGTGCTCCCATTTGCTTTGGTCAGACATGCCCCTCTCCCCTAGCTTCAGCTTCATTGCCGCCCTCTCAAGTAAATTCTTCTGGGGGGAGGGGCTTGATCAGGTTATTTTTCAGCATCCTTCACCACCCCCATCTGCAGACTTCTCGTTTCTTTTTTGAACTCCCTTTCTCTTCTACACGGAAGACTGTTGAAAGGTGTTGTTGTTAGGTGCCACTGATTAGGTTCTGGCCCATAGAGACCTTATGCACAACTGAACAAAGCCCTGCCCGGGCCTTTACCATCCTCAAGATTGTCCCTGTGTTTGAAGGCACCATTGCAGCTGTGATGACAATCTCCTTCGCTGCCCCTCTACTGTACCAAACACGATGTCCTTCTCCAGGGACTGGTCTCTCCTAACATGGCCAAAGTGTGTAAGACCAAGTCTCGCCATCCTTGCTTTGAAGGAGTCCTCTGGCTGTACTTCTTCTGAGACAGACCAGTTTGTCATTTTAGCAGTCTGTGGTACTTTCAATATTCTTCTCCAGCACCACAATTCAAATTGGCTTTCTTCAATCAACGCCCAAATTTCACATGCAAAACTTTTTCATTGAGTGCAGTTCATATACACCAAAGCACAAGACCATAGATGTATAACTGAATTACTATCCACCCATGTATCCATCTGAGAAACTGTTAGGTTTCACAGTGGGAAATACCCCGGTCCTTGGCTTCGCACGAGAAAGAATTCTCGTGCTTGGTTTGTGATTCCAGTGGGTTTTTATCAAGAAGTTTCAGGTTTACCAGTCACAGAACATGAGCAACCTCACCAGACTGCGCACCCACATGTGGCGGCCCGAGGCCAGAGAGAGACCACAGCATAGCCCAGTGGAAGGCAAAGGAGCAGCTGGGGGAAAAAGAGGGCGGTGGTCTCCAGGTTCCCGCCTTTAGGGCCTTCGGCTGGGAGGCGTGGTGGACAGTACTGGTTGACCCCATTGGCTGAATTAAGCCCTCCTGACCTAGTTTGGGCAACCCAGGTGTACCGTCCACATGGCTCAGGGGCCTGACTTGGCACATACCCCTTAGCCTTTATTAGCTTCTGACCTCCTGTGTGTGTTGGGTGGGGAAGCACCGGGCATGGTTCCTGTCTTTAGCTACCTAACACAACCACCATCCACATCAAGATACAGACCATTTCATCGCACCTGAAACTGATGGAAACTTGTGCTTCCATCCAGAAACTACCCCTACCCAAAGACAAGGACACTTCTGACTTCTGACATCAACATTAATCTCACCTGTTCAAGAATGTGGCGCCAGTGGATGTATGTACTC
>NW_022103905.1:329033-337694 GCF_000313985.2 Echinops telfairi | reverse complement strand
ATGCCAACCCATGCAACTCTGGGTTCATTGTCCTGGAAGCTAAGTAGTGTGAGTCTGTGTGTGTGTGTGTGTGTGTGTGTGTGAGAGAGAGAGAGTGAGAGAGAGAGAGAGAGAGAGAGAGAGAGAGAGAGAGAGAGAGAGAAACCTGGTCTGAACTCCTTTCTTTCCTAGATGCATCTTGTGATCTGAGCAGGTCTGTTTCTCTCTCTTCCTGCTTCTCGTTTCACTTGAATCCACCAAACACTGAGAACCTCTCTACGTCAGTGGATTTGAGGTTGGCGAACTGAAGACCCGTTCTGACCTGGCCGGGCCAGAGGGTTCCTGAGGCCCCCTCCATCTGACTGCCTGTTCGGCCTCTGCCATCGGACCCTCCTGCTGGGACCCCCCCCTTCCCCCGTGCTGAACAGCCTGTCATCCTCATCCAGACTCTGACGAGCGCTGGGCTCAAGCTGACCACATCGCAGTTCTTGCCTTACCTATTCCTCTCCAGGGAGAAAGACTGGGCTTGCTACCCCCCTAAGCAGTTACAGTCTTGGGAACCCACAGGGCAGTTCTACAGGATTGCTCTGCGTCCTTATTGACTCTCTGGTAGCGAGTCTTCCTCTCCAGGGTGGGTCTGGGCGCTCGGCTCAGCCACCTTCTACAACCCCAGTGGGAGCACAGGATAACTTCTAGACCCTTCTATACCACAAGGAGGTCTGGGGAGACTGGGCACATGGTGGCTGCCCCTTGCCTTGCCTGAACCCCCTCTTCAATCATTTCTAACAACCAGCTTGGGGATTGTGGCGGTGGACCTGGTGCTTCTCGAAGGGGGCGTGGCTGTCTCTAGAGCACATGTCTGACAGAAAGGACCAAGCCCACAGCTGCAGGATTTCATCTACACCTCCTGTTAGTGTGGAGCTGGGGAAAGGAGCCAAGCAACTTGGCCTCTTACCCTTCCCCCTGCTGCCCCTCCTGGGAATAGAGAGGTTGTCTCCTTTCATTTTCTATTGTGTGGGCGCTGTTTCCCCCAAAGGACTTCCTCTGAATGGGCTCAGAAGTCAAAGCTTTGCTTACTGGATGTAAAGGAACCCATTCGGGGAGCAGAGGCCCCTTTCATTTTCCTCACAACAGCCCAGCCTTCACGCGCTGCCTCTCTGTGGAGTTGGAGCGTGGGCTCTGAGTCTTACAGCAGAATCGGAAGCCCTTTCTCTTCCTGGAGTCCCTGGGTGGCACGAAGGCTAGTGGAATGTTCGGAAGTTAGCATCTGCCCAGAGGGCCCCCGGAAGAAAGGCCTGGTGATCTACTTCTGAACGACCAGCCATGAAGCCCTCCTGGGAGCAGCTCTACCATGACTCAGCATCGTCTCCCCAGCACATGTTTTCCTGCTCATCTCCAGCTTTCATCACCCCAACCCTCCCCGAGGCCACCGGTGTCACTGGCAAAGAAGGACCCAAGCTTTAAAATCCTTCCCACCCACCCACCGTACCCACACTTACAATCCTGCTGCAGAACAAAAGAAACCAACTGCACCCGTGGGTGAGGGAGTACGGTGAGGAGGGTCTGGATTCGACGTCACCACCCAGCTCCCTCCCAAGCTCCCCCTGGCCTGAGGGGGCTGAGAGAAAGCTCCTGAACATGCAGCGGTGGGGCGGGGACAGCCTTTGGGCTCAGGGAGAGAAAGACAGGTGGGCTGGCACACCCTCCTGAACCCAGGCAGGTAGATCACTGCCTCCTAGCTTTTCCTGATGGGGCTTGTTGACTCGTTGGGTGTAGACAGGAAAGCTACCCCACTTCAGATGAGTCAGTGCTGGGTGGGGCAGGGGTGTGTGTGTGTGACATTTCATATGAACTACTTACTGGCTGTCGCCTGGGATTCTGGACATGGGGTCTGGAAGGGGGGTGGGGGCAGTTTCACCTACCAAATCAGGTGGTGGCGTGTGTGTGGTGGGGGAAGGTCGCCACTGGAGTTGAGAAGGACTTTTGGACTGAGATCAACCCACACAAATAAAAGTCTTTAGAGCACCCTGTTCATGCTCAAGAGAGTTCACCCCCACCCCACACGCTCAAGGTATAGAGGATTTGTGAAGAGGACTCAGAGAAGGAAAGACGAGTCGGGCAGCATGAGGGAGGGGGCAAAGAGAGCCCCCAGAAATGGACAAGGCCAGGTGGGGATGGCTGAGGAGTGATGGAGGGGGTGGGTCTCTATGCATCTGTACCTCTTAAGACAGGCTTCAATTTCCCAACTGACCCGAAGCTTATGTACCTGCTGCCACCACAGTGAGACTGAGGTAATTAGCTGAGTAATGTTTGCTGACGACTCAATCTTCCATGGCACTTTACCTTGAAATTCCAGAGGCTTTCTGGGTCAGAACCTGCCCCAGGCCTCTGGGGCCTGCTGTAGGGCTCGGGGTTCTAAGAGACAGGAAGTCCTTGGGAGACATTCTTGCTGACAAGACACATGGAGCTATGCTAGAGCTCTGGAGCTGGAGGAGCCACGTAGAGACCCCAGCCAGGGCTGAGATGCTTACACCACCACTGGATCCACAAGACTTCCCACCCACTGGTCTGTGATCATCCTGCATTTGGTGTAATTGCATGCATTTTGTGAGTCTGAAGAGGAATTTATAGATTGGTATTGGACATATGGGCCAATATTGGACTTATGCACTTTATCTGGACTGGGATGGGATGTTTTCTCAATATACAGCTGCTGTTTTTATAAAACTCTTTCTTATACACATATGAGTGTCTATGAATTTGGTTCTCTAGTCAACCTGCACTAACACATTATGCAGCGTGGACAGCAGTTGTACACGGATGGAGGCGTCCTGCGGTGAGGGGACTGGTCTGTGCTGACTCACCCGCTTTCCACTGGTGCATGGTGGACACTCAATAAATATGTGTAGAGTCAACAACAGGGTTGGCTACCTCTTGCAGAGACAGAAGCTCCACCTTTGGGAAAGCTCTGGAATGAGGAAAGCACTGGGTGTCCCCCTCCGGCCTGGTTCTGAGAAACAGACCCCCTATTCTTGCCCAAGGAGTGAATAAGCACTTCCTGTGAAGCAAGAGTGTGGATTTGCCTGTTTTGATTGTGACTCGGTCATCAGTGACATGCGTTGGCGTATGTGTCATCTCCACCATGAGCCTCTCTGTCCCCTCACCTGCTTCAGAGCTTTTGCATTGAGGCCGAGTCCCCAACCTCCTCCCACCCTGTGTCCTTCCCCACAGCTGCCAGCTGCCTAGGACACTGTCACTGAGTGACTCCAGTGACAGCTGACCCAGGGGAAGGGGAAGGGGAAGGGAGGTAGGGGTGACTGATCCTTCTTTCCTGGAGGTGAAGCAGTTGGGGAGGGGCGGAGGTGAGTCTGGTTCTCTCAGGCAAGGCTTGAGCCAGGGACATTCGTGGAGTCCCCTCTTGCCTGCACTGCCGCTGGGAGGAGGCAGTACTCAATGCAGTGCTTAAGAGCCCCGATTGAGGAGAGACTCCCCAGAGAATCCAGGAGCAGTTCCTCAGTCAGTTCCTCACTCCGTTTTCTCTGTGATATGAGAATAATGACTAAAGATTTCACACACACACACACACACACACACACACACACACACACACACACACACGAGGGGGCTTTAAAAAGTTCATGGAAAAATGAAATGAAAAGATAATGGTGTTTTTCCATAAACTTTTTGAAGCCCCTTCTGTGTTGTGTGTGTGTGTGTGTGTGTGTGTGTGTGTGTGTGACTGCCATCAATCAATGCTGACTCATAGCAACCCTACAGAACAGTAGAACCGCCCCTGTGGGTTCCCAGGCTGGAAATCTTTTTTTTTTTTTTTAATTTTTTAAATCATTTTATTAGGGGCTCATACAACTCATCACAATCCATACATACATCAATTGTGTAAGGCACATTTGTACATTCATTGCCCTCATCATTCTCAAAACATTTTCTCTCTACTTAAGCCCTTGGCTTCAGCTCCTCATTTTTCCCCCTTCCTCCCCACTCTCCCCTCCCTTGATAATTAATAAATTATTATTTTGTCATATCTTACACTGCCTGACATTTTCCCTTCACCCACTTTTCTGTTGTCCATCCCCCAGGGAGGAGGTTATATGTAGATCCTTGTAATTGGTTCCCCCTCTATACCCCACCCTCCCTCTATCCTCCAGTATCACCACTCTCACCACTGGTGCTGAAGGGATCATCCACACCTGGATTCCCTGTGATTCCAGTTGCTATTTGTGTACATCCTCTGGTCTAGCCAGATTTGTAAGGTGGAATTGGGATCATGATAGGGGGTGTGGGGGTGCGGTGAGGAAGCTTTTAGGAACTAGAGGACAGTTGTATGTTTCATCGTTGCCACATTGCACCCTGACTGGCTCATCTCCTCCCCATGACCTTTTCATAAGGGATGTCCAGTGGCCTACAGATGGGCTTTGGGTCTCCACTCCGCACTCCCCCTCATTCACTGTGATAAGATTTTCTGTTCTGATGATCCCAGGCTGGAAATCTTTGTGGGAGCAGAAAGCCTCATATTTCTCCCAAGGAGTGGCTGGTGTATTTGAACCACTGATCTTGTGGTTAACAGCTCAATCTTACATGCTACTTGGCCATATCTATATATATCTATGAAAGTAGAGCATCAAATAAGGAAGATGCAAGAAGAATTGATGCATTTGAATTATGGTGCTGGAGAAGAATATTGAGAATACCACGGACTACCAAAGAACACACAATCTATCTTGGAAGAAGTACAACCAACCAGAGTGCTCCTTAGAGGCAAGGATGGGAGCATTCATCGTATATGCTTTGAACATGTGATCAGGAGAGATCAATCCCTGGCGAAGGGCATCATGCTTGGTAAAGTGGAGGGACAGCAAAGGAGAGGAAGGCATTTGACAAGATGGACTTCATTGATGGGCTCAAACCTCAGAACAACTGTGAGGATGGCACAGGGCCGGACAGTGTTTTCGTTCAGTTGTAAACACAGGGTTGCTATGACTTGGAACCTACTTGGCATCACCTAATGATATCACAACATGCTCCAACTCATAGCGACCTTGGGTATATATATGTTGCTGTTGTAAGCTGGAGGTGGTTCTGACCCATGGCCACTCTATGTCTAACATAACAAAACACTGCCCACCCTCACAGTTGTGATGTTTGAGCCCATTGTTGCAACCACTGATTCAATCGATCTCATTTAGGGTCTTCCTCTTGTTTGCTCCCCTTCCACTTGACCAACCACGATGTCTACATATACATACACCACCCACAGCCACGGAGCCTATTCCAACTCATAGCAATCCTATGTAGGATCTCCAGGAATGTAAATCTTTTTGAAAGCAGACAGCCACCTCTTTCTCCCATGGAGTAGACTGGTGGGTTTGAACCACTGACCTTGCAACTGCAGTCTGACACGTTGCTGACAGCACCACTAGGTAGCGCTTTAAACAGAACAGTGTGGTACTAGGGGTGGATCCATGTTATATGGGACCTGACACTTACACATGTTGATACAAAATTAGGCCCAAGAGCAGATACTTAATTAGAATGCTAAAAGAAATCACATAAAATATAAAAATTTAAAATCTGATCAATATTAACGTCATCACAGAAAAAAATTTGTTATTTATGCACCTCTATAAATACCTTTACCTTTCAGTTTTTGGTTACATACACCTCGATTGCCTTTGTATTCGACACCAATTTTGTAATGTCACTTTCTCTAGAGCAAACAGAAAACAGTCTTTCCTAGGGATCCCATCAGAAGCTTTTGGACAGAGTGGAAGAAATAAGTAGCACCAAACTCAAAACCATAAACAAGACCAGGCTTACTGGTCAGGCAAAGATAGATGGAACCCTGAAATGATGGCCCTGAGTCACCCTTCAGGTCTGGAGCTGAATTCACCCTCCTGGCTCAATTTTCAGCCAAACAGTAGACAGGGCTGGCTACATGGGGAATAACTACACTAGTGAGCTATGCACATCTTAGAATAATCCACCATTTGATATAAAAACCACAACCAAACCAAACTCACTGCCAAAGAGTTGATTCTGACTCATAGTGACCCTATAGGACAACATAGAACTGCCCCAGTGAGTTTCTGAGACTGTAAATCTTCCTGCGATTGGCAAGCCTCGTCTTTCTCTCAAAGAGCACCTGGTGGTTTCGAACTGATGATCTTTCTGTTAGCAGATGTAATGGCATAATCGCAACCGTGTTATTAGGCTAATGGATTCTGTGGCTCAGAAATTCAAAAGGAGGCTCAGAGGATTTGCCATGTCTTTGGCCCATAATGGGAAGACTCAGAGGCTGGGTGTGATATGACAGCTGGCGACCGGAACCCTCAGAAGATTCATTCTTTTATAAGTGTGGAATCTGGGCAGGTAGAACTAGGATTTTTCAACTCGAGTACCTACGTGTGACTTCTCCATGTGGCCTGGATTTCTCACAGCATGGTATCCCTGGGGCAGTGGAACTTCTTACGTGGTGGCTCTGTGTGTGAGCATGATAGCTATGGTTCATCACCTTTGATGATCTCACCTTGTACGTCAAGTCCCATCACTCCTTATAGTTTGCTTGTTACAAGAGAGTCACAAACTCACCTAAGACTCCAGAGGAGGGGACTTGGCCTTCCCCTGCTGTTGGGAGAGTGGCAAGGTTCTTGAAGAGCATGCAGATCAAGGGGCATTGTCACAACATCTTAGGGAAATAAAATTTGCCCTGACCTCTATTGAGTTTCTTTCCTACCTGAGCGATTATAGATGTGCTTGCTATGTGTGAGAAAGGAACTATGCTAAAGTCTATTTCTAAAATGTTCATGAGATAATATATATATTCAAGGCATGGTTGAAAACATCCCAAAATTGAAGAGAACTTCGGTTTTGATCAGATGTCAAAGAGAATGAAATCTTTTACTTCATGTTTCTGATTGGCTGAATTTCGGTAGATTAGTTTCTGTCTCTGGTTATTTTGAGCCTCCTTTCTTTTCCTCCACAGAATTATTCAGGAAGCAAGACCACATTTGTACTACAATATGACCTCTGACCTTGTACCTTTTTGTCATGATGCCAGAGGAGCTTCTTGGAAACTATTTCTAAACCAAAATGATTCGCAAGCAGATAACAATACGGGGAACTAACGGAAAGATCACAAAAATATGTCGCACTGCCTCAAAATTAAAGTCTCTCTAATGTATCTTTCCCTTTGCCAGATGATAAAGTGGCTAAAGTTCCATTAATGCTAAAAGTGGGGATGGAGGAATGGAAAGAGAACGGGAAGACAGTGGTTTTAACCAACTGTGGTTCAAATAGGCTATTCTTGTGAATTTTACTACAGCTTAGGAGCACAGAGCTTATTTTATTGCTCTCATGCCTTTGAAGAGCATGTGCGAGAGGGAGACCCTGCTCTAAACAGCGCTGCTTCACATTCAACGCCCTTCGGCCCAGCACGTGGTATCATGGTAAGGATCATTGAATCTCAACCACACTCACTGCTGTTGAGCCAAGGAAGACTCCTTATTTGTTTCTGGCAGATTTCCTTTTGTGGCAAAAAGACTACGTCTGGCAGCTCCAGCTCCATTCAGCAGGAAAGAGCCAGCGCCCCTTCTGAAGCTCAAGCACCAGGATTTCCTTGAACTGGACCATTTGGGTCAAGAATCCAATGAATTGATCACCATAGCTAGGGAAATTGCATGCAGTGATGGGCTAGATGCTAAACGTGCATTCCTGTCACTGGCGGTGGTGTCCATTCCACCTAAACCAAGGCAATGGACAGTGAGAAAGAGATGGGTCCCAGGAGAAAGTAGGGTTATGTTTTACTAGAAGGAAAATAAAGGAGGTATAGATGCTGAGTGGAAAGACAACGGATGCTCAGTAGGGTGAGCGCAGAGCAAACTTTGAGACAAGAGAGTTGAAGGGGGTATGCTCAGCAAGATAGAAGGGATGGAGAATACAGGTACCCAAGACCTCCTACAACTTGCCATCTAGGGCCAGACCTGCTCTGGGACCTACAGGTATGCCCTTTTCCCGAAGACTTCATTGGCCTGGGTGAGCCACATATGGCTCTTCCATGCCCAGCTCCGACCATCAACCCTGTTCCAGACCAACCAGCACCTCTGTGTCTGCTACCTGACCTCTGGCCTCCTTGGCTTACCTCTTCCCTTCCCTGCTCCCTGATCACAGTCCTTGCAAGGTGGAGGGAGAAGAGCTCCACTACTTTAGCCTAGGGACAACAACTTGGCTTCACTGTCCCCACCCCACTTCCCACGTTGAATCTCAACCAAATCAATGCCTTAAGTCTTGGCATATAAAACAATTGAAAGGTCCCAAGTATTCCCTCTGCATCTGGCAGAAACTGCGGCCCTCCTATATTGGAATTAACCAAACTGACACGTTGAACAGTGGTTTTTTTCATCTTTGTCCAGTCAGATAATTTTTGGGAGAATTGATGAAAGATCTGCACTCTCCAATATGGCAGCCACGAAGTGCCACCTGTCACCACTGAACACCTGAAATGAGTTAGTGGATGAAAAAATAAACATGCAAACGCTGAAGATGAACGTGTGCATAAGTAAGTGTGGTGAAGAAGGCTGATGGTGCCTGGCTATCATGAGATATAGCGTCTGGGGTCTTAAAGGCTTGAAAGTAAACAAGCGGCCATCTAGCCCAGAGCAACAAAGC
>NW_022103905.1:315992-328224 GCF_000313985.2 Echinops telfairi | reverse complement strand
GACAACAGAAAAGTAGGTGAAAGGAGATGTCGGATAGTGTAGACACGACAAAATAATAATTTATAAATTATCAAGGGTTCATGAGGGAGGAGAGAGCGGGGAGGGAGGGGAAAAATGAGGCGCTGATACCAAGGGCTCAAGTAGAAAGCAAATATCACAGAATGATTAGGGCAACAAATGTACAAATGTGCTTGATGCAAGGGATGTATGTATGGATTGTGATAAGAGTTGCACAAGCCCCCAATAAAATGATTTTAAAAATATCTCAATAAATGTGGATACTGATTACATATTAAATTGATAACATTTTGAACATATTGGATTAAGTGAAACATTATTTAATTATGTAATTATATATGATGTGATAATAAAATAATTACTGAAATGAATTTCACATGTATGTCTTTCAACTGTTTTATTGACATATAATTCACAGGCCATACAAGTCAATGGTTTAAACATATTAAAAAGAATTGTTCAAGCACCCCCACAATCAATTTCAGAACATTTTCTTTATTTATGGACTAATTTTTATTAGTTTTCCATTTCCCTACAACTTCCACTGCCATAACCCTAAGCAATTACTAATCCAGGTACTGTCTATACAGATTTACCATTCCTGGATTTCATATAAAGAAAAATATACAAAAACAAACAAAAACACCCAATATCAATAACAAAATAAAAGACCAAAAAATAAAAATAAAAAATCTCAATCCAAAGGAAAGCCAAAGGTCATGAAAACTAAAACAAATCTCAAATGTGTCAAACGGGAGAACAACCAATAAAGTGTTAAATTTCAATCTAACTACATTGTATCAACCCACTTTCTAATACCCTTCTTCAGATAACAAGGCTAGTCACACCCAGGGCAATGGTTGGAGGGCATTCACAGGAGGTTTAATCCCCATGGGCTTTCACTTTCACCCACAGTCTTCTGAAAACCGGGTGCCCAGAATTTCACATGTGTGTATATATATATATATGATAATTTTATAGGGGGCTTTTACAACTCTTGTTACAATCCGTACATCAATTGTATCCAACATATTAGTACATATATTCAATCGTTCTTTTCTAGACATTTACTTTCCATTGAGCCCTTGGGATCAGCCCCCCCCTCGCCCCCCCCAGCCATGCACATATATTTAACATGGCTTCTAGAAAACTCCATGTGACGCACGTGACTGGTATCATGTTTCTACTGGACAGTGTTGATCTACACCCTGTCCTCAGAAATATCCTACGCACATACCGACATCGTTTTAAGATACATAGTTTTATTGACAATATGGTTTTACATCAGATACGTCCATAGCTCAGTCAGATTGAAAAGCGCTGTGCAATCATCTCTACAATCAGTTCCAAACAGTTTCCTCCCTCGTGTATTTGTTATTAGTTCCCCGTTTCCCTTCAACCCCTCCCCCCCGTGCCACCAATGGTCCTCCATCCAGTTCCTGTCTTTATAGCTTCACCATCCTGATCTCCAGCTACTGAAAACCATACAGACACATGAGCAAGACAACAAAAATAACAAACCAGGGGGGAAAAACCCACTCAAGGACAGAGCAGGGAGCATCAAAAACCAGAACGTATAGTGGCACTTGGTTGTTAAACTCAATTTGTTCCAAGTTCATGTTCGAACACCAAACAGCTCGAGAACTGAATGTATTTTTCCCGTAAGAAGTAGTGGAAAACAAAATAATTGGTTGTGAGGCCCCCAAATTGCACGTATGCATTCATTTTTCCAGGACTTTAAACCACTGTGGAAAGTTTTAGCTTTCTCACCAATCACTGCCTCCAACACTGTGTCTGCATTACCCAAATGAACAGCAACTTTTCAACCTCTTGGATGGTCTAAGCTTTTGTTTCACGGTTAACGATTTCACACCTAAGCCACTTCAATCACATCCCCCCCACCCCCACCCCCCAAACATGTTGGTCATGTTGACTTAGCCATGCTGATTTCAGCCGCCAAATCAGACAACTTCGCAATGCGTTCTTTCTGTTTTAAATGTTTATTTTGTTTTTTGAAATTTCTTTCTTTAACTCTCGTGGTTCGCACAGTTTTCCTCTTAGCTTTGCTGCTGGGATCGCTCACTCTCTTGGAAGCTGTGGTGATGGTATTTTACGCAAATAAAGCGCGCGCACATACACAAAAGCACGAGGGAGGACAAACGTTTTAGCGCATCCATACGAGCACTGTGTGTTGGCCAAGTGAGAGCGGCGCTTGGACGGTGAGCGAGGCTCGATTCGTGACTCCCTCGCCCATACGGGGTCTCTCAAGTCTGATTTTCCGTTTGACTTTCAAGCAAAGTTCTGAACACCGAGGAGATTTTTTTCTTTCAGACTTTGCTGTTACAGGAGTGGCAAGTTCAAACCTGGAGCCGTTCGACAACCGAGTTATCACTGTATTTAAAATGCGTCGAACAGGAGATGAAATAAATGATTAGGTGTCACGTTTTAACCCAATAACGTCCGCGATCATTGCATGTACTATATTCTCTGCCTGATGGCAAGGTTAATCACCTCCCCCAGCTGTGGTCAGAGGGGGATTCATCAGAGGCTTACTCCAGGTTAGGAGCCTGCAAATGGATTTTGAGTTCCCACTGTCATCCATGGCCTCCTGCTAATCGCATACCTACATAATTTTGCACATAATTTCAGTGACTCTCTGCACTGTCCTAAATCCAACCCACGGACCCTCATCCCAAATTCAGAATCTCTGGTGAGTCAGGAATTGTGTGTTTTCCCCCAGACCCAAAATCTACCACATCATTAATAGATAGATGGGAAACTGAGAGCTAAGTTCTCCTTCCAGGCCAACCAGCTGGGCCTGGGGCTTCTGTCTTCTGGAGTTTGGGAGTACCTAACTTGTCCACGCTGATGGGGAGAGCTGGAAGTCACCTTATAGGGGTCAATGCTGTGACTCTACCTGGGCCCCTCAAGGTGTGCCCATATATATCAGTTCAGGGGGAAAGTGTTAATTCACACCCCAGGGGGTGCATGTTCTCAGGACTCTGGAAATCTGGGATTGCTCTGGGTCTGGCCCAGACCACAGAAGCCACCAATAAGGAAGGACTACCTGGTGGTTGGACTCCAGGCCAGGAAGGGGAGAGGGGCCACAGAGAGGTTCAAGGCATAGACTGAGCCCTGCTCCCCAGTCATCAGATGACTTTAAAGTCCCTGCCATTTATGTTCAACCTAAACCTGATTTGTGCAAATCAGGGATACTTCACCTTCCCTTATTTTTCACTCGTTCACAGACCGTTATTAATTTTCTTTCTTGGCCAACTCTGCGATAAGACTTTATAAACAAACATGGCTTCATGTGCCTTGCAAAGCAAGCCCAAACAAGTTCAATCAGATAGTGCATTTATGCCATTTTAGGGGAGCAGTTCATGTTCTTATGCACATGATGGTTTAAACCAGTGGCTCGCCACCTTCCTAATGCTGCAACCCTTCATACAGTTCCTCATGTTGTGGTAAAGCTCCCCCCCCACACACTCCAACAATAGTTATTTTCGTTACTACTTCATAGCTGTAATTTTGCTACTGTTTTGAATCAGGTGACCCCCGTGAAAGGGTCGTTCGGCCCCCAAAGGGGTCGTGACCCACAGGTTGAGAACCACTGGTTCAAACAGTCAGGCGACCAGGTTCTGTTCTCTAGAATTATTACTGCAGGCCTTCCCTGGTTGGCTCTCTTACCTCCATCACAAAGGCTTGCCATTTGGTTCCAGTAGAAATCCTCTAAACTGCCAAGGGGGCCTGCTAGGTGGGGCGGACAGCTCATGGTATGCTGGAGCTGTGGCAGCAGAATGTGTGCCCGAGCCGATGCCACAGGGACTATTCCGCAGGCACCGTGGAGCCTAGCCCAGGCTAGCTCTGAGCTCCATCTGCATCTCTGATCTGGGCTCTAAGGAGCTTCTTATGTGTCCTTGGAACTTGGTGGGAGTCCCTGAGTGGTACAAACGGCCCTGCTAAATGGGAAGGCTGGTGGTTCAAAGCCACCCAGAGGCCCCTCGGAAGAGAGTCCTGGTGATCTATGTCCAAAAGATCCATCATTGAAAACTCCACGGGGCACAGTTCTGCTCTGAAACACGTGTGATTCCCAGGCGTTGAAATCCACAAAGTGGTAGCTGGCTGGAACTCCTAGGACCAGCTACAGCCGAGGGTGTGAGGGTGGAATGGATTAAGAGTGAGGGGCGTACGGTCTGAGCACACTGCTCAGCCCCCTCCGCAACCCTCCCCAGTGTGTTCCAGGGCAGGCACAAGGCCCGCTCTGCTGAAGGCCGGAATTACTATCACCCAGATTGGGCAGCACGAGCTGCCCAGGAGCCCGATCCTTGTGGGGTCGCAGGTGTCTGGACCTCCCTCCCTCACCGCTGGCGTGGCCTGCACAGGGCTGCGCTGCAAGAGTCCCCTCATCTCTGTCTTGCCTGGCCTCTGACCTCCCCCCTCAGGGAGCCAGCTTCCCGACTGTCCTGCAGGACCGTCTTCCTCTCTTTGGCTACAACTTCCGCCCTGACATCCCAAGTCTGGAGTTTCTGGAGATGCTGGTTAACCCAGAGGAGGGGAAGGTGCTGGCCTGAGGAAGTTACCTCTGGGGGTGGAGCCCCAACCTGTTTATAGGACTGTCACTCCTCTGAGGTTGGTGGAGTCACTGTCTGTTCCATCCCATCGCATAGTCACAGCACCCGGCCAGGAGCAGGCACTCAGTGCTGGCTGAGCTGGGAGAGGAACAAAAGGGCTGGCATGGAGAACCTGTCACCGAGAGAACCCCCTGGCCACCCTCACCAGGTAATAGTATCTGTCAATATGGGCACCAGTCAGGGGAGGGCCTGGGGCCAGGGTGCAGCCTGAGAAGCTTAGCACAGCTGAAATCGGAGTGATTCTGGTCTCTGAAGAGGGCCTGGGCCCATCCCTGGGGGCTCTGCCAAGGCAGAGGGAGACGTGCAGTGGGTAGGGATAGGGCCCAGAGAACACAAGTCTGGCCAGTCAAGCCGCCTCCCCCTCCACCACACATGCAGTCCCAGAAGGAGACCAGCAGGCCCACAGTGCACCATTGCAGAGCAGTGGGCTTGCCGACACTGGCTGGAGCCGAGAGATCACCCTATGTGTCTCAGGAGCTCCGTGGAGGCAACTTCCATCTGAGACCAATGATTTACTCGGTTCCACTGCCCTTGGGATGGAGCTTTGGTGGTGTAGTGAGTTTAGCATTTGACTGCTAACCACAATGTCGGTAGTTCAAACCCACCAGTCACTCCGTGGGAGGAAGATGAGGCTCTTTGGTTCCACAAAGATTTACAGCCTCCAAAACTGTAGGAAGCATTTCTAATCTGTCCTAATGACTCAGAATCAACTCAATGGCATGGGTGTAGTTTATTTGGGGGTTTAATGTTCTCAGGCAAAAATAATCATATTGGTTTAATATGTTAGTTCAATAATCCTTCTCATTAAAAAAACAAATGTATGCAATTCTAGTATTTTGATATTCTCAGAACAGTGTGTGTGTGGTGTTAGTGGTGGTGGTGCTGTTAATGATGGTGATGGTGTTAGTGTTGTTAGTGGTGGTGGTGGTGATGGTGGTATTAGTGGTGGCGTTGTTAGTGATGGTGGTGGTATTAGTGTTGTTGTTAGTGATGGTGGTGTTGGTGGTGTTGATGATGGTGTTAGTGGTGGTGGTAGTGTTGTTGTTGTTGTTAGTGGTGTTAGTGGTGGTGGTGGTGATGGTGGTATTAATGGTGGTGTTAGTGGTGGTGATGGTGGTATTAGTGGTGGTAGTGGTGTTGTTGTTGGTGTTGGTGATGGTGTTAGTGGTGGTGGTAGTGTTGTTGTTGTTAGTGGTGGTGATGGTGGTAGTGTTATTAGTGGTGTTAGTGGTGGTGATGGTGGTAGTGTTGTTGTTAGTGGTATTGGTGGTGGTGGTATTAGTGGTGGTGTTGTTAGTGGTGGTGGTGGTATTAGTGGTGGTCGTGATGGTAGTATTAGTGTTGTTGTTAGTGGTGGTGGTATTAGTGGTGTTGTTGTTAGTGGTGGTGGTATTAGTGGTGGTGGTGGTATTGGTGGTGGTGGTGGTAGGAGACTTGCATGCTTTTACAAAGGCACAAAGTGACAAGGGTTATTCGTGAGCTCTGGCCTTAACCCTATGGGTTTGACTGTCAGTACTACTACTAACTCTACACCTGGGAAAGCTACAGCTCCGTGGTCTGTGAAACTGGGAGGGTTTGGGGGTGGGGGCGGCCAGGGTATGAGAGTGCTGTCTTTCGAGGGCGCTGGCAGGGCACATCACATTACAATATGTCCTATGCTTCGTACAGCATCCAGAACCATGGTTCCTCTCCAAGTAGGAGTCCAGTGACCTAGAACACGTTTACTGTCTTGCTCAGGATTCATCTAAGCATTTAACATGTTTAGTCTTAAGGTCGCGACCCTTTCTTTGTCTTCCCACTTCCTATGAGGAAACCAAAAAAGCACAGAGAAGTTAAGAAACTTGGCCAAGGTCACACAGCAAGTAGCTGGCAAGACCAGAGTTTAGATCCGGGCGATCTGGCTGCAGACGGTTCTTCTATTACCTTCTTGTAGAGACTAGCCTTTGTAATTATTGCCATAGTCCATCCTTGGGCGCTCTATGTTAGCAGTGGTCGTACAGGTGCAGAGAAGTACTTGGGTTTAGCCTTGGGGGAAAAAATTCCCTGTCTGAGAACTGGGGAGCCTTTCTGAGGGAGAGAGGTGGCCAGTGAGAGTGGGCGGGAATTGTGACTGGCTTGGAGAGGGCAACCGGGTACACGCCTTAGTAGCCCAAAGTGGCTTTAAAGCCCCATCCCAGGCGGGGGTCTCCTGGAGACCCCCGGACGTGGCTGGAGGAGCAGGAGGAGCAAGGCTGGGCCTTCCCTCAGGGCTCTAGGGTCCCAGTCCTCACCTTTCCTGTGAGGTGCAGCTGAGGAATCTGGGTGCAGGGAGGAAGTGGAACCAGGTGCCTGAAAAATGATGAAATCTCTGTCAATGACAACATTGGCTTAAGGCCTACTGAGGGGGCAGGCTGCTGGTGCCACCTGCCAAGGATAATCCCCACGAGGCTGGAGTGGATTACCTAGGAGGCAAGGTGGGCACGGGTGTATCCATTTCCAGTGAGTTTCCTCTGGTAAGAAACCTGTGCCTCCTTCCCAAGGGAAGCCGCTCACTCCAGATTAGTAAGCGAGCTCACCTTCGCCTGTGCTGACTTGGCCGACGAGGCACTCTGTCGGTCAGGGATTGCACAGGACTATGTGGAAGCCAGCTGCAGGAAGGGCTTGTGGGCTGTGAGCGAGAAAGAGGCCAGCCAGACCTAGAAGCAGCATCTTTGATGGGATGAGAAACCATGAAAGCCCGGGCCTGCCTGGCATCTTGGGTAATGTGGCACTGCCTAGAGAGAGAGAGAGACAAGCCCGCCTTGCTGGTCATGGGGCAGAGGCCCTGCATGAAAGCCATCACTGATGATGGGGATGTGGGCCCCCTTCCAGCTGGCGTGGAGACACAGGAGAGGGAAGATGCAGGCGTGGGAAGGGGTGAGGGGCAGGGGCTGCAGTCCTGTGTGGCTGTTCCTTCAGGTTCTCTGGGGGGTGGGGAGAGTTGGGTCCCGAGGATGCCGGGGTGGGTCGTGGCATCTGTGGAGCAGACCAGTTCCTGGTGTGAGCCTGAGACCTCCTGACCACTTGCAGCGAGGCTCAGACATGCGGGACTGGTTGGGAGCGTGTGAAGGCCCTGTCGTGCAGCCACGCAGTGCCGCACATCAGCCACGCAAGCAGCGCGCTCCCGCAGGGTGCACCCAGAGGCCCGTGAAGAGTGTAAGAGGCTCGTGGGGTCTTAGTCAGTTAAACCTGGGTGCAGAGAATTCTGGGTCCCAGTACCAGTCCCCAACCCCCGCATGAGAGTTTCCTTCATGGAGGTAATTCTGGGGGTTCTTGGTCAGGGCGGCCCCGTGGCACCCCTCCAGGGGTTGCAGTTTCGTGCTGGGGGATGTGAGTGGGGCCACCCTGTGGCCCACCCTATGGAGCTCCCTCTTTGCTGGGGGTCTCCACTGCACCATTCTCTGGGGCAGACAATGCTCTGTTCTGATGGTCATGCACCCCCCACTCTCAGTCTTCCATGCACAGGGCTGTCCCCCTGGAACCATGTGCCCCACAGGTGGCCTTCTTGGACAGGGTCCTTTCAAGACAATGCTTTGTGTCTACCTCCCTTGGAGTCAACCCAGAGGGGAAATAAATGCACCCGGGCCCTGCCAGCCTATTTGGGTTACCTCGGATACCCCAGAACCCAAACTCACTGTCCTTGAGTCCACTCTGACACAGGGTGACCCTCTAGGGTGGGTAGAACTGCTCCAGAGGACTTTCAAGACTATAAATCCTCATGGGGGGCGCCCCACAAAGTCTCCTCTTTCTCCCTCAGAGTGAGGGCCAGCTGCGAGAAACCTGTGCAGGTGCCCAGAAGAGCAGAGCCCAGATGTGCCCTCCCATCCCAGCAGCCCCTGGGCCCTCCACAGAGGAGCTGGGGGACACCCAACCGGTTGTGCTTGTGTCCAGCAGGGCTCTCTGCTCATCACTTCAGAGCTTCTGCACATCTGATTTCTTCTCATCCCTCCCACCCCGCCCCCACCACCCCTTTGGCTTGTCTGTGGCCTGATGTGGCCTCTCCAGCGGCAATATCACTGGACCTGTCACCCACAGCAGCTATGGGTGGTGCTAACAGCTAGCCTGGCCCTCCTGGAGCTTCCACATTCCAACCCAAGAGAGCACAGAGGGGCTGAACACCAGTCTAGTGCCTGCGGCCACCACAAACTATTGGTCTCCCAAGGGCTCAGCCCCCCTATGTCATGTACCGTCCCCTGTCCAGAGGGGGTGCTGGACCACAGGCTCACAGGCCCCACCACAGAGCTGCCTTCCCCAGCAGCTCTTGGCGACCCCAAAGTGCCATGTCCAGTGGGTGACCGTGGCTTAGCCCTCAGGTCCTAGCTTTCTCCACTGTGTTGTATAACGCTGTTCCTGAAGGGGGCGTCACCCAGATTCCACCTGTTCTCTGTGGCCCCAAGAGCAGTGGTGACAAAGGTTCTCTGGTCCCCATAGAGCTGCCCCAGATGCCTGAGAGTGGACGGGGGAGAACACTTAGCACAGAGAACACTTTGCCTCCACAGGGGTGGAGGTGGTCAATGGTGGGGGGTGGGGAAAGGGCTAGTGCTGTGGTGCAGGGAGGTCTGGGTGGGGGACTCCGTCTGTCCTTGATCTTTCTCTCCAGGAGGCCTCTGCCTGCTGGCAGCTCACCGTGAAGGTCCTGGAGGCTCGGAACTTGCCCTGGGCTGATCTGTGTAAGTCATGGTCTTCTGGTATCCAGGAGGGATGGAGGGTGACACCCCCTTCTCCTGCTCCAGAACCAAATGAGTGTCGTGGGATTGACTGCGCTGTCCACTGGGCCACTGGGGTCCCTGGAGGAGGGGGTGGGGAGTCCTCTCTCATCACTGTTCTCTTGACTGGCAGTGAGCCAGGCCGATCCCTATGTGGTCCTGCGGCTGCTGACGGCGCCTGGAACTCAGTTTAAGACCAAGACGGTCACCAACTCTAACCACCCTGTATGGAACGAGACCTTCACCTTCCGAATCCAGAGTCAGGTCAAGGTAAAAACCTGACTACCTACATGAGGACAGATCATCTCCATCCTAGGGAGGTTTCTTGGGAACACACCTTTTCCCCCCGGGCTCAGTCAGAGCACGGCTGGGAGCAAGTATCTGGGCCCGTGTGTGCTACCAGACAGTGTGTGAACCTAAGTGGTGCTTCCACAACCTGCCTGTCTGAGCCACTTGGGGCCAGCTGCTTCCTCTCCATGCCCATCTCTCAGTGCAGACAGTCTGAGTCTCCTCTTGACTGGGTTGTTGGGAGGCTGGATAAGAGAATGCCCAGCACAGAGCCTGGCACCAGAGGCATGGGTAAGCAGTCTCTACTTGCTTCCATCACTGCCTGCAAGGGACTGTTCAGCAAGTCAAAACTGCTTCCACGGTGACTGTTTTCCATGGATGCACTGTGGCTGCATTGCCCTCTGCCTGGTACCGAGATGCCTCAGGGGACCAGCAAAGCCTGCGAGAGAGGGAGGAGGGATTCTTTGAAGGAATCTTAATGTTCATTCATACGCGAGCACACACTAGGTGGGAGGACTTGGGGACTCTAGATTTCTTATACTTCTTTGAAGTGTTAGCGTCATTGTAAACTTGAAGGACTAGGGGTCGAGCCCTCTTTCTGGCCCTGGGTATCAAGTTGGTGTCAAGGAACACGAATCAACTATTGTTGCTCATGGACTAAGTTCCTGTTCTTGGGTGTCTAGAATGTTCTGGAACTGAGCATCTATGACGAGGACTTTGTTAAAAAGGATGATCTCATCTTCGAGTTTCTCTTTGACGTCTCAGAAGTCCTCCCTGGCAAGCTGCTCCGGAAGACCTTCTCCTGGAGTGCCCAGGTGGGTAGGGGAGTCCTCGTAGGTCTTGCTTCTCCAGGCCCCCAGACCTTTCTCCTGTCTGTTAGCATACTGGGGTCTGACTCATTCACAGAGAAATGGAAACGCCTTCTAGAGATACTTGTATTTTATAGGAAGAAAGAAGCTGGCCTCTGTGGTAATAGCCTGAGTCACTCCATGGGAGGAATTATAGTCATCTGTATAGAGAAGGTTTTGGGTGGTGGAGAACTTTCCAATGCCTCTCAAAACCCAGCCAGGTAGAAGTCACCCTGGGGGCTCCATCTTGTCTGGTGACAGCCTCTGATCTTCCCCCCCACTCCACAGTGCACTCCCCCTCTCTCCAGGAGGGACAAGCCTAGTTCCCGGGTCTGCTCCATTCCTCTGTAAACTCTCCCCTCACCAAGTCAGAATAACTTTTCTGCCAGCATGCAAATTACCTCATTGCGATTTCTCCTTTGTTTCACTGTCTTTTAAAATATTAAATCTCTTATAGGTTAACCCTTGTTTAATACACACACACACACACACACACACACAACTCTTTATTGTGAATTAGGTGCGACTTAGATTTCAGCTCATCATGTTTGTGTGCAACAATTTAAACAACTTACCAAGCTTCCCAATAGCCTGTCCTGCCCCTTCCTTCCCCACCTTGGCTCTGCTATAGAGTACCGGCTGCCTCCTCACCCGAGGGATCACCTGTCTGCCCCCTTGCTAATTGCTCCTCTTCTTCCCCACCTTCCCACTCCTGACAACCAGTATCATCTGCTTCTTGGGTATGAAAACCTTTATCTTAATTTTTTTCCTTGTATAAGTGGTCTCATACATAGTCTGTCCTTTCGGGGGTGTCGTGGTGATGCACTCGGCTGTCAACCGCAGGGTCAGAGGCTCAAATCCATCCATTGCTCTGCGGGAGAAAGATGAGGCTTTCTATTCTGGTGAGGAGTCATTGCCTTAGAAACCTACAGGGCCACTTTGAATCAGGAACAACTCGGTCGGTGACAGTGAGAATGCTACAAATCCATCCACGTCATGAGGTGATCCACTGTGTTATCATTATGCTTTAGAGATAAGGGTGGTGTGCCATCGGAGGTGGCCCTGGTGGCACAATGGGTTATGTGCTGGGCTGCTCACCACAAAGTCAGCAGTTCAAAACAACCCACTGTTCCAGGGGAGAAAGACAAGACTTTCTACTCCTATAGATAGCTCCCACCTTGGAAACCCACAGGAGGAGTTCTGCTCTGCCCTCTAGGGTCACTATAAGTAACAGTGGACAAGGTGGCAGTCAGTGTGAGTTTGGGTGGAGGGTCCTATTGTGTGTTGGCATCAAAGTTTCTTTAATGCACTCTTCCCCGGATGGGCATTTAGGGGTTGCTCTCTTCTTGCTATGGTGAGCAGTGCTGGGATGAGCATGGGTGTGGATCCATCTGGCCATAGCTCTGATTTCTTTAGGGTATCTACCGAGCTAAGGGGTCACTGGGTAATAGGGTATTTCTACCCCTGGCCATTGGAGGAAGCCCTGTACCTCTTTCCACAGTGGTTGTACACTCTTACTTTTTTTTTCTTTCTTCCAATTGTTCTTAAGGAAGCTCTGTACCGCGTTCCACAGTGGCTGTACACCCTTTAAAAAATCATTTTATTGGGGACTGTTAGAGCTTTTATCACAATCCATCCATCCACTGTGTCAAGCACATTTGTACATTTGTTGCCATCATCATTCTCAAAACATTTGCTTTCTACTTGAGCCCTTGGTATC
>NW_022103905.1:301764-315121 GCF_000313985.2 Echinops telfairi | reverse complement strand
GTGACCTCCACGTGGTCATGGTCGTCTGGTGCTGGGGCTGTGGGGCGGCAGGCAGAGGCTGTGCCCAGGGCGCCTAGCTGAGGGACCTTGGAGGACGTTGAGATGTCCCCCAGCGTGGAGCTTAACCGCGGGTGGGCAGTCGGTTCTTCCCACTGGAAGAGAAGGGAGGAAGTCCGCGAGCCAGGCCGCCTGTGCTTGCTGATGAAGGAACTTCCAAAGTCTCGTTCTTAGACACCGGGGCCAGGGCCAGGGGCGGGGCGCCACTAGGGTTTCCTGTCACCCAGTGTCTCAATTCTTGGTGTCACGCCCCGTGGGCGGGGCCAGGCCAATCCCCGCCCCGTGGTGGGCGGAGCAACAGGCC
Source organism: Echinops telfairi (assembly GCF_000313985.2). NCBI lineage: Eukaryota > Metazoa > Chordata > Mammalia > Afrosoricida > Tenrecidae > Echinops > Echinops telfairi. The sequence goes on along the minus strand of NW_022103905.1, from coordinate 314,760 downwards.
GGGCGCTGTACTGGCATCCTCGCTCCCTCCCTCCCTCCCTCCCTCCCTCCGCATCCCATCCCCCAGTCCTGGGTCAGACCCACTGCTCCCCGCCGGCTCCTCACCTCTCGCTCCCACTGGCCAAGTCCTCTAGTCCGCCAGCGGCAGGCCTCCTGGCCAGTTTGCTTGTCCCAGGACTGGCGGGCGACGGTGGAGGAGGTGAAGGGTGCCACCGACCCTGGCGACACCACTGCCTTGGGGGCTCCTCCTCCTTGGTAGCGCCACCACCGCTGTAGGTGTCACGCCCTCTGACAGTGGCAGGGAAGGCAGTTGCTACCGCTCTTCCCACCTAAATGACGACACCGGTCTGGGGGTGATCAACTTCGCTAGGGGACAGTGGAGAGTCCGGGTCTACACACCCTAGAACCCAAGCTCAGAAACGTTCACGAAGGTGCAGTGAACAGGAATGGCCACTTGGTGGCAGGTGCCGCCTTAATGTTTTCTGCGTTGGTAGCTTGGGCGTGAGCTGGCAGTGGGGACTTGGATCAGGGTCAGGAGAGTCAAATGCTTAGAGCACAGCGTTTAGGAAGACACTCCCAAGGTCATGCAAGGGTCTGTTGGATGTACCGTTCTTTCTTTCTTTTCTTTTCTTTTCTTTTCAAATACACATAAAACTAAATTTGTACTAGACCTGAGGGATGGATTGTTAAATTTAGCAATTGGCACCCACCCCCTACTCCGCCCCTGTGGTGCAAATGATAAATAGGCTGCGCGGTGAACCAGAACATTGGAATCTGGAGTCCACCCAGAGGTGCCTTGGGAGAAAGGCCTGGCGATCTACTTCTGAACAATCAGCCATTGAAAACCCTTTGGGTGGGTCCTACACAGTTCTGCTCAGACAGTACCTGGTATAGGAGAGGGCCCGTGGCAAGAGTCCATTGCTAGAGCACATTGGGAGAATGCAGAGAGGACAAGGGGCAAGGCAGGGCAGCAGGGCTCTCCTGCCTGCTCCACAGTGGCCGGCTCAGCCCTCCAGGTGCACCTTTCAGAGGTGGGCCGGCGGCTGCTCCATCTCCACTGTGGGGCCACTCCTTGTTCGGTGTGTGGTGGGTCTGGGTCAGCAGGGCTCAGCGGGCTGAGGTGGAGGCACCCTCCGAGTGCCGGGCACAGCCCTCTGTGATGTGGTCTGCTCTAGGCCCGGGAACTGTCATGCCTGCATGTGTGTCTGGATCGCATGGGGGTTTCAGCTGAGGCTCCAGGTAAGCCCTGCTCGGAACCAGCTGGGTTCTGCCTGGGGGTTGATGAAGGTAGGAGTGGGAAGCCCACGGGGATGTAGAGCCCAGCAGGCTGGGAAGGTTCTTTTCAGAATCCAGCCTCAAGCTTGTCCACCAGGCTGTGTCTGGGCTGGACACTGAGTTCTTTTTTAGCCTGACACCCACAAGTCCTGCAGGCCTCTTGCCTGACTTACCCACCCTCCTCCCCAGATCAGGATAAACTGGAGCTGGAGTTGGAGCTGAAGGGGTCGTATGAAGAGACCCAGACTCTATCTTTGGGCACAGCCTCTGCCTCTTGCTTCCACTATCTGGCAGCCCAGGAGACAGAACTGAGTGGGTGCCTGAAGGTGAGTCTCGGTTCTCGAACTTGCCCACCCATCCAGCCTTTGATCAGCTCCAGCTACTCCAACTGACCCAGGCTCCCCGCCACCCCCACCTGAACCGCCCCGCCCCAACATACATACATAGCCAAGTCCCTGCAGTCTTCCTGTTGGACTCCTCATTTAGGGTCCACTCTCTTGGCAATAGACATCAAGGATTACCAGAGGCTGGGGTGGGGGTGGTAGGCTCCTACAGCCACACTAGTCTTTGTTTAAAACCCCCCAGTGATTCCCCTAGCAATGCTCTTAGAATAACGTTTGATGTCTGTGGCCCACCAGGCCCTGTGCAACTTGGTCTTTGCCCATCTCTCCCCCACCCCACTTTGCTTCATATTTTGCCTCCTTCCCAACACGCCAGCTGTCTCTGCCTTTTCTTGCTCTTCCAACCCACCTTGTATGGTCCCTGCCCTCCTCTGGCTCTTCCATGGCTGCCTCCTCCTCCTCCTCCCCCTCCTCCTCTTCCCTCTTCCAACTCAGATAGTGCCTCTTCAGAGAGGTCTTCCTCATCCCCGTCTAAAACAGACACACCTTTGTTTGTCTGCCCCATCATGTTGCATTGCATGGTTCCTGCATAATGCTTACAAAGGAAACGGGAAGTACCTTGGTTGCTGATCTGTTTCTGTATCATGGAATACATGCTGTGTAGCTGGAACAATGCCTTTGCATGACATGCTGGCAATTATTCGATCACGACTCAAGCGTCAACCTTCACTATGCTGCAGACACAAGCTGGTTTCCTGAAAACGAGGGGCACCGAAGGCATTTGCTGATGAAAAGCAAATATTGCAACTCATGTAAAGCAAACAAACATGTTTGCAAGGGCACGCACAGCCCACCTCATGATAAATGGAGACAGGATGGGCGGGCGTGGGCAAGGATCTCACCAAGACATCAAAGGAAGGATTGCCTGGGGCAGCTCTGCTGTACAAACCTCTTTCCAGTTACTGAAGAGCAAGGGTGCCACTTTGAGGGCTCAGGTGTGCCCAACGCCAGCCAGGATATTTTTAATGTCCTCATCTGAGTGTGAAAGTTGGACAGAATAAGGGAGACCAGAGTAGAATCAGTGCGGTGGTGCCGGCGCAGCATGTGGACCAATCTGTCCTGTCTGCAGAAAGTACAGCCAGAAGGTTCGCTGGAGGGTGAGACTTTGGACAGGTCATCTGGGAAGGTCAGGCCCTGAGAAAGGACAGGATGCTCGGTGAAGTGGCGGCTCGGTTCAGAAAGAGGAAGCCCCATGAGGAGGTGGATGAACGGGGTCTGTGGCAGTAAGTTCACACATAACCAGAGGAGCACAGCTGGGGGCTAGGCAGCCTTCCGTTGTGTTGTCCCAGCCCAGTGTCACCTACCACAGTGGCATGCTTGTTCTTTGTAATGGTTGGTGCACGCCAGGTGGGCTTGGGACTGAATGGAACACGGGGCCTGTCTAGCTACTCTGTGAGGAGGTACCAAAGGAAAGTATGAGTGAATGAATGGGTGTTTTCTTCCAGAGAGCCGCAGGCAGTGCCTGGAACTTGGACACCTCAGCTGAGCACCTCACTGTGCCCTTGAAACCCTTGCCCATGGGGAAAGAGGTGACCATTGATGTCCCAAATGTAAGTGGCTTGGAGTTGATGAGCAGTGCCAGGGAAGATGAGGACGGGGGACTCTGTTACCTCCAGGAGGCAACCAGATCTCTTTTACAGGCAGGCTCTCGCCCCCTTGGTTTTAGGTCCCAGGAGCGGGCCTGCAGCTCAAGGCAGAAGGCTGGTAAGAGACCTGTGTATCGGTGGGGGGTGGGGGAGAGAGGGAAGGGGGGTTTGTACTGAAGGGCATCATGCAAAAGAGGCGTGCTCTGAAAAGGGCAGGCCTGGCTTGGAAGCAGAGAGGTTATCTGGCAGCTCACTGTGGGTGTGGCTACCTCATGACTGAGCTGTGCAGGTGCCCTCTGACCCCCGGGGTCAATTACTGTCTCAGTCCCAAGGAGCTGGCCGTGCGCCTGGGCTTCGAGCTGTGTGCTGAGGAGCAGGCCTTCCTGAGCAGGAGGAAGCAGGTGGTGGCCAAGGCCCTGCAGCAGGCCCTGCAGCTGGAGGGAGACCTGCAGGAGGACGAGGTCTGTCTGGGGGCGCCCTAAGGGGGGGTGCCTATACGCTTTCCAGACACTCCAGTCAGCAGACCAGGCAGTGGGCATGTGTGGGGAGTTTGGGGGTCCTTGTCCCCCTTGGGCTACATTTTGGGTCTGGGCTGAGTTCTAGCTCCAACCCTGACTCCGAGGTCCTGACCATGAATGAATCAATGAAGCGCTGTTAACCTGGAGGCTGAGAGCAGGTGGGGTCCCAGGGGAAGGCAGTGGGCAGCTCTGTCTTGTCTTTTGCTGTGCACTCCAGGTCCCCATTGTGGGCATCATGGCCATTGGAGGGGGTGCCCGGGCCATGACTTCACTCTTGGGACAACTGTTGGCCCTGAAGAAACTGGGCCTCCTGGACTGTGTGACCTACTTCAGTGGCATCTCAGGCTCTACATGGTGAGGACTCTGGGGCGGAGCAGAGATGACTGGGGCCCAGAGAGGGGAGTGGGGAGCCAACACCAGAGGGACCTTCTAGATCATAGGCGCCCAAACTTATTTGGCCGACTGCCCCCTCTTCAGAAAAAAAACCAAACATCAACGACTCAGCGCCCCTCTGGCAATAAAAAAATTTGTACTTTATTCAGGCCATCATCTAGGATCAAGTGTAGGACCCCTGGTGGGATCGTGGTTATGAGCGGGTCTGCAAATCGCGCAAGGTCAGCCGTTTGAAACCAGCAGAGGCTCCGCAGGAGAAAGACAAAGACCGGCTTTACTCCCTGGAAGAGTTAGCGCCTCAGACACTCACAGGCGCAGTTCCACCCTGTCCCTGTAGGGGGCTCTCCATGAGCCAGCATGGACTGGACGGTGGGGAGTTTTGGGTTAGGATTGTTCCAGCCTCTTTAGGGAGCGGTGTTGCTCACTTTGGGGAAACACGTGGAAAAGTTAAGTAGATGTGAGCAGCATGGCCGGCTGGGCGGCTGTCCGTGAGGCACTTGCTCTCGGAAGGAAGGAAGCATTCATATGGCAGCGTTGGTGCACGAGGTACGTTCTTAGCTGATCCCGAGCGAGCTGGGTGTGAGCTGGGTGTGAGTCATAGTCACACCGCCCCCCACAACCCTCCCCCCCTACTGACTGGCTGGGGTGACCTTGAGTTCCACATCTCCTTTGATTACACACTTGACTCATCACCAAGCTGGAGAGGGTAGTATGGCGGACTCCAGAGAATCCCAGTGAGGTCAGTTAAGTAAAACACTTTACATACTGTCTGGCCCATAAGAGGAGCATTTTGGGGTCGTCATTTCCCCTTTATTCTTCCCTGAATACTCTCTGGGATGGGTTCTTATATTGCCAGACAGTAGAGATGACCGCAATAAGTCCTTATTCAACCTAAGGACAACATTGGCTCCCTTCACCCCCTCCACGGCCCATTCCTTGGATGCTTACCGAGGTGTGATTTTCAGGAATAAGAAGAAAAGCAGCTGTCAGCGAAACCCGAAGGGTTCAGGTGACAGGAGCATCCGTGAAGGCAGGAGGAGGGCGTAGGGCTGTGTTGTCGCCATGACAACCCTGGCTACCCACGGCCTCTGAGCACTTGTAATGTGGCCAAGTCCAAATTGAGATGCGCTGTCAATATAAACTGTATGGCAAGTTTGAAGAATCGGTTTGGAAAAGAAAAAGGAATATAAACTCTGCCAATCTTTTTTTTTTCTCTTCAATATCTTGATGTGACAATAACATATGGCTATACTGAATAAAGTAAAATATATATGAGAATTAATTTCACCTTAAAAAAACAACAACAAAACTTTTTAATAGAGTTATCCAAAACTCAGTGCCATGGAGTCGATGCTGACTCATAGCGACCCTATAGGACAGGCTAGAACTGCCCCTGTGAGTTTCCAAGACAAACTCTACGGGGGTAGAAAGCCCCACCTCCCTGCCACATGGAGCTACTGGAAACTTTCATATGACCTATATGGCTTGCATCATGTGTTCATTGGACAGTGCTGGCCAAGAAGAACACGTTAAGACAATGTTTCCCAACATGGGCAGTTCCACTCCCTGAGGGGTTGGGGGGCTTGGAATGATCCAGACGGGCTGCAGAAACAGATACTTTGTCTTGGGTTATGAGATAAAGTACAAACATACTTCATTGCCAGGAGTTCTGGAGTCATTTCTTTTCTGAAAAGAAGGCGGTAGGCCAAAGAAATTTGGGAACCTATGCACTAAGAGACTTTTCAAGATGAGGGGACCTTGATGCCAGGAGGTGCCCGGGTGGGAAGGAAGGGTGAGAGCGACTTGTGCTCTGTCCCTACTGACCGAGTCCCTCTGCTCTCCCAGGGCAATGGCCCACCTGTATGGGAACCCCGAGTGGTCCCAGCAGGACCTCGAGGGACCTATCCAACACGCCCGGGAGCACATGGCCAAGAACAAGATGGATACGTTCTCTCCAGAGCGCCTGAGGCGCTACCACCAGGAGCTGCAGCTTCGGACCGAGCAGGGCTACCTCACCACTTTTGCTGACCTCTGGGCTCTGGTGCTGGAGAACATGCTGCACGGGCAGGTAGGCAGCTCTAAACCTGGATGGAGCATGGGAGGAGGCGGGGGCACTCACCCCACTGGCAGGGCATACAGAGAGCCAGGGCTGGTGGTTATAGGATAGGGGTACCACCGTGTCCTGGCCTCTTCCCAGGCTAGTCTCAACAAACTGGCCCGAAACAGAAATGTCTGGGTTTTCCCCAAGAGCCAGGAACCAGGCAGGGTCAAAGTCAGTTATGCAAACACAGCTTTTGAATGTTGTTGGAGAGTCAGTGAGGTGGCTAGAAGCACTTTTGTTTCACTTATATGGCAGTACACAGCTATCATGGATTGGGTCGTGGTGGGTGAATTTGGGCTCCTAACTTAATGTGTAGTCAGGGCTGCACCCTGACTTCCATCCCTTTTGTGCTGTTGTCATGGCTTGGGGTTCTCGGGAGACACAGAGGTGGTGAGATACCTATATATGCAGAAGCTTCAAAATTTTCATAGAGAAATTCTATTATATTTTAATTCCATTTTCAATAAGCTTTTTGAAGCCCCTTTATCTCTGTGTGTGTGTGTGTGTGTGAGTGAGTGGAGAGGCAGGGGGAGGAAGAAAGAAAAGAGAGCGAGGTTGTTTGATTTTTTTCCAAGGAACTGGCTCACATGGTTATGAAAGCTGTTAGTCTAAACTCCATAGGTCAGGTGGCAACACTGGAGGCTTCTGATGGTTCTGTCTCAAGATCCATAGGTCAGGTGGTGGGAAGAATGCACAGTGAAGATTGAGAGAGTTATGCCAAGATATCTATTCAGATTCTCACAGCAGAGAACGCCCTCAGGAGACAGGTCACAGAAGTTTTGCTTTTCGACCGATGGGTTGATTACATCACATCGCATTACATTACATTATAATACATTATGGAAAGTGATATTTCCTTAAGTGGTCTTGTGGAACAGCCACTAAACTGGAGTTTGGCCACCCCACTGGGAACCACAACCTAACCAAGCTGACACATAAAATCAACCAACGCATCATGTAAAACTTGAGGCCCAAGTTTGCCCAACTTGACAGACGCCACCAGGGCAAAGTGGCTTTGGTGCTCAGACCTCATTTATATCTCTGGGCTCCTTCCTGTTTGCCTTTAGATTTTGGCTTGCAGTTCCTTACTCTCTTGGCAGCTCTTAAGTGCTTAAAAATTTTTTTTTTAAATGTTTTAAAAACCTCAAACACTGTTAGTATTTTCAGGGCAGCCACCAAACCCACTGCCACTAATTCCAACTCACAGCAGCCGTAGGCAGGCTTTCCAAGATTGTGGATCTGTGTGGGGAGAGATGATAGTTCAGCTTTCTCGCCTGGAGCAGCTGGGGGGTTGAACCAGTCATCTTTCGGTTGGCAGCCCGACGGCTGGCCCACACCACCAGCAGGGCTCCTTTGGAGTGCAACGGGGAGTCTAAATAACCTCCCCCGTCGTGACCAGAAATGAAGCCTACATATCTTTTCTAAAAAACTGGACATCTGAACTAAAATGACTTAATTGCTTGACATGTTTTGTTTGTTTGTTGATATGCCCTCCGTGTGCTTGGGGCATGCAGTTTAAGTTCATGTTCAGGTTTGAAGGAGGCGTGTTTGAACAGCCGGCTTTCTGTCAAGTGCAGCAATAAGTTTCTGTTAGCGTGGGAGACTCATAACCATAAGCTCCTGAGCCCCCAATTTCCACCGAGGGCAAGTGCCTGAGGGTGAGCTGGCTCCTCCCTGGATCCCAAGCAGACACACTCCCACCTGAGGGCAATGCTTTTCTCCTTGCTGGCCAACGGTTGGAGAGAAAACTCAGTGTAGGCTGAACTCACGGGCAGACTCAACATGAGGTGGGTGTGCACCCGAAAGCTATTGCTTGTACGGTTCCCAGAACCTTTCGCAAACCTAGTGCCTGGGACTGAAGGTCTCATCTGGCATCACTGTCCACCTCCCTTCCACGGCTTGGCTCACAAAGGTGGGGCCGCTGGGAGCCAGGATATGGGGCAGGGGAGGGGCAGAGGCATCACGGGCCCTGCTGTCCTTGTGAATGGGGCCCCCTGGAGACAAGCAGCGCTCAGCCAGTGTAGAGCCAGTGTAGACGCTGGTCCCAATGTGGGTGTGGGAGGGGGAACTCTAAGTCCCACGATAGGGAGAGGAGGTGCGAAGGGGGAACCGATTATAAGGATCTACATGTGACCTCCTCCCTGGGGGACAGACAACAGAAAAGTGGGTGAAGGGAGACGTCGGACAGTGCAAGATAGGACAAAATAATAATTTGTAAATTATCAAGGGTTCATGAGGGAGGGAGGAGCAGGGAGGGAGAGGGAAAATGAGGAGCTGATGCCAGGGGCTTGGGTGGAGAGCGGATGTTTTGAGAATGATGAGGGCAATGAATGTATAAATGCGCTTTACACAATTGATGTATGTATGGATTGTGATAAGAGTTGTATGAGCCCCTAATAAAACGATTAAAAAAAAAAAAAAGAAAGGCTGCCTTCCCACCTCCAGTCTGGGCCCCGAGCTGGGCTCTGTCTGGTGGAGCTGCCACCTCAAGGGGGCTCCTCCTGGCCTCCCTCAGCCCCCCTGCCCTCTCCCCAGGAGATGCACCACACGCTGTCAGGACAGAGAGCTGCGCTGGAGCGGGGACAGAACCCTCTGCCGCTCTACTTGAGCCTTAATGTCAAAGAGAACCGTCTAGAGACCCTCGACTTCAAGGGTACAGCCCTGGCTATTCCCTCCCAAGCCCCCTCCCCTCTCCAAAATCCTCTAGACATGGAGGGTCCCCAGAGACTTCAGACACGAACCTCCTTTCCAACCTCGGGGAAGAATGGTTGTCCCACAGGGCTCATGAGTGAGCCAGGGGGTGGGATGGGGCCCTGTCTGCACTGGGCTGAGGGTGAGGACCTGGGCAAGGGGCTGGGTCGGGGAGTGGCCAGTGCAGGAGTCTACGTTTGTCTCATCTGTCTGCACTGGTGCCCACCCTGCCAGGCAGGAGGAAGGCTGAGGCCAGCTGACTCCCCTCACATGCCTGCCGGTCCCTTGTACCCCGTTAGAATGGGTGGAGTTCTCTCCCTATGAGACTGGGTTTCTGAAGTACGGAGCCTTCATCCCCTCTGAGCTTCTGGGCTCTGACTTCTTCATGGGACGGCTGATGAGGAAGCTCCCTGAGTCCCGGATCTGCTTTCTGGAAGGTGAGGGTACTGGGGGGCACTTTTCAGGGCAGGCCTCTCTGCCTAGATAGGACTCCTGTGGTGGCTCAGGTCTGGGCAGGGACCTAAGGTGGGGTGAGTGCAGGGCGGAGGGCTGTGAGGAAAAGTCATGGCAGGGACAGCTCCCCTTCACCCCCATGATCCACCAACCCCCAAGGGTGGGACCACTGGCCTCTGGGTGGGAGCCGGACACCTGCCATCTCTGAGGGTTTGGCCCTGCAGGAGTCTGGAGCAACATCTTCTCCCTGAACTTGCTGGATGCCTGGTACGGCCTCACCAGCTCCGGGACAACCTGGACACAACACATCAAGGATAAGATGAGGAGCGCAGGTAGGGAAGGGGGTGCCGAGGGGTGCTGAAATGAGGCCTGCCCCCTATCCGACACTCACTGGCTATGAGCCAGCCATCCTTGGGCCTCTAATGGACCACAGTCTCTTTCTCTGGTCCCAGAGGAGCCCCCTGCTTCCTCAGAGACACCCTCGTACCTTGAGGCCTTGTGGCTGCAGCCTGGGACGGCACTGGCTCAGGCCTTCAAGGGCTTCCTGACAGACAGGCCCCTCCACCAGCACAGCCCCAACTTCCTCCGTGGCCTTCAGCTGCACCAGGAGTACAGAAGCCAGAAAGACTTCTCTACCTGGGCAGGTAGGACCATGGCCATGCTCAACTCAGAAGGCTGGGCTCCTGAGTAGAAAGTGTCCCAGGCTAGGGGCTTCCAGAGGCCTTGGTGTGTGTATGGGGGGCGGGGGTGGTCACAGGGTCAACTTCTTGGCTGGCCTAGAAGAGAGGCCATTGGCCAGTCTCGGAGAGAGGCTGGCTAACAGCTGTCTTAGGAGGGTTACCTGAGGAAAGAAGGGGCGTGCAGTCAGTTGTGATGTGTCCAATCCCAAATCAAACTCACTGCCCTTGAAGAGTTGCTGCCGCTCATCTCGGCCCTCTAGGAGGGTAGAACCGGCCCTGTGGGTTTCTGAGACTGACTCTTTGTGGGAGTAGAAAGCCCTCCCCGTGGAGTGGCCAGTGGTTTCCAGACCGTTCGCAGACCAATCCGTAACCAGGAGACCACCGGGGCCCCTGCTGTGATGTGCCGCTAACCCCAAATCCAAAGTTACGGCCACCTAGTACCAATCCTGACTCACAGAGCACAACTGCTGGGCGGGTCTCAGAGGCGGTAAATACGCGAAGGTCTGGTCAGTTTGAACTACTGACCTTGCAGTTAGCAGTCCCGTAGGTAACTACACAACACGACACTACCAGGGTTCCTGGTGGTAAGAAGGTGGCAGGGTGGCTGTCTCTCTGACTGGAGTCGCCTCCCTTACCAGACAGCCAAGTGGACTGCACCCCCAGTCAGCTGACCCCCCAGCAGCCCCAGCTCTGCCTAGTGGACACCGGCTACTTCATCAACACGAGCTGCCCCGCCTTGCTCCACCCGGGCCGCAAGCTGGACCTCATCCTCTCTTTTGACTACTCCTTGTCCTCACCCTTCGAGGTGCCTCTGGCTTCACCCAAAGCTGCCGTGGGGACCCCAGGCTCTCTGCCCAGCCAGGCCAAACTCTAGTGGCCAGTGGCAGAGTCTCTGCATTTCCTGTTCAGATGGAGGGGGAACAGACACCTGCCAGGGGCCTTGGTTGGGAAGGAGTATGGGCCTGGGGCCGAGGGCTCCCAGGAGAGGGGAACAGGGAGAACCTCCCCCCTCCCCCAAGAAGAGCAGCCTAGACAGGGCTAGTAGAGGGTCTGGTGGTTTCCGCACCAACCCTGGGGCTTTTTGGGGGAGGGTGGTTGAGGAGGGCTGAGATAAAGCAGTAGATCTCCTAAGGAGTTTCTCTGGTTCTGAAAGCTTGAATAATCCGGCATCAGAATGCTAATGGGGGAGCAGGTGGGTTCTGGGTCTATACTCCACGTGAAGATTTTAATGAGAAAATGTCAAAAGCCTCTGGGATCCATAGACTCCCTTCAAGGCACTGAGTAGCATAACTGGGGCACAAGCAGACCCAAACTGGGCTGTGGGCTTGCTCCCGAGGGAGCCGGTGTGGCCTGGTGCTCTAGCGCCCTGGTTAGGATGTTGGGGGGCTAGTTGGGTTCTCTGCGTGCCCCTCTCCTCGTAGGTGCTGAAGCAGACTGAGCTGTACTGCCGGGCCCAGGGGCTGCCCTTCCCCCGAGTGGGGCTGAGCCCTCAGGACCTCCACCAGCCCAAGGAGTGTCACCTCTTCTCGGACCCTGAACGCCCTGAGGCCCCTGCCCTGCTGCACTTCCCACTAGTCAACGCCTCCTTCAAGGACTACGTGGCCCCCGGTGAGGCAGCCCCTCAACTCCCTCTTCGCTAGGTTGCCCCATTCGGGGCTCTTCCCAGCAGCCCCCGCTAGCAGAGGGTGAAGCGCCTGAGCAGGGCAGCTATGGAGTCAGTCTCCCCGTCCCAGACATGATGGCCTGGCCTGGGTGCTAAGGTCTCCATGCTTGTGTCCTCCTTTGGGGGACTCCCTTCCCGCCAAGCTCGCTGGAGCGACACCTGAACGCCTCTGCTCTGTGGAGGAAGCCGTTGGAGGCTGATGTCATCAGGGTCATCCATGATGTCATTCATGCTCAACAGGCAGCAAAGTTCAGCCTCGACTGCTAACCAACCAGCTGGCAGTCTGACCTCGCTGGCCGCTCTGTGATGGGGGCAGCGCCCTGACCACCTGTTCCCTTACGGAGGACACAGCCCAGGAAGCCTTATGGGATGGTCCTGCTCTGTCCCATGCGGTCACAATGGGTCAAGGTGGGCCCCTTAGCATACACACAACAACAACACACATTTCTGCTTCTGGGGAAGGACACAGGGAGCCGAGAGGAAGCCAAGAATCCCCTTTAAGTGGGCAGCCTCTAAGCTTAGCCCTGCCCAGCTAATGTCTTTTAAGTCCCAATCCCAGCCACCCTCCCACCCCCTGCAGGCATCCCACGCAGCCCGGCAGAGCTCCAGGCTGGCCAAGTGGACCTCACCGGGGCCACCTCACCCTATTCCCTGCTCAACATGACGTACCAGGAGGACGACTTTGACCGCCTGCTGGGCCTCTGTAACTACAATGTGCAGAACAGCCAGGCTGCCATCCTGCAGGCGCTGAGGATGGCACTGAAGCACCGCGCCTTGGTGACCAGGCCTCCTGGGGTACAGACATGAACATGAGGCTTCCCGGAGCCCTAAGGACCCCACACCACCTCTCCAGGGGCTGGGGTGTTAACCCAATCTGTAGCCGGGACTCACCTGGGCTGGAGTTTCTGGCTGTCCCAGGCCCAGGCCCCCTCTGCCGATGGACGGTTGGACTGCCTTGGGTGCCGGATCCCACCTAAAGCGCTCCTCATGTCTGTAGCTGGTTGGAGAGAACCCAGCCAGAAACTCTGCCCCCACCAGGGGGTGGCACAGCTGGCCGGACAGGACAAATTGACACGATTGTTTCCAAGCGTGAGCAGAATGGATTTGGGGTACACATTGCAGGTGTCTGGCAGGAAGACTGGGACAGCTTGATCCGAGAGGTGGCAGCACCAGGCACCAGCGATCATAGATCTGTCTGACTCCTGCCGGACCTCCTACTCTCAGACGCGCGCACGC
>NW_022103905.1:299625-300768 GCF_000313985.2 Echinops telfairi | reverse complement strand
GCTCCATCATGGTAGTTGCTATTTTTATTCTTCCTCCGTTTTCGAGATGATGGGGACGTGCTGCATGGCGTGCAAGCCTGGCTGGCAGCGCCAGTTCAGAGCCCTGGGGGGCGGCGGTGATGCGCTGGGCTGCTGACCGCAAGGTCAGCACTTCTAAACCGCCAGCCACTCTGCAGCAGAAAGGCGAGGCTCTGCGGAAACTCACAGGGGCAGCTCTACCCTGTCCTACGGGATCACTGAGCGCCCACAAGGCCAAGAGTTTGGGTTTGGGGTGTGGTTGCAGTTCAGGTGGATGCCACCAGGGGCTGTGTTGCCAAGTGACTGTTGCCAGGGCAATCTGGTTGCTCACCAAGGCATAGAGTAAATGAATACAGAGCATCTTCTTTTACTCTGCAAGCCATGCCAGAAAACTAGCCTTTAAACGCAAGTGTTACCCCAAATATTGGGCCCGTGCCCTGGAGCTATGAGTCTAATTAAGAAAAAATAAATAAATGGGTAGCGGTGGCACAAGGCACTTACCCACTCAAGGGGAGGTTATTGTTTATAGCTCCACTGGGAAAGAGGGACCAGACTTCAACTCAGTGCTCCAAGATGTGAATACAACATGCCCGCGTGGAGTACGAAACCAGTGGAGAGGTCTGAGGGGCTGGCCCCAATCCCAAATATGTGGACACCTTCCGCTTCCCCCAGAAGAATTTATTTCAGAGGACAGCACTGAATCTGCAGCTCAGGGAGAGGAACATGTATGATCGGAGCACATGGGAGCAGATGAAGGGGGAGGAGGAGAGAGTGGAGCACATCCTGGCCCACCAGACCTTGAGGATGATGTTCCCGCTCAGAGCAGCCAGTCCACAGAGAGGACCACTTGGCCAACCCCACTATGAGACACGGAGTCCCTCACTGACCCATAGCCCGACAGGGAACAACACTGGAGACACAATGTGGGAATTGTGCTCGATCTGATCCCACCACACTGAGGCAAAACACTAAGGGGGTGCAACGGAACAGCAAGGGAATGGAGCGATGAGGTCCCCAGGGAATGCTGAAGGTGGACTTTGGGGCCAGGGCTTGGTGCCCCAACAGATTGGACTGGACTGGAAAACACTCCTAAAGGCCAACAAACAGTCCTTGAACTAACTACAA
>NW_022103905.1:294223-296759 GCF_000313985.2 Echinops telfairi | reverse complement strand
TCGCAAAAGTGAGTACATAAAATAAGAGTTCTATCACGAGTTAGCTTGACATTTACCTTATGCCTGCACACAGTCTCAGCTTTTTTCCTTTGAGCAACCGGCAGGGCCAAACTGCACCATCGGGACTATGAAACCCAAACCCCAAACCAAATCAAACCACACCCTCTGCCAAGGCGTTGATTCTGTTTCAAAAAGACCCTACAGGGCAGGGTAGCACTAACTGCCCCCCTTGGAACTTCTAAGACTGTACATCTTTATGGAAGCAGGAAGCGCTATCTTTCTCACTCAGAGCAGTGGGTGGGTTCAAACTGCCGACCTTGCAGCTCGACACAACCCATGATGCCACCAGCCTATCAGATACCAAAACCAAACTCACTGCCATTAAGTCAATTCTAACTGTTAGTGAACCTATAGGACAGGGTAGAACTGCCCCTGAGGGTTTCCTAGAGGGGGTGGTAAATGTTGTTGTTGTGGCTGTTGTTGTTAGGTGCCAGGGAGTTGGCTCTGACCTACCACAACCCCGTGCACCACAGAACAAAACCCTGCCCGATCCTGTGCCATCCTCACCATGGTTCCCGAGCCTGAGCCTGTTGCAGCCACTGTCAGCCCATCTCCTTGCGGGCCTTCCTCTTCTTCGCTGCCCTTCCACTTGACCAAGCATGACGTCCTTCTCCAGGGACTGGTCTCTCCTGACAACATGTCCAAAGTATGTGAGACGAAGTCTTGCCATTGGACCTCTCTGGCCTTGTTTTCCAATACAGACCGGGTTGTCCTTTGAGCAGTCCACGGTACTTTCAATGTTCTTCTCCAGTGCCACCACTCAAACGCATCGGTTTTCCTTCAGTCTTCCTTATTCAATGGCCGACTTTCACACGCACAGGATACCATGGAGAATTCCATGGCTTGGGTCAGGCGCACCTTAGTTCTCAAAGTAACATCCTTGCTCTTCAATACTCTAAATAGGTCTTATGTGGAAGATTTTCTTAACAATATACGATTTTTGATCTCTTGACTGCTGCTTCCATGAGCACTGATGGTGGGTCTAAGTGAAGACAAAATTCCTGACAACTTCAAGCATTTATCCATTCATCATGATGTTATCTATTGGTTCGGTAGTGAGAATTTTGTTCTTCCTTCCTTACATGGCCTTGTAAGCCATACCGAAGGCTACCATCCTTGATCTTCATCAGCAGGTGCTTCAGGTCCTCCTCAGTTTCAGCAAGCAGGTCTGTATCACCTGCATACTGCAGGCTGTTAATAAGCCTTCCTCAAAGTCTGATGCCACACTCTTCTTCGTATAATCCAGCTTCTCAGCACACATATTGAAAAAGTATGGTGAGAGGATCCACCATACAACCATACAACCCTCACCCACACCTTTCCTGATTTTAAACCATACAGTATTAATTCTGTTCTGTTTGCACAACGGTCTCTGGATCCATGTACAAATTCAGAATGAGCACAATGAAGTGTTCTGGAATTCCCATTCTTCTCAAGGTTATCCACACAGTCAAAGGCCTTTACATTGACAAATTCCTTTGTCCATGAAACACAAGTACACAAGGAGGAATATTTCCGATATTCTCTGCTTTTTGCCAAGATCCATCCTCTTCTGAGTTCAGCCTGAACTTCTCACGATTCCCTGTTGGATGATCTTAAACAACATTTTACTTGTGTGTGACATCACTGATAGCGTTCTATAGTTTGAGGAGTCTGTTGAAATGGGCACAAAGACGGATTTCTTCCAGCCAGTTGGCCAAATCTTCTGTTACAGATGAGTGAGTGCTTCTAGAGCTTCTTCAGCTCTCTGAAACATGTCAGTGGGTGCTCCATCAGTTCCTGGAGCCTTGCTTTTGGCTAATGCCTTCCATGCAGTTTAAACTTCTTCCTTTGGAACCGTTGGTTCTGACGCATGCGCCACCTCCTGAAATGGACTGTCAACTAGTTCTTTCTGGCACAGTGGTAAAGATGAGTAACTAGGACTTACATGATTGCATCAAAATGGACTCAATGGCAATGAGCTTTTAATTTTGTTTTGTTTTATTTATATGTGTATGGAGGCCTGCTGGCAGGGGTTCAGGTGCTCAGCTGCTAACGGCAAGGTCAATCATTTGAACCAACCAGCTGCTCTGCGGGAGAAATAGGTGGCAGTCTGTTCTTGTAAAAATTTACCATCTGGGAAACCCCCTGGGGCAGTTCTACTTGGTCCCATAGGGTCACAATGAGTTGGAATCCACTTGATGGTCGTGCCTTGGGTCTGGTCTGTGTTCTCAGATATGCAGGCGAGGGCGGTTCAGTGTTAACCTTCTCCTCTTCCATGCAGGGGACCTGGGTTTCATTCTTAAGCAACGAAGCTCAAGGGCGCCCCCACCTGTCTGACAGTGTAGGATTGAGTGCTGCTGTGACGGTGGAAAGGGTTCCCCTGAGCTTCCAGGCTAAGTCAGTCCAGCAAGAAAAGCTTGGCAATGTAGCTCGTCAAAACCAGCCACCCCAAAGTGCAGCAATGTCTGTGCAGTGATCCGGTCCCACTGTGCAC
>NW_022103905.1:283777-291804 GCF_000313985.2 Echinops telfairi | reverse complement strand
TCCGGAAGGTGAGCCTCATAGAATGCCAACTTAATAGAAGAAAGTATTCTTGCATTGAGGGAGTACTTGAGTGGAGGCCCAATGTCCTTCTGCTACCTTAATACTATAGATACCTATAAATAAATGCAGATAGATCTATTTACCCATCCTCACATATAAATATTTTTACATATGTAC
Organism: Echinops telfairi; assembly: GCF_000313985.2. Classification (NCBI taxonomy): domain Eukaryota; kingdom Metazoa; phylum Chordata; class Mammalia; order Afrosoricida; family Tenrecidae; genus Echinops; species Echinops telfairi. The sequence continues at coordinate 291,627 of NW_022103905.1, read as the reverse complement.
AAGCCTTCATTTAGACCTTTATACATGCTCTTTGCCTCCTAGCTCTTTCCTCTATATTCTTTGACTTTCCTCTTGTCCCACTATCATGCTCAGTCTTCATTTGGGTTTCAGTAATTCCTCTTGATTACATTACCTTTGATCACACCCTACCAGGCCTCCTACACCCTCCTCACCACCAATTTGGATCATTTGTTGTTCCCTTGTTCCTGGTTTTGTTAACACCACTACTTTTCCCCCCACCTCCCCATCTCCCATGTCCCCCCGGAACTGTTGGTCCCATTGTTTTCTCCTCCAGATTGTTCATCCAGCCTATCTTATTTAGACAGACCTGCAGATATGATAACATGCACAAAAATAAGAGAGAGCAAAACCAAGCAACAATATACAACAAAACAACAACAACAAACTAATGACAAAAATCCCAAAACACAACAAGAAAGAAAAGCTTGTAGTTAGTTCAAGGACTATTTGTTGGCTGTTAGGAGTGTTTTCTAGTCCAGTCTGTTGGGGAACCAAGCCCTGGCCCCAAAGTCTATTTTTGGTATTTCCTGAGGACCTCGCCGCTCCATTCCCCCGCTGTTCTGTTGCGCCCCCTTAGTGTTTTGGCTCGGTGTGGTGGGATCAGATTGGGCAAAATTCCCACACTGTGTCTCCAGTGTTGTCCCCGTAGGGCTATGGGTCAGTGAGGGACATCATGGCTCCTAGTGGGGCTGGCCATGTGGTCCTCTCTGTGGACTGACTGCTCTAATCGGGAACATTGTCGTGTGAGGATTTTTTTAAAGCGTGAGAAGAAAAAGCGTGACAGAGAATGCTTTTGATTGGATAAAGTTCAAAAACCAACAAGATCTAGTCATGGTAGGAGAAGTCGAGAAGGCAGGGTTTAGCTTTGGGTCACTGGAGACGGAGGAGCAGCATGGTTCTAGGGGGTAGTTTCTGCTTCTTGAGCAGAGACCTGGCTATTCGTGATTCTCTAACCATGACGATTTAGCAAGCTGAACCTTTCCATTTGCTAGGGGCAAGATTTTCTGTGTATCCATATATTGCTTTCATGAAGAGGTTCCTTCAGTATGGGTCATACGTCAGTGTAGATAAATAAAAAATCCTTACAACTGGATTAATAAGCAACATCATGATAAACAGAGCAAAAGATTGACTCAAGGATTTCATTGTACTGGGATTCAAACGTCAACGGCATGGTAGCAGCAGTCAAGAAATCTACGGCATATTCCATCTAGCAAATCTGTGGTCAAAGGCCACCTGAGTGTTAAAGAGCAGAGAGGCCACTTTGATGAGTAAGGGCCGCCTGCTCCAAACCATGGTAGTTTTTGATAGCCTCCTATACAGGTGAAAGCTGGCCAATGAATAAGAAAGATCCAAGAAGAATTGCGGCATTGAACTGATGGTGCTGGGCAAGAATACTGAAAGTACCAGGACTGCCAGAAGAACAGGACTTGCACACTGTCTTGGAAGAAGTATAGACAGTATGCTTCTTAGAAGCAAGGGTGGGGAGACCTTGTCTCATGTGCTCTGGATACATCATCAGGAGCATCCAGTGCCCGGAGAAGGACACCATGCTCGGCGAAGCAGAAGGCCAGAGAAAAGAGGAAGGCGTTTGACAAGAGGGGTTGGCCCAGTGGCTGCAGCAATGTGCTCGAGCATAGGAGAGATTATGGGAACGGCACAGGACCCGGTAGCGTTTAATTCTGACTTCACCGCACCAAACCACCACCACAAGATTTTCTTTAAAATACCTGGCATGCCAGAAGCTGCATCCTCCTAGCGGTGCCTGCTGTGTCAGTGTCCCATCCCTCCTCCCTGTTAAAACCCCTGCCTGTGGCTCAGGATGTGGGCGTGGCTCAGGCTATCACAATGTACCGTCCTCCCCTGGGCTCTGTGTGTGTCTGTGTGTGAGCATCGCAGCCGCTGAAGACACACAAGTCAATCAGAACCTCTCCCTAGGATAAAAATTCCTGCAAGACCGGCGCTGCTAAGCTTGGGTGCTTTCTTAGTTTCCTAGGGCTGCCAGAACAAAATGCCACAGGTGGGTGGCTCTAAAGAACGTATTGACTAGGACAGCGGTTCTCAACCTGTGGGTCACGACCCCTTTGAGGGTTGAACGACCCTTTCACAGGGGTCACCCGATTCATAACAGTAGCAAAATGACAGTGATGAACAAGCAAGGAAAATAATTTTATGGTTGGGGGGTCACCACCACATGAGGAACCGCACTGAAGGGCCGCGGCATGAGGCGGGTTGAGAACCACTGGTATAGAAGTTCAGATCAAGGGCATCTGCTCCGGGGGAGGAACTTTCCTTGTCGGTGACCTTCTGTGATCCTGGGCTTGAGCCTGTGTCTATTTGGTCCTCTTTATAAGACACCACTCAGAAGAGTTTAGGTTTAGGGCCCACTCTGGTACAGCCACATTCACATAACAAAACAATCCTCTTCTTTCCAAACAGGATCAGAATTTTGGGTCAGAATTTCGGCATAATTTTGAGGAGGGCACTGTTCAATGGACACGCGGTGCCAATGGCTGTATTTCCCACCCGTGGAGCAGCGCTGCCTTGAGTAGAACAGGAGGGAACCGGCAAAGAGAGGCAGAGGCAGAGGGAGGTGGAAAGAGATCTAAGTTCTCAGAATCTCCCCAGCACCTCCATTTCTTTTGATTCTGTGAGTTACTCTGGTTTTGTTCCCAGCTGGATGAAGCAAGAAACTGCTTTTCATGCTTACGCATATTTAGCTTGGCTCCTGGAACCTGAAACAGCGTTCTCATCACCCGCCGTCCGCTGCGTCTCCGATGGTCCTTTCGGCTGCATTTGCTCTCATTGCCACGCGGTGTCGCTGCTGAAACGTTCCTAGGGAAAAATGATCGCCAAGTTGTAAACGTGGAGAGAATACGTTTTATTTAGCGTGTGCAGCAAAGAAGGAGCCTTGGTGGTGTAGTGGTTACGAGTTGACTGCAATCTGCCTAGTCAGCAGTTCGAAACCACCAGCAGCCCCGAGGGAGAAAGACTGGGCTTTCTACTCCTGTAAACAGCCACTGTGTCAGAAACCCACAGGGGCTTCTGTGAGGCAGCATTGATTGATGGCAGTGAGTTTTTGTGTGTGCAGTGAAGAGAAAAGAGGTGGGAAACAGAGTGGGATGCCCTCCAAGCTGTGTCTACCCAAGACGGACAACGTGGATTTAGAATCAGGGGAGTTTTGATTCCTTTCATAGATAAACGAATGACTACTGGTCGTTTTTCCAAAAGTCATTGATACAATTTTTGTGGTCACGATAAGAGAGTATTTTATTGATCTAACAGGCTGGAATGGAGGGGCTCTTTGTTCTGAGGAGGACACTCCTAGGTCAAACTCCCTACTTCTAATTGGTCTTGTGTGACTGTTCCCATCAACTTATCTGTCCTAGGCAAGCCACCCCTGTCCCTCCTTCCGCAATGCCTCAGGGACCTGGATCAGGGCCACTGCCTTTCCCGTCTCCTCGGGATTTGTCCTGGTCACCTTGGTCAGAAGTGTGTGTATCCAGTCTTCAAGATGGCATTTGGACTGCGTCAAGGTTTAGGGTGGAATCAGGGCTCTGATTGCAGGCCGCAGACTTCTGCAGAATAAGTGCTTTGGGGTTTCAGGCATTGATGCAAAACGTAGACAATCTTATTACCTGGTACTGCTGCTGGATCATGGATGATGTCCTGGATCATGGATGATGATGAGGACGAAGAAGAAGAAGAACAAGAAGAACAAGAAGAAGAAGATGATGATGATCTGGGCCTGGGTTTGGACAAACCCTTCATCTCTTGGGGAAATGAATGTTCTCAGGCTTGCCACCCAGTCTGGGAATAAAGCTGAGTAGGCACATCCCCACAGACTCCTCTCCTCCGGGGCTGGGGATTTGGATTGCCTTCTATTTTCCTGGCTCGGAAGACAATGCCCCATCCCTCAACTCTTTATGTTTACACCCAGGCTCACAGCCCCTTCCCCCAGGTCTGGGTTTCAACTTGGCAACTTCAGTCACACATTGTGCCCTGAGCTACCTTTGCTTCACACGTCCCGCATTCTGACCCCTGGAATGGGAGGCATTCTCTCTCAGGCCAGGCCTTGTCTCCACTTCCTGATCCTCTGTGTGTGTGTGTGTGTGTGTGTGTGTGTGTGTGTGAATGCATGCGCTTAGGACTGGGGGGGTGAGGGGAAGGACAGGGGTTGTTCAGACCGAACAAGCTGGTTCTTCGATGAAAATTAGGAAAACGCCTATCGTGAGGCGCGCGCACACGCACACACACACACACACACACACACACACAAGACCATTTATTTTCTATTTCTGACAAAAAGAATAATTGTTATGTGGAGATGACTTCAGAAGTCCCTGTAGATTGATTATAATGATCTGCATCCGATCCTATCCCACTGGTCCTTTGGCGTGCTGTATTATGTGATAGTGCAGTGGGCAGAAATGGGGCTACCATTGGTTGATGGCCAGGTGCTAAATCTCACACTTCTACCGGGTCATTAAATAGTTATTATTATCCCAGTTTTATAAATGAGGAAACTGAGGCTCAGAAAGTTTGGGTAACTTGCTAATGACATACTCTGGTTCTAGTGGCTCCTTAACGGACATGAGCAGTTTAGTTTTGAACGTGGGTCTCCTAGAGATGCATCAGGCTTTTTGTGTTTTCCTGGGGTCGCGGATCTGTAAGGAGATGTTAGATCATTACCACCCTGTAACCATGATTGAAGATAAAATCAGTTTTTTCTAATAAAGCCCCTCCCTGGCTTTTTGAAAAATTAAATGAATGAATCCCTGGAACCAAGAGCACCTTGGGGAGACCCCCCCCCAATAGAACAATAGCCATAGCCACTGCTGCCTGGGGTGTCAGGCTCCCCACTAAGTCCTTTATAAACATAACTAGCTGATTGATGAGCCCCAGTCATCTTGGGATAAATTTGAGATGGTTTTATTTTCAATAATTGGACCAACTCATCTCTGTCAGAACCACCTCCCACTAGATGTAGGTATTTTAAGACAGAGTTTTCCTGGAGCAGTGGTTCTCAATCTCCCTAATGCCGCGACCCTTTCATACAGTTCCTCATGTGGTGGTGACCTCCCAACCATAACATTATTTTCATGGCTACTTCATTACTGTCATTTTGCTACTGTTATGAATCGTCATGTAAATATCTGATATACAGGATGTATTAGGCAACCCCTGTGAAAAGGTCATTCGACCCCCCAAGGGGTTGCGACCCACAGGTTGAGAATCTCTGATCTAGAGGAAATTTGTTTTCCATTCAGTCCTTCACAGATAGTTTGTTTCATGACACTGATCAAAAGCCCCACAATGTAACAGCACTCCTCCCTCTTCCTCCCTGGGCTCCCTTTCCATTCATTCTTTCCTCCCTCCCTTCTGAGCTGTACCCCTGCAAAGACTGCCCTGCCATCTGCTTGTTCTAAGGAGTGTGCCCCTTCCTAGCACTACTGCTTGGCAGAGACTCCCTGGGGTGAGTCCCAGTCCCCATGCCTCAGTCTCTAACAGATCCAGTACGTCTTACTTTTTAAAAGACGTTTTGTTCCATATTTTTCTCAGGGCCTCCTATTTTGTTCTCGTCCAGAGCAGATAAGCAGGGCTAACTGAGCCCCACCTAGTCTGTCTGGGTGCAGGGCCCTGGGAGACAGGATTCCCATGCTTTTTTGGACTAATTGTTTCTCTGTGCTTTTTCTCCTCTTCACTTTTTTTTTCTTTTCCTGGACTGGGATAGCCCAATAGTTTCACCTTAGACGGTGAGGTAGTTAGTTTATTGTGCCCACCTGGCTGATAAACACAGGTGGGGTTAATTGAAGGGCGGAGGGATAAATGGCTCGGTGAGCCTCACCTTTTAAGTTCTCTGGTCTCTTGCTTTGTGATGGTCAGACCAGGGTGCAGCTGCTTTAGCCAGTTCCCTGCTTCAACTGACAAGGTTCACTTCCTGCAAGACATCCCTGAGGAGAAGCCACATGGACCTACCCCAATGCAGCCCTGGGTGCTGGAGCAGCCGTGTGGAGACCCCTGCCAGCGCTGAGATGCTTACACGTTCACTGACTCGGCTTTCCTACTGCAGTCGGCACCATAGTGTGTGTTTTGTCAGATGGAGGAGGACTTTGTGGGTTGGTGTTGGGCATATGGGTTAATATTGGACTTGTGGGATTGGGCAGCACTGGGTTGGGATGTTTTCTTGATGTGCACTTATCCTTTCTATAAAACTCTCTCTTATACATGAGTTTCTGTGGATTTGTTTCTCGAAAGCACCCAGACTAGCACAGACTCATAAACTTAAAAGGTTTTTTCATGGTGCATTAGGAGAAGGTTTACAGTGCAGATTAGCTTTCCATTCAAGAACTATGGATTTTGTTTGATGTTCCCAGAGAGAACATCACTTATCCCAGCTCCTCTTTCTGCTGGTCGCCCTCGGGGCAACGCTGCCCTGTTGATCTCACAGGGTAGATCGTCTGAGGTACACAGACCTCTCTACTGCTCTTGTTCTCTTTATAGATCTTTTTTATGCTCAAATTGAGCCATGGGGATGCATTCATTTCCAGACCTGCAGGAGTGCTACCAGTCTCTCTGTGTAACCAGTGCATCTGGTCTTTTAAAATGAATTTTACTTTCGCCCCACACTTTCCCCCTACTTCACCTAGCACTTTCTAACATGATCCTTCCAGAGCGATTGTGTTGAGACAGCTAAGCACCATCTAGTCCTGGTCTCAGGGCTGGGAAGGCAGATGGGTTTTTCGGTTGTCGTTTGGTTTTGAACCAGAAGCAGTAGACAGCTACTCCTCACTTTCTGCGCAAGCGTGTGGAGAGGCATCTGAAAGAGCATCAGCCTTGGCCTCCGCGCTGGCCTGGTTTACAGGAGAGCAGGCAAAGGGGAGGAGAAAAGGTAACTTGCCTAGTTCACATGAACCATGTTTCTGGAAAACGCAGTTGTTTACAGGTTTCAAACTGCATTTTACTAGAGCCAAGGAAAGACTTCTAAAGAGCCTCATGCAGTACAGTTTAAAATTGGATGAACATCCTGCAAAGGTTAGCGCAGAGTAATTCTGCTCAGTTTTCCCCGGTTTGGTCAATGTCACTCTTTTACAGTCACCAAGGCTCAACTTAGCAAGGCCTGTGTGTTCGGTGTCCTGCGTCTCTGTCGCCAGGTTTGGGGGCCATGCAGTTCAGTGTCATTCACCAAGCAGCCTTCTTATTGAGTTCCACAGTCATGCTCCTGGAATGCCGCAACTCCAAGTTTCATGGGAATGCTTGTAAGCTTCTGCCCCTTCTTTTTATTTTTTTAAAGTTTTAATGTATGTATTTATTTTTTAGTTTGAGAATTGCTGGGAGATACAGTAATTCTGTTTAACTTTTTGCAGAATCGCCATTTCCCCCCCACAGTAGCTGTACTATTTGTACCAGTGATTAACAAAGGTTACAACTTCTTCGCATCCTCGTCACCATTTGTTTTTTTTTTTCTTTTTTTAATCATTTTATTAGGGGCTCATACAACTCTTATCACAATCCATACATAGATCAATTGTGCAAAGCACACCCGAACATTCATTGCCCTCATCAATTCTCAAAACACCCGCTCTCCACCTAGGCCCCTGGTATCAGGTCCTCATCTTTGCCCCTCCCCCCTCCCTCCTCCCTCATGAACCCTTGATAATTTATAAATTATTACCTTGTCATATCTTTCCCCATCCGACGTCTCTCCCCACCCACCTTTCTGTTGTCAGTCCCCCAGGGAGGAGGTCACATGTAGATCCTTGTAATCAGTTCCCCCTTTCCAACCCACCCTCCCTCTACCCTCCCAGTATCGCCACTCACACCACTGG
>NW_022103905.1:268054-283158 GCF_000313985.2 Echinops telfairi | reverse complement strand
GGGAAGGTGAGCATTATAGAATGCCAATTTAATAGAAGAAAGTATTCTTGCATTGAGGGAGTACTTGAGTGGAGGCCCAATGTCCTTCTACTACCTTAATACTAAACCTCCTTCAACACTTTAAGAAGGTCTTGTGCTGCAGATTTACCTATGCCGGGTTTGATTTCCTGACGGGGGCTTCCCTTAGAATTGGTTGTGGATCCAAGCAAGATGATCTTTGAAAATTTCAATATTTTTCTCCATTTATCATAATATTACCTATTGTTCCAGTTATGAGGATTTTGGGTTTCTTTTCATTGAGTTGTAATCCATATTGAAGACTACCTCATGCCTGTCCCAGGGTGCCATGGTCACCCACCTCCCATGATGGCTGTGAACAGACTGCATAAGGCATTGAATGACCTGGCACAGGACCACCCCTGCCCCCAGCAGTGTCCAGCAGGTCCTATTGGGGAGATTATGTTCCATTGGCTAGCTATAATAATGGGGCCAAATGACAGTCCTTCTCAGGGTAGAGTATTGTTCTTGACAACTCATTTCCTAACACATGATGCCTTTAAACCACCTAAAGTTGCATTGACGGCATGAATTTTCCATCAAACTAGTAACAGTCATGGCAGCATGTGTCGTGATATTCTGTGCTCGCAGTGGTCTCCAGCACGATTTCAACAGCACACTGGTCCTTCTGTTGTTCTCTGTCGTGTGATCTCAATCCAGGGGACCCTTTAGTGCCTGGAGTTGCCTGGATCCACAAAACAGGTAGAGAAAAGTACAACTGAATAGCAGCTTGTGCATGGACTCAGAAGTATGCGCTTTGATGAAATAGATTCTTGGATAGCCTCTGTCAATCAAGATAGGGGCGCTCTGACAGACCGAGCAAGGCCCTCTGATTTCCATCGACTGCTTTCTCTGAGCCCGCGCCTGCCTCACCTTCCCCTGTGCACAGGTGTTCCTGAGACAGCAGTGTTGTGTGGTGTCCAGACTTGGAACAAAAAACTAGAAATACTGTTACTTCTATGCCAGCATTGCCTCCTAGCAGAGAAGTGTGCATGTGCACGCGCGCGCGCGCGCACGTGCAAGAGAGAAGCCAGTTCTCCAGGCTTAACCTAGGTGGGAGACTGAAAGCTCGCTGCCCTGATTTGGATTTGGCAAAGAAGGGGTGGTGTCTCTGGTGTGCCTTTGGCTGAGGAAAACCAGCTCCCCTCACCTGTAGGAGACTGTTTTTCAGTGAAATCCTTTTAAACGTATAACAGTTAAGAAAAGCAAGCCCCCCAAAATAAGCTGTTAATTTCTGTATCATTCTGTTCTGGAGGACCCACCTGCATGTTCGGGGAACGTGAGGACCTGCCAGACTAAGCTCTGCCCGCATCTCCTCTATCTTGAGGTCTAAGTGTGGCTGGTCAGCAGCACATGGACTGGAGCGATCGGTACAGAGAAAGCATACGGGCTTTGTTCCCACCCGACATCTTCCCACCCCCTTAACCCTCGTCCTTTCGGCCTCTCTTTTTCTCCTTCATGCCTTTGGTTTGTATGTGGATTCTCAGTTCATCCGTAGCTAAGAGATTTTATTTCTCTTATGTTTTTAATTGCTTAGGTGTATCTGCATGTAAGGGTGACAATACAGTTGATGGAGATACTTGTGTCTATTTATGGGAGTAGAAAGCCTTGTTTTTCTCCCAAGAAGTAGCTAGTGGTCTTGACCTGCTGACCTTGCAATTAGCAGCCCAAATGCACAACCACTACACCACCCGGGCTCCACTTGTGTATATGTAAAGACCCAACTGCTGCTCTGCGGCTTGGGCATCCAAGAACGATTAATCTGTGTGATACATGGATCCCTCGAGTCATTGCCTATCACTTGGTGTGAATAGGCCTTTTTTATTTTAGGAACTTGGTCTAGCTGCGATTCAGGATAGTTTTCCCTCCACCCCTGAAATGTTTTCCTTTCTAGTGGTTGTGAGCTGGAGCTCATGAAGTGATTTCAGTTTCCATAGGAACAAGGATTGGTTGAGAGCAATGCCACTGAACAAGAAGGGGCATAAGCCGGCTATCAAAAGATACAGCATCTGGGGTCTTAAAGGCTTGAAGGTAAACAAGCGGCCACCTAGCTCAGAAGCAACAAAGCCCACATGGAAGACGCACACTGGCCTGTGTGATCACGAGGTGCTGAAAGGATCAGTTATCAGGCATCCAAGAACAAAAAAAATCATATCATTGCGTGCTCACCTCCATGATATGTGACCCCCTCCCTGGGGGATGGACAACAGAAAAGTGGGTAAAGGGAGATGTCAGACAGGGCAAGATATGACAAAATAATAATTTATAAATTATCAGGGGTTCATGAGGGAGGAGGAAGCGGGGAAGGAGGGGAAAAAATGAGGACCTGATGCCAGGGGCTTAAGTGGAGAGCAAATGTTTTGAGAATGATGAGGGCAATGAATGTACAAATGTGCCTTGCACAATTGATCTATGTATGGATTGTGATAAGCGTTGTATGAGCCTCTAATAAAACAATTTTTAAAAAGTGTTGAAGGAAGGATGCTACTTTGAGGACTAAGGTGTGCCTGATGCCGAATTACTCTTGGGTAGAAAACTCTCTTAAACACATGAGTGTCTCCATTTGTTTCTCTAGTCAACCCAGTTTAATACAATGACAAACCTCGTTGTGGACGCCCATCAACTTCCTGAACAAATGAAAATGTCAACTCAGTACATTTGGAGTGTGTTCCACCAGATAAGACTGTTAATCAAGCTTTCTATTTAGGAGTTCTGAAAAGATTGCATCACAGTGTGTGACAGAAAAGGCCTGAGTTGTGGCAGATGGGGACTGGTTTTGCAACCATGACAATGCACCTGCTCACACAGTGCTCTCAGTGCGCCAGTTTTTGGCAAAAGGCAACATGCCTCTCTTGCCCCACGCACTTACTCACCTGATCTCACTCCACATGACTTCTTTTTGTTTCCGAGAATACAGAGGGATATGAGAGGACAGCAATTTGGCAACATGGAAGAGATGAAGAAAAAAATGAGGGAGGTGCTCTCAGCCATCCAGATGAGTTTGAAAAATGTTTCCCAGAATGGAATCACAGATTTGACAAATGTATTAAGTATCATAGAGAGTACTTTGAAGGTGATAAGGTTGTTTTGTAAAAAAAATAAATAAATATATAGCTATGAAAAATATTTTTTTCATTTTTTTGGGGGGGGTACCCTCTCATCTATAGGTCATTATGAGTTGAACCAACTCAACAGCACCTAGCCAGACCAACAGCAAGCAATGAAACACTTACCGTGGGTGTGCTTTGTGCATTGTTAAATGCCACACTGGTAAGAGATCTGGCCATTCTGTAGGTCACTTCCTGCACGGCTGTATTCTCTGATCATCCTCCCCTCACCGCTGCCTGAGCTGCCAGTGGGCATAATATCCACTAACAGAAATAAAGGGAGCCCAGGCTGCACAGTGGTTAGAGCACCCAGCTGCCACCCGGAAGGTCAGTGGTTCAGACTCACCAGCCACTCTGTGGGAGTACGATATGGCAGCCTGCTCCTGTGAATACGGATAGCCTTCGAAACCCAGTGGGACAGTTCTACCCTGTCCTTGGGAGTCGCTGTAGAATGGAATCCACTTGACGAGAGCGGGTGTGGGCTTACAGGCATACCATGAAGCCTGGTCTTTGAAGAATCTGAGAACCCCAGAACTCTGGTAAGCAATCTTAGTGGGCAAAGGAGGCCGTTCTCCGGTGCTGGTTTATCTGCACCCTCTGAGCAGGGGCAGCAGGTAATGTCTGTTGCAGGCAGGGGCCTTCTACTTTTATTCTCTCTTTTAAAACATCTCTTATTATTTATTCCCCTTGTCTTGCCCCCTTTCCCTCTCTGATCTCTGCACATTTTATTGGACACCTAAGACATGGCTGTCTGATGAGAGGAGAGAGGAACTGAAACACGCGCCTCCCAAACGGGGGCATGCTGGCATGTGAGCTAAGCCTGCGGAAAGGAGCCAAACAGTGGGAAACTGGGCTGATGTTGATGTGCTCTGCTCTACTCTCCCCTGCCCTGTGTGATCAACCCCTTCCAGTCTGGGCTCTGCTCTAGACCATTCTGTTTTTGAAGAATGTACACTACAATGACATTGCACTTCCAAATGGCATTTGATTCATAAACAGACCATATCCAGGCTTTAAAGTGCATCAAATCCGTTTATTGTCATCATTATTATGACACATTGTATTGGTTAAATCTCTAAAGTGTTGAAAATAAGGGCGTCACTTGGAAGATTAAGGTGTGCCTGACCTAAGCCATGATATTTTCAATTGACAGAATGCCAGTGGAAATGTCTGAACAAGCTAAAAAGGCACTGGAAGCACTCACTCTTCTATGCCAATTAAAAATTAAAAAGGCTAACTGAATGGAAGAGATCCATATTTGTTCCCATTCCAAAGAAAGGGGACCAAGAGAATGTGGAAAGTATTGAATAATAACACTACTATCACATACAAGTAAAATACATGTGGCATTGTGCTGCTGAAGCTCTACTGCACACAACTTCTTTAAAGTGTCGAAGAGCAAGAATGTCACTTTAAGGACTCAGGTGTTAAGCCTGTGTGATCATGAGGTGTCAATAGGACCGGGTAACAGGCATCAGAAGACCCAAAACACAAAACAACATATTGTTGAGAACGAAGGGGGGTCAGAGCAGAGACCCCAAACCCATCTGTAGACAATGGGACATGCCCTCACAGAAGGGTCACAAGGAAGAGATGAGTCAATCAGGGCGCAGTATAGCACGAGGAAACACACAATATTCCTTTGGTTCCTTGAGGCTTCCTCACCCCCCACTATCATGACCCCAGGACTGACTTTAACTGCAGGCTAGACTGGAGCATGTGCACAGGTATAGATAAGAGATCAGAGCTCACAACACATATAATCCGGAACAGGAATGGGAGTAGAGATACCAAAAGGGTAGGGGGCAGGTGGGACGAGAAGGGGAGGAAGGGGGAACCAACCGCAGTGATTGACACATAGCCAACACACCCCTCCAGGCGGACAAACAACAGAAACCACAGGGGAAGGGAGGTAGTGATCGGTGTAAGATATGAAAATAATAATAATTTATAATTTATGAAGGGGTCACGAAAATGGGGAGGGGAGGGAGGGAAAAGAGAGGAGCTGAGACACCGAGGGCTGAATAGAAAGTAAATGTCTAGAAAATCATGACGATAACATATGTACAACTGTGCTTGATACAAGTGATGTATGGATTGCTACAAGAGCTGTAAGAGTCTCCAGTAAAATGATCTTTCAATGATTTTGTTTAAAAGGACTAAGGTGCGCTTGACCAAGCCATGGTATTTCCAGTTGCCTCGTGCCCATGGGACAGTGGGCGTCGGCAGGAAGACTGAAGAAGAGTCAGGGTATTTGAACTCTGGCGATGGGGAAGCATTTTGAAAGTGCCATGGACTGCCTACAGAAGAAGCAAGTCTGTCTTGGATGAATGACAGCCAGAATGCTCCTTAAGAGCAAGGAGGGGAAGACTCTGTGCCACGAACTTTGGACACGTTATAAGCAGAGACAAGTCCCTGGAAATGGACACCATGATTCTAGTGGGGCAGCAGCAAGAGGAAGACCCTCAGGAGGTGGACTGATGCCGGGGCTGCAACAGTGGGCTCAAAGGTATCAACAATTACAAGGACAGCACAGAACCAAACAGGGCTGCACTCTGTGGGCAGTAGGGCTGCTGTGAGTCGGAACCGACTTGATGGCACCTGATCACAACAATCAAGCTCTTTTTTTCTTGTAGTGTCAAGAAGAAATATGGTCACTTACATGCCTCTCTCCCACCCTCCTCAAGTGCATGATACCCTGGCCTGTGATAACCCTGACTGTGGGTCTGGCTGCTGCTTGGCTCCTGAGAGGGCGGATTAGGACCGCAGACAGTCATCGCTGGAATCACAGCCAAAGAAAGCAAGCCTCCTCCACATTGTGGCGTAGGGGGGGAAATCCCCAACTTCACAGAATACCCAAGATCCCATAGCCCATCTGTAGACAATTGGACATCCCCTTACAGAAGGGTCACAGGAAGAGATGAGCCAGTCAGGGTGCAGTAGAGCACTGATGAAGCATACAACTTTCCTCTAGTTCTTTAATGCTTCCTTTCCCACCCCTCACCGCCCAACTATCATGCCCTCAGTTCTACTTTACAGATCCGGCTAGACCAGAGCATGGACATGGGTACAGATAAGAGCTGGAAACACAGGGAATCCAGGACAGATAAACCCCTCAGGACCAATAATGAGTAGTGGTGATACCAGAAGGATAAGGGGAAGGTGCAGGGAGAAAGAGGGAACCAATCACAGTGATCTACATATAACCCCCTCCCAACGGGATGGACAACAGAAAAGTGGGAAGGAAAACATCGGTTAGTGTAAGACATGAAAAAATAATAGTCATTTATATTATCAAGGGCTCATGATGGAGGGAGGGTGGGGGAAGGAGGGGGAAAATGAGGAGCTGATACCAAGGGCTCTAGTAGAAAGAAAATGTTTTGAAAATGATGATGGAAACATATGTACAAATGTGCTTGACATAATGGATGGATGGGTAGATTGTGGTAAGAGCTGTATGAACCCCAATAAGATGATTTAAAAAAAAAGAAAATCCAAGATCTCAGAATCAGCAAATGGAGAGACAGAAAGATGCATGTTTTCTCCTAGATTTCATTCATTCTTTTGTTGTTGAGAATATACACCAGAAAACATAAAACAATTCAATAATTTGCCCATGTACAATTTGGTGACATGCATTTTGCATTCTTTGAACTGTGCGACTATCCTCACCCTCCTTCCTGGAATTACTCTTCCCTCATTAACATAAAAACATTTCCCCCTAAGGTTCCTAACTACTTTTTCTTTCTTCTTCTTTTTTTTCATCATTTTACTGGGGCCTCTCACAGCTCTTACAACATTCCAATACACATCAATTGCATCAAGCATATTTGTACATATGCTGCCATCACCATTTCCTAAACATTTACTTTCTATTTGAGCCCTTGGTATCAGCTCCTCTTTTACCCTCTCTCCCCTGCCCTCCAACCCTTGTGACCCCTTGATAATTTATAAATTATTATTGTTTTCGTATCTTACACTGACCGCTGTCTCCCTTCATCCACATTTCTGTTATTCATCCCCTAGTGGAGGGGAATTATATGTCAGTCTTTGCAGTTGGTTCCCCCTTTCTCCCCTCTTCTCCCTCACCCTTTGCCCCCTACCCTCCTGGTATCACTACTCCCATTTCTGTTCCTGAGGGGTTTATCTGTCTTGGATTCCATGTGTCATGAGCTCTTATCTGTACCAGTCTACATGCTCTGGTCTAGCCAGAATTGCAAGGCAGGACTGGGGTCATGATACTCGGGGGTGAGAAAGCCTCAAAGAACCAGAAGAATATTGTGTGTTTCCTTGGTCCTATCCTGTGCCCTGGTTGACTCATCCCATGCTTGTGACCCTTCTGTGAGGGGATGTCCTATTGTCTAGAGATGGGTTTGGGGTCTCTGCTCCAATCCCGCTCATTCTCAACAATATGTTGTGTTTGTTGGTTTGGGGTTTTCTGGTGCCTGTTACCCAGTCCTGTGGACACCTCATGATCACACAGGCTGGTGTGCTTCTTCCATGTGGGCTTGTTGCTTCTCTGCTAGATGCCCGCGTGTTTAGCCTAAAGCCTTTTGTTTCCTAGTTGCTGTTGTCAGTTTGATCTCGTCGAGATCGGTTTTTGAAGACCATTATGCTTGTGATAGTTCAGATTGTGTCAATTTGGCTGGGCCTTCATTCTCTGGCAGTTATGTCATGATGTTCTGTGATTATTATCTAATGATGTAGTTATCCTCTGTTTTTGTGATCTGATATAATGGAATCACCTCCATGCTGAGATCTATTATAATGTGACCACCTCCATGCTGAGCTCTGTCATGAGCAGCCAATCAGTTGAAAGGAAGTTACCTCAAGCCATGGCCTGCATCTGATATATATGGTCGTTCTGGCAAAGCTTTATAGCATCCAGCTCATCCTCATCTGCTCTCCAGTTTTGGGCACTTGGATCTGATCCTGCAGCCTAGCCTATTCTGCTGATGTTGGGATTCATCAGCCTTCTAAGCTTGTGAGCCAGCTGCCTGCAGTGTAACTTGCTAATATTGGGTTCATCAGCCCCTGCAGCTACACGAGGAAAGAAAAGCCTCCAGCGTGGCAGCTTATCATGAACTAGAGACTTGCAGCCTATGTGAGCCATTTCCTTGATATGAACTTCTATATGCACACACATGTTTCCCCGGTTCTGCCGCTCTAAGAACCCATACGAAGGCATTTAGTACAGAGAATGGTTCTAGAGAAGCAAAATCAGAGGGGCGAGCTTTTTAAATTGATGCTCCAGTCTGACCGGCCTTGAAAAGTACTGATGACTTTGCTTGTGTAAGTAATGAGGTCACTGCTAATCTAAGGCATGCGGTGAGATTATTAATGGCCACAATATCACCATAACTGAACAAGCATTGGTAAAAAGCAAGGGTCTGCGTGGTATTTTTCTACCATTTTGCCAGAGTGAGGAGGATCGGGAGGCTGGTTGGTTGGTGCCTGGTGTCCTGTTCGGTGTCATGGAATCAGTTCCAGCACACAGGGACCCAGTGACAACAAACCGAACTCCTGCCTGGACCTGGGCCATCTTCCCAGTGATTGGTGTGTCTGAGCCTTTTGTTGAGAGGGTCAGTCTAGCTCATCAAAGTCTTCTTCTTTTTCACTGACCTTTGACTTTTACCAGACAGGATGTCCTTTTCCAGGGACAGGTCTCTCCTGATAACACGTCCAAAATATGTGATAGGAAGTCTCCTTCAAGGCAAAATGGCGAGGCAAGACCGATTTTGTTTGTTCTCTTGGCAGTCCATGGTACTTTCAATATTCTTCACCAGCCCCATAATTCAAATGCATCGATTCTTCTTACTCGATGTCCAACTTTTGCATGCCTGTGAGGTGACTGAAAATACCATGGCTCGGGTCAGGTGCACTTTTGTCCTCAAAGTGACATCCTTGCTCTTCAATACTTTAAAGACATCTTGTGCAGCAGATGTGTATCATGCAATATGTCTTTTGCTTGCGTATGATATGAGTGATATTCTTCAAGAAAGGTCCATATTCTCTTGGGTCCCCTTTCTTTGGAATGGGTACAAATCTGGATCTCTCCCATTCAGTTAGCCAGGTAGCTGTCTTCCAGGTTTTTTGCATAGATGAATGAATGCTTCCCGTGCTTCAAGAACTTGTTCAGACTTGCCCTTGTGGTGTTCTGTCAGTTCCGGGGGCCTTGTTTTCGGCTAATGCCTTCAGTGTGGTTTGGACTTCTTTCTTCAACGTGGGCCATTGCTTCTTGATGACATGCTCCCTGTCGGAATGCTTGGTCTTCCTTACGTTAAAGGAAGTAGTGAAAGAACGAGATGAGGTCACAGCCCAGATGCCTTAAAAGACCTCAGTGTTGCTGCACGTGCTCTGAAAGAGACCCTGTTTCTTCTAGTAATGGCACTCATATTGCTGAACACCAAACCCAGAGTTTTATGGCAAGAGTAACTGAATTACAACACCAGTGGGATTTACAACCTTCAGGGGTGTCTGCTGTTGAAGTGAGGCCGTTGACTGGGGAGCAATAAGGCCTGACACTTTGAAGATGGGTTTATATGCAGATAATAGGGACAGATGGACATATGGGAGATGTTAAATCTCTTCTGCCAACAGAAGGAGCCCTTTGACCCACACAAGATGAGTGGAACCGAGTTGCGCCTGATGAATCTGTGTGTAAGAAATTGTCTGGGGCAGGGCCTGCAGTAGGTGCCTAACAAACTCACTGCCATGGAGTGGATGCCGACTCCCAGCGACCTCTGAGGACAGGGCAGAACTGCCCATGTGAGTTTCGGAGACTGTCACTCTTTAAGGGAGGAGAAAGGCCAGTATTTCTCTCAGATACCTTACAAGACCCTGGATGAATGTCCCAGGACTCATGTCATGAAAGTCTCAGTGGCCCCCAGAATGTGGAGTTTCACAAAGCGTGACGGTGGAAGAGGCATGCTGCCCTCGAGAAGACCCGCTTGATTTTCCTAAGATGCACAAACAGAAACTTGGCACGCGTGGGGGATGATGATGTCAGGAACATAAAGGTGGATCCGTGTGAGTTCATGGGTAGGGCCACTGCGCACAGATTCTTCATTCAGAGTCCCAGCTCCAGAGTCAGGAGCGGATCGGATAGCTTCTTTGGTTGGTTCCCTGAATCACGGACTGGACGGTGTCCTGCACCGTGAAGTTGACATAGCCGACCTGCCATGGCATACTGCAGAAGGAAGTCCCAAAATGCTTAGGGAGATTAGCACACTAGAGTGAATTTTTCAGGGTCAGATGCATAAATCCACACAGGGAATCCCCCAAGGACACATTATTTACCACAATGTTAAGGAACCAGTTTATGGAGGGAGCCCGACATCCTTGAAGACTGCTGTGATGACGACTTCATCTAAGTCAGATTTGACAGTAGGATCGGCCCTGAATGAAGTTGCCTCACTACAATGGGTCTGCTTGGACGCCATGGTGACGGGGCTAAGTGGCAACTCCCAAGTGACGAAGACAAGGTGGAGGCCGTTACCGCAACGAGTGCCAAGTCCAAGCAGCAGCCAGACTCGCCTGACTCATGGGGCCCTATGGCACTGGCTATTCAGGCTCGGTGTCCTTGGAAGCACAACAACGGATGGGAACTCTCTAAGTATTTAATTAATCTGTCCATGTGGGAGACTTTAAGGTCAAGGGAACAGCAGTCTAACTTGAATTGCTGGAGTAGAGTCACCACCCTTCAATCGGTTCACAGACTTGAGCCAGTCTATAGACCCATACTCCCTTGAAGGAGTGGGAAAGGGGGTCTCTTTGAAAGTGACCTCGCTGCACTGTCAAAAATGTATGCTAGTCATCTTTCCCCCAGGCTTCCCCAAAGGGATCTATGGGCTTTTATAAGAGCGATTGTCTGTGGTGGAAAAGGAAATTATCCGAGGATAATTTGAAAATTGCTAGACGCTGATTCTGAATGGACACTAATTCCACGAGACTCCAATATATCCTTGTGGCCCACCATGCAAGTAGAAGCATATAGAGGTAAAATTTCTCATGGAGTCTTAGCTCAGTACTCACAGTGGGTCAAGTGTCACCCCCTCCCCCCAAAATCATCCTGTATCGATGTCTTCAGTTCCAGAATGCACACTTGGAATAGACACAGCCAGCAACTGGGTCCCTGACATGTGGAATAAGGGCTATGGTCGTAGGGAATGGTGTAAGACATTAGAATGGTCCCCTACGTAGGAAACAGTAACCTAAAAGCAATGCCACACTCCTGGGAGGGGGAGGTTGCAGATATTAGTTTTACCATCAAGGACTTGAAGGATGTAGGGGTGGTGATTTCCACCACAATCCAGGTAACTTGCCTATTTTTTGTTGTTAGTTGTTGCCGATTCTATTCCGACAAGCCACTGCCTGGTCCTGCACCATCCTCACAATTGTGTTGATGTTTGAGCCATTGCTGCAGCCATTGTGACCCATTTCCTTGAGGGCCTTCCTCTTAGTCACAGCTCTCGACTTTACCATGCACGACGTCCTTCTCCAGAGACGGGGTGTTCCTGACAATATGTCGAAGCATGTAGGACGAAGTCTTGCCTCCCTTACCTCCAAGGAGCTGTCTGGTTGTGCTTCTTCCAAGCCACGTTTATTCGCCCTTTCACTAGTCCATGGGACTTTCAATATTCCTCTCCAGCACCATGATTCAAACGCATTGATTCTTTTTCGGTCTTCCTTATTCAGTGTCCAACTTTCACGTGCATATGAGGCCGTGGAGAAGACCAGGGCTTAGGTCAGGCACATCTTAGTCCTCAAAGTAACATCGTTGCTTTTCAATACTCCAAAGTCTTGTGCAGCAGATTTACCCAATGCCATGCATCTTTTGAACTCTTGTCTGTTTAGCATATATTAAAATAATGAATGGATCTTGGATAATGACAGTGGATTATATTATTACAAATTTAACCAGGTAGTATGATCCACCTACTGCCCTTTAAGTCCTTTCTGACCCATAGCAACCATATATGACAGGGTAGAACTGCTGCACGGGGTTTCTGAGGCTGTAAATTCTACTGACCCAGACTGCCTCATCTTTCTCCTCCCGAGTGGCTGGTGGATTTGAACTGCTGACTTTCCTGTTAGCAGCTCCATCCTCCATCAGGGATCCTTGAGAAAGGGCAGTGAAGGGGTATTGCTGGCCTTGCCAGCTGGAGGCAAACAGCTTTTCCATCCTTCAAAATCAGAACTGAGAAAAGGGAGATTGGCTAGCTCCATAGCTGTAAACCAGGTACCAGATGTGCTGATCTGCTCAAGCAAGGAAACCACATCTGGAAAATAACTGCTGCAATTAGAGTCACTACCTGGTTAACTTTGCAATAATACATATTGCTGACTCATAGTGACCCTAGAAGATCAGAGTAGGATGCTCCTGTGAGTGTCCCAGGCTGTAACTCTTCACGGGAGTCGAAAACCCTGTTTTCCTCCTGAGCAGTGGCTGGTGGCTTTGCCAGCTGACCTGGCAGTTAGTCGCCCAACAGGTAACCACAGCACCACCAAGACTCCTGGTAAATTCTCCAGTACTGCGTCATAACTTTGTCTGATTTGGACCTTGATTGCTTTTCCCTTCATACACTGGTCCATTATGTCGACGACATTGGGCCTAGCAAGAAAGACAAGATTTATTAGGGAGACATTTGCATTCTTAAACACACTGCCATCGAGATGATGCTGACCCGATAAGACAGGGATTAAGCCTTGTCTGGTCTTTCTCCTGAGCAGTGGCTGGTGGTTTTGAACTGCTGATCTTGTGGTTAGCAGCCTCTCACGTAAACAGCATGCCACCAGGGCATTCCAAAGGGTGAGACGTTAACCTGACACAACTTCAGGAATCCTCCACCTGGGTGAAATGTCAAGGGGTCCAGTGGTGTGAGACATATCGAGAGATTCCTTCTAAAATGAAAGATTTGTTATTATACCCGGCTCCTCCCACAATTCAAAAAGGGGCACCATGCCTAGTGGGCCTCTTTGGATGTTGAAAGCAACATATTCCTCAATTGGGTGTACTGCTCTGGCCTAATTATCAAAGGGTTTGGCAAGCTATTCAGTTTGAATGGGGTCCAACACAAGAGAAGGCTCTGAAACAGGTCCAGGCTGCTGTGCTATTTTCTTGAGCTCAATCTCTGTGTAGATGAGGCGGTTTCAAGATAGTCATGGAAAATGGAATATACAGATCATGGAATCCCCCCTGCCCCACGAACGTTTGGAGGCCTTTTTGGATACACATGGAAGCATCTCCAGTTTTGCTTCTCTAAGAGAACCCAGCCTCAGTCAGTGAGATGCACCTGTTTCTACCAGTTAAGCTAAATTATGGTTCAGTGTGACCCTGACTTCAGGGGGAAAGTCTGGTTTAAGGTTTAAAGTTTCCCCCAGGGCATTAGAGGATACACATTTTGGACATTGAAGAATGATTATAAACAGAACCCGAGGGGGGTTGAGCTTTGTTTTTACCAAGGAGTTAGGGCACATTCTCTTTAAGCTACCAGACTTAGCATCTGTGGAATCACAAAACAGGTTGGCATGGGAAGCAGGGTACATTATGGCCTCACTGTCACCCCTGCGTCCAGCCAGACATTTCATTCCTTGGACTAGAATAGAGACGAGCCAAGCGGCTGGTGTCCCTGTCTCACGTGAGTGTCCTTTGGGAACTCTGGATAACGCCAGTGTTTCTCCCACAACCCTCCCCTTGTCCGACCCAGGCCATCTTGCTGGTACATATTGAGTTTCACACTTTAAAAATAGCCGCGAGCAGTGTGGACCTGTCTCTGAGGCTGGCTCCTGGCCCTGAAAGGCAGGCCCCCCCCTCCCCCCCAAGCAACCAAGAGCCACTCCAGTGAACGGCATCCCAGCTCCCTGTCTCACTGTTCGCACGGCACATGACTGTCCCTGCAACGTAGTCCCCATTGTCTGAAATTTTCACAGAGATGTGAGACTCCTTCTTTAGCTAAGCCCTGACTGGCTTAACCTCCTTAATAATTCAGAGGGCTTATTATCTCCAGGAGGAACCTGGTGGTATCGCTTTCTTGCAAAACGCCCTTGAAACTTCCTGAGAATGCCTGTGTGCTTCACTGCTGGCGACCAGCCCCAGCTCCTCACATCCTGCCGAGCAACAGAGGAGAAGACATGGCAGAAATGCGTCTCCAAGCCCTCAAAGACCGTTCTGGCTTGGGGAATGATGTGTTTGGTCCACAGAGCCCACAAGGGGCTGAAGATTGCAGATCAGAGAGGGATGTTAGTGCATGTGAAGACACACAGCACCTGGAAACAGCTGATCTCTCATCCCTGCTTCCTACGGCCCCCTGGGACGCTCAGGTATGGCTGTATTCCTGAGGAGAAGGTGCCTGGTTTCCTCCCCAACTCGGGGTAAGATCACCTGCTTAGCTGCAGAGTGACGAGGTTGTGCTTTAGTTCATTCCTTTCTCCTACCTCCATCCCTGTCTGTCTTTATCTCTCCCTGCACTCCAGAAGGAAGGCACTCTGGCGGTGTGTGTTGGTCTGCTAACCACATTGTCAGCAGTTCAAACCCACTGGCAGTTCTGTGGGCGAAAGAGGAGGCTTTCTGTTCCCTTAAACATTTCCACCTTCAAAAAATCCAAAGGGACGCTTTAACTTTGTCCCCTATAGGGTTTGTTGGAACTCTGGCTGCAGAGTGGGTTATGCCGTCTGCTAATCCCAAGCTCAACAGTTCAAAACCATAGGCCGTTTTGAGGGAGAAAGATGAGGCTTTCTACTTTCATAAAGATTTATAGTCTGGGAAACCCACGGGGGAAGTTATTCTCTGTCCTGTAGGGTTAGTACGAGCCAGAATCAACTCGATGACGATCAGTTTGGTTTTGTGGTGTGTGTGTGTGTGTGTGTGTGTGTGTGTGTGTGTGTGTGTGTGTGAGAGACAGAGAGACAGAGAGAGACAGAGAGAGAGAGAGAGAGAGC
>NW_022103905.1:265867-267564 GCF_000313985.2 Echinops telfairi | reverse complement strand
GAGTGCTCTTTCCTTTAACAGTAAGTTGAAAAGAGGGAATAAGATCACCCAGGGAGAGGACCACCCACGTGGCAGTGCTTGGCTCCTGGTGCAATCCTGCATAGGTGCAGAGTACTGACATGGTCATCTGCCACTCAGATGTGTGGAGGGACTGCGCTGATTTAATCTTTCCATGAACCCCACCTGCCGGTTGACGAAATGAAACCCTGTAATAAGGAAACCTCAGCTGGTACGTTTAGCAAAACTTGAACAGGGTGCCCAGAAAATTATCAGTTGCCCCAGGTTCTGGCCCTCTCAGCTTCCAGAGGCAGTGTTCTGGTGGGTTCAGAGGTAATGCTAATCGGAGCTGTGCGTGCAGGGCCTCCTGGACCCCACACCTCTGCAGACACCTCTGTCTGGCCCCTGCTGTGGTGGCTGTCCCCTGAGCTCCCACCGCAAGATCCCCTTGCTTGGTGCTAGTGAATCCCACTTCGAACAAGCAGTTCTCAGCTCAAGGGCCAACCACCCAAGGAAGCCGAGGCTCCTCGGGGCCCACGTCATCTTCCCATGGATATCCCCCCACCCTTTTAGCAAGGCTGGCTGCTCCCCAGAGTGGCCAGGTGTCTGTCAAGCCCTCTCCTCTCAGAGCCAAGAGCCAAGATTGGCCCAGGAACCTGCCCTCAGGGTCCCCTTCCACTGTGCCCCTTTTCTGCCCCATCTGATCTCACCCTTCCGAAGAGGGGGAATCGGCTCCTGGGGTGCCCACACCCTCGGCCTCTCCGTCTCTCCTCTTTCTGACTCTCCCTCCTCTGAAGCCAGCTTCTCCATGGGCTAGCGGGCCAGGTCTGTTTTTCCTTCTTTCTTTTTAATCTTGGGGTAAAATAGATAACCCAACATTTGCTATTTAATTTTTTTTTTGGCATGTGCAATTCTTTCTTTTCTTTGTCCCATCCCCACGAACAGATGCTCGCTGCTTCCTAAACAGTTACCTCCTCTCCCTGCCTCCTGCCACTTCTGCATCTGTCTATTCTAGATAGTCCGCCTAAGCGAGGTCGTATGGTATTTGCCTCTGTGACTGACTGACGTCACTCAGCGTGTTTTTTCACCCAGCCTGCTCTCCAGGTGCGTCTGCATGGTGGCCTATCTTAAGCCTTCATTTCTCTTTATGCCCCAAACCCAAGCCCACTGTCATCCAGTCGATGCCGACTCATTGCGGCCCTGTAGTCCTGGGTAGAATGCCCTTGTGAATTTCCACGACTGTAACTCTGCTTAGGAGTGGAGAGCCCCATCGTTCTCCCTCTGAGTGGCTGGTGGTTTTGAACTGCTGACCTTGCCATTAGCAGCCCAGTGTGTAACACTTACGCCACCAGGGCTCATCCCATTTTTCTTTATGGCCGAGTATTAGCCCCTTACCTGAATCCATCACGTTTTGTTTATCCATCCACATGTCGATGGAGACAGGCTGCTTCCAGGTGTGTTCTTGATATCCTTGCTAAAGGGAGTGATGGGAACGGAGACACCTTCTCCTCGGCTCCCCATTTTCCATCCTCTCACCTTGCTACAGAGGTTAAGGCCCTGCCCGTGCCTGCCTGTCCCATATCACAAATCTCCTGACTCACACTTAGGAGTAGCTAGCTGAAAAGCTGTGGCAACAATGAAAACGCAACGGTTTGGTCATTTGTAAAAGTGTCCTCGTTAGAGGGGTGAAGAGGTTGGGC
>NW_022103905.1:262947-264587 GCF_000313985.2 Echinops telfairi | reverse complement strand
TTTTTTTTTTGCCATAGCTTACACAATCCTGTCTATCCATGCACATACAATTAAGCTGTTTGATCCCATCGAGTGGGGTTATACCCACTCAATGCTATCTGCTCCCCATTCCCCCTCACAGAACCATTCCTCCTGTTAATCTTTCTTTTCTTTTCTAAATCATTTTATTGGGGGGCTCTTACAGCTCTTATAACACTCCACACATCAATTGTATCAAGCACCTGTGTACCTGTGGTGCCATAACGTTCCACATTTCCATCACAGAAGTTCAGCACACCGTAAGCAACAACTCCCTGACACTGCATGTCATTGCAATCTGTGTACGTTTATAGCTCAAAGGGAATCTCTCCAAACGTTTGGAAAACAGAAAAGTGAAAGGCCACCCCAGCCCCACTAGTGAACCCCACACAGTAACTCTCTACTTCCCTGCAGTCGTGTGTGTGTGTGTGTGTGTGTGTGTGCATGCTGACAATATTTAAACAGTATCTATGACCTGAAATTGAGGCCCGGGAGGCCTTCCAGGTGGCCACCTAGGCTCCCCAACTGTCAGGGCAATAGCTGGACACTCTTCCATCTCTCGTATGGGCCATTGCTCTGGACAATGGCCGATGCATGCCACTGTCCTTACAGGTGTGTGTTTTCCAAGTCTCCGTGGCATTTCTTAGAGGCTGGTCCTTGGATATTAGCTAACAACGTTGCGCAATATCTGCCCGGGGCAGAAGCACCACTGTCGACTCTGCACGAGGTGGGGTGCCATGGGGGAAGGTGTGCACATAGGGGCGTGAGTGCCTGGCAGGGTGTGTGCCCAATGGTGATAGCAGTTAGTTCCACAGAATATTTCTGATTAAGTCCCAATGACCCCTCAGTCTTCAAAGAGCTCTCATCTACCCACTCTTTTGATCCAGGCAGGGTGCTATTCCAAGAGCACCCCTATTTCTCTCTCTAGAGCTTTCCATTGTCGGGTAGTGCTAACCAGAAACACTGCTGCAAATATCATGCTATCAGGTTAGCATGGAGTCACCTCTGAAGTGTTACTGTGTCCTGCCTTGCATGCTGACGTAACTCTTCCCATGGCTTCTCATGTCCCTTTAAAAAAGCAAGGAGCACATCTGAAGCATGTATTCATTTGTTGAACAAATATTTACTGAGCGCCACTGTGTGCCTTGTGTTGTTCTGTGAGTGGGAGATAGAGCCGTGAACAGGACAGACAAGATCCAGCTCTCGTGAAACTTACATCCCAATGAGGGAGAGAGAATAAATAAATAAATAAGAAAGACTAAAATGAGTAATAGATGAAAAATGAATAAGTAAGAACACTGAATACATAAGTATGAGGGCAAGTAAACTATATCTATCTATGTATCTAATCTAGTTACTAGGGTGCCAGTTCATGCATGCATGGGTTTAATCCCAGATATGGCTCAATATGTTTCTGTGATCAGTGGATGGCTGCCGATGAGTGATTTCATGATTATGCCTGTCTTTTTTCCCCCAGTTATTTTATTTTGATCGTTGTATTAGGGGATCATACAACACTTATCACAATCCATACAAACATCAGTTGTGTAAAGCACGCTTGTACATTCATTGCCCTCATCAGTCTCAAAACATTTGCTCTACACTTAGGCCCCTGGCATCAG
>NW_022103905.1:255499-261712 GCF_000313985.2 Echinops telfairi | reverse complement strand
TGTCGGTCCCATTGTTTTCTCCTCCAGATTGTTCATCCAGCCTATCTTATTTAGACAGACCTGCGGAGATAATAACAAGCACAAGAATAAAACAGAGCAAAACCAAGCAACAATATAAACAACAACAACAACAACAAGAAACCAATGACAAAAAACAAAACAAAACACAGCAAGAGAGAAAAGCTTGTAGTTAGTTGAAGGACTGTTTGTTGACATTTAGGAGTGTTTTCCAGTCCAGTCTGTTCAGGTACCATGCCCTGGCCCCAAAGTCCACCTTCAGCATTCCCTGGGGATCTTGCTGCTCCATTCCCTTGCTGTTCTGTTGCATCCCCTTAGTGTTTTGCCTTGGTGTGGTGGGATCAGATCGGGTGAATATGACTGTCTTGATCTTGCTTGGATGCCTTCAAAACGGAGGCTCAATCCAAACAGTCTTTTCCAAGGATTTCTGCTGGACCAACTAAATGCAAGACAGAGAAGTCAGCTCAGGATGTTACGGTGATTCCCAAGGGAAATTTTTAAATTCAGTAATTTATTGAACTTTAAAATTATTATTGTTAATTGGGTGAAGATTTACAGAGAGGCTCACTTGTTTTCCACTAAAAAATTCATGCACAGTTTGTGTCGTGATGGTGAGCTCCACATGCAGCATCGCTTACCCTTGCCTTCTTGTGCTTCCTGCTCCCGTTCCTCCACTTCCCTGACCCTCTGAACTGTGTCCTTGGGCGAATGCTGTCCTTCTGGTCTCGAATGCTAGATGATGCTAAGATGTGTGTACCTCGAGAGGGGTGGTAGTGTTCCCTTTGTAGACCTTTCTAGTTTTTTTTATTTTGGTTGAAAATTGAACGATGACTAAGGCCCCTGGTCTCAGGAGTTCCACCAGTCTCTGTGCAACCTTTAAGTCTGGTGTATTTTTATGATGTTGCATTTTGTTCCACATTTTTCTCCCACTCTCTCTGGGAACTCTCTAATGTGATCCCTTTCCATGCAGTGAGGAGTGGTAGCCGGGCACCAACTAGTTCCTCTGGTCTCAGGATCTGGGAGACTAGTGCTCACATTTAGTTCACACATTGTTTCCAGGGGTCTTTTATTTTCTTCACTCTTCTTTAATCCAGTCAATAGTTGCACAGGGGTGATCTTGATAGATTTCCTTAAGGACGCAGGATAATTACTGGGATGCTTTTTTTTAAAAATAGGAAACTGCCTTGGTGAGACAAATACTGCAAAGAGTTGTGCCATTGTGACAAGGCATCTCTTCATTCATTGAGGGCATAAGGATGGCTGCATAAAAATTTCCTTGAGAAATCTCATCCTATCCACCTGATCTTTGCCCTCCAAGCATCCTCTGATTCCCCAAACTCAAAGACTATTTAGAAGGAAACACTTTGTGTCTCTTACTAATGTCCAAACTGTCCTTTTGCCTTGGTGTAAATCAAGGAGTGCTGCATTATTTGGGGAAGGGTTAGAGCGATGAAAACATTGCCCTCAGAAGTCTGTCAACTCAAATGTAGGCTTTGTCAAGAAACAATAGTTTCACATCGGCTATCTTGTTTCATAAAAATTCCTGTGATTTTGTAACAGTGCCTTTAACTTACCCTTGTAAAAATAGTTATTTTAATGAGCCCCTAATAAAATGTTTTTAAAAATATTTATTTTATTTAAGCAAATCAATTAAATGAAAAAATAAATATGCCTGTTTCTAGTATCTTTGAATACTGTGAACAAAATCTTTGCCAGATGAAGACTGGGTGTGGAGAGGAAATACCAGATCAGGTGGTAACATTTGGATATCTTTTGAGATATTAGATATAAGATGACACAAGCAAGCAGAGACCAAGGGGCCTCAGGACCACCAACCAAGAAGAACTAGGAGCAAAGTTTGTCCGTTGGACCCAGCGTCCTTAGCTGAGAACCTCCTAGACTCAGGGAAAGAAACCAAGACACACAGACATCTCCAAGGTGTGAACGATGAGAAGATTCATAGAAGTGTGCTAGAGACAGCCAATTCCATGTGTGAAGCACATAGTAGCAAAGAGAAAATCAATGTGTCTGGAGAGCAGCGAGCAGCAGGTGGAGAGGAAGCGTTCAGTGGTAGAAGATGAAGCCAGAGTCATGTGCCGAGCAAAATGCTACGGGAGCAGCTTTGATCTTGACCTGAAGCATAACCAAGGTCCTTGGATGGCTTTCATCAGAGAACCAGCTTTATCGGATTTGTGCTTTACACAGATCATATTGACTGGTGAATGAAGAATGGATTACCTGGGGTACAGAGAAAGAAAGGCTTGTGATACAGTCCAGAAGGAAATGGAGATGGTTTGCTTGGGGGGTGGGGGTGGGGGAGGTAGCAGTGGATGGTAGAAGTAAGTGCATTCTGGATGGTTCTGGAGGTAAAATTGACTGCAGTGGCTGATAGACCGGATATGGAACGAGAAATCCAAGGTGCCTCTTAGGTGTTGGCTCTAGTAACTGGGAGGTATCGCTCAGTCAGCTGGTAAAGGAACAGAAATGGGTTGTCTTGAATGTGCTAGATTTGAGATGCCTGTTACAGAGTCGAGCGGCAACGTCAGCGGGGCAGTTGAAAATACATAGCTAGGTGGAGGAGAGAATACATTTGAATAACAATGATACAGCGTACAGATGGTTTTAAGGCCGTGGAGCTAGCTGAGGTCACCAGTGGTGGTGGTGGTGGGGCGTATGTAGGGGCGGGGGGAAGAATGCAGACAGAGAAGAGGAGGGGTGATGTCTGAGCTCTCTGCTCTCATCATTCAGAAGCCTTTCAGCGCCTAAAAGCCACCGACAGAGAGAGAGAGAGAGAGAGAGACAGAGAGACAGAGAGACAGAGAGACAGAGAGACTGAGAAGGAAAAGCCAAAGAGTCCTAAGGTGAGCAGATTTTAACATTGGTAAAGTGGGACAAAAGCGTGACACCATTGATAAAACTCATATCCTGGCGAAATAGCCACATGGCAGCTGAAAACCATCTACCCTAACTTGTCGTGCATTCTTTCCAAAAATCGGGATATTTTAAAAACACTGTGGGATGCAAGAAAAATTGTTAAAAATTGGGACTGTTCCGCTAAAAGCAGGACGTCTGGTCACCTTACCAAAGATGGGAAGCCATCAGACTTACAAGCTTCGAAAGTATTATTATTTTGCTGAGTGCAGAGTGGGTTGTTGTTGTTCAGTGCCATTGAGTTGGTTCCGATCCAGCGAGACCTTCTGTTCAGTCAAACAAAAGACGGCCTGTCCTGTGGCATCCTCACAGTTGTTCCTATGCGTGAGCCCATTGTTGCAGCTGATGTATCGATTTCATCTCCTTGAGGGCCTTCCTCTTTTCGCTGCCCCTCGACTTCACCAACCATGATGTGGGTGGCCAGCACATCTTTCCAGGGAGCCCAAGTTTTGTGGCTGCAGATTCACCCAACCTTGGCTTAGCCCCTGAATGTTGAACATGGTTGAATGGTGACTGGCTGGCTGCTAGCCCAAGAACCTAAAGGTTTTCTCACTATCTCTGACATCAAGGTTGATAGCTCTGCTTAGATCCAGAGGCCACAGGGAACTGGGTCCTCCCTGCCCCACTCCTGTTTCACACTGTGGCCCAGTACATACCTTTCTCTCCTGACAGGTCTCACCCTCCTCAGAGCCGCCTACGCAGCATTAGGCAAGCGCATTCCTACCCCTTCACCTGGCCTATGCCATGCCTTTAGGGAATGCTGTCCCTTCCACCCTCACTGCCGCCTCTCCGCATCACACTTAGCCTGGTTGAAAGACCAGTTCAAGGCTCAGCTCCTCTACCTCACTTCACCTCTGTACATGGCGCCTCCATCCTTGCAGGCTGCCAAAGTCCCCTGGCTCCCTGTCTTATCCTTCTTTGCCAGCCCATCACCAAATAGTACAGGTTCTACCCCAAAATACTTCTCAAATCCCATCACGTCCCCACCTTGAACCAAGACACCTTTTATTTCCTGTCTGAGTCACTCCAGCTCTTCTCCCCACCTCCAGTCGGGCCGGCCCATTCCCCGCACCACAGCCAGGGTGATCTTAAAACATCAGTCTGCTCCCTCCATTCCTCAATTTAATACCCTTCAGTGGCATCCAATCCCTTAAAAGAAAAGATTAAATCCTCACAGTTTCCAGCCCCAGCCCGTCTTCCCAGACATTCTTACTTAATGACTTGTCCATCTCTCACCAGGCCAGCACTGCTCGTTTCTCAGGGCCTTGCACACGGCCACTCTGGATGGCTCTTCCCTACAGCCAACTCCTTTTCTTCTTTTCGGTTTTAACTTAATGGCTCCTTCCTCTAAGAGGCCTCCCTGGCTTCTCTCCCAACCTAAGTCAGGAAGTGTCTTCATAGTGCCTTTTCTTTCTCTTGATATGGCTGATCACACTTTAGGATTCAACATTGTTCTTTTCTTAGTTTTCATTGTCCATCAACTACTTCACTGTAGGTCCTACTAGAGCAGGTACCACCTCTATCTTAGTGGTCGGCATCCATCGCATAGTACCTAGCAGGTAATAGATGCACAAAGATATTTGCTGTGAATGACTGCTGCTTTCTCTGATTGCCCCAGCCCACACTAATTATTTAGGCTCTCTCCTTTCCAAGTTCACTTAGAGTTTAATTGATCTCAATTTAATAGATCTGTGGCAAAACAATAAGAACAGCATTAGCTGCAGTTTATGGAGGCTTGCTGTTGATGCTGTACCCGTCACTTGATACGCGCGTGATCTCTGGTCTTTACAGCAATGTTGTGAAGAGGCTGTTATCAAGCCTACTTTACAGGTGAGGAAAATGAGTGTTGGAGATATAAAAGATTGGCCCATGTTCATCTCTCCTCTCTTACCAGCCTGTAAAGTTTTGCTGTTGTTGGAAACGTTTTATGGATGTCCCCTTTGATTCCTGTGTTTGGTTTTGTTTTTCCACACCTCCCTCAATATCTGCTTTGTGAGGGCGGGTCAGGGGGTGGGCGAGAGCCATACCTGACAATATAGTGTTCTGTCTTTTCATCAGAGCAGCCCGGTGAGATGAGTTTTAAGATCCGTTCAAAGAAAGGTAGGGCAGATGGCCCCTCCGCCTACCAAAGGTGCCAGCTGCCTGCGGATGGACTCCACTCCACGGGCACCTTCTGTACAGCAGAGCAGGATGGTGCCGCACCTGTGTCGTCTCCATGATCACAGGCAGGTGCAGACATATTGTGGTGGCTATTGTGCCTTCATCTCATCTGGGGTCTCCCTTATTCCCGTGGATCCTCCACTTCAGCAAATAGGATTTCCTCCTCCCTCTAGCAATTGATCACACAAGGAAGTCAGACAATATTCTTTGGGATCCATACATTTTCCCTAGCTAGCAAACCAGCCCTTTCTTCCCATTTGGAAGCTTTGTTACAATATGCAACTATGGGTAACCCAGCCAGTATTCTAGGTACCTGTGACATTCTTTCCAGAATCATAGCAACGACCAAGCCGCCAAAGTTATGAATTTGAAGCAAAGGTGGTGAGAACCTGATTCAAGGGCCCCAAACACCCTCTTTCCTCAAGTACCTCCCTTATTAGGCAAAGCTAGCCCTGCCCTGACCTCTCCTTGCTGCTCACTAAAACATTAGAGATACGTACTAGGAAACAATAGTTGGCCTGATCTCCAGGAGACCTGCCTCACAGGTGCTTCAAGTAACTTGTCCTCCAGATCCAGGGGGTGGTAGAATAGCGAGTAACAGAATCTCTGAATTTAGAGGTCATCTGGGTTTTAGAACAACCTCCTGCTCAGTGTAGAAAATTGCCTCTGAGCCTTCTAGATATCTATCCCTTGCATAATTCCAGCTCACGGAAGCTCATCCATTCCCAAGTGGTCAAGTTCTTCCTTACATAGAGGTCAAATCTACCCATCACAAAGACCCGATTTCTACTAGCAAGTATGACCCAGTATGAGTCTCATTCTTTCCCATGCTTTACAGCCCTTGGCTTCTGTATTCAGCAGGGTTTGAAGACTGTACTGTCCTGGGCTCTGCTATCCCTTCCAGTCAAGTTTCCAGTTTGGTTGCATGAAGTCGTATGTTTCTCCTGCAGGGCGGCAGGTGGCTTTGGACTGCCGACTTGCCAGTTAGCAACGGGGAGCAGCCTCACTCATCACCCACTATGCTACATTCTATTTATAGTTTTCTTTTTTAATGACTGGATAGAATTTAGTCCTATGGTCTGATCGACTCATAGCTTACTTGGA
>NW_022103905.1:248485-254718 GCF_000313985.2 Echinops telfairi | reverse complement strand
CAAGCGGCCATCTAGCTCAGAAGCAACAAAGCCCACGTGAAAGAAGCACACCAACCAGCCTATGTTATCACAAGGTGTTGAAGGGATGAGGTATCAGGCATCAAAGAGCAAAAAATCATACCATTGTGAATGAGGGGGAGTGCAGGGTGGGGAACCAAAGCCCACCTGTAGGCAACTGGACACCGCCTTATGGAAGGGTCTCAGGGAGGAGACGAGCCAGTCAGGGTGCAGTGTATGAACAATGAAACATAAAACTTTCCTCTAGTTCCTAAATGCTTCCTCCCCACCCACTATCATGATCCCAATTCTACCTTACAAATTTGGCTAGACCACTGGTACAGATAGGAACTGGAAACACAGGGAATCCAGGACGGATGATCCCTTCGGGACCAGTGGTGAGAGTGGCGATACCCGGAGGGTAGAGGGAGGTTGGGTAGAGAGGGAGAACCGATTGTAAGGACAACAGAACCCTTGATAATTTATAATTTGTGTGTGTGTGTGTGTCTTACACGGATCGCTGTCTCCCTTTACCCACTTTTCTGCTGTTCGTCCCCCTGGGAAGGGGGTATATGTCAATCATTGTGATCGGTTCTCCCTTTCTCTCCCTACCTTTCCCTTCCCCTCCTGGTATGGTTACTCTCATTATTGGTCCTGAAGGGGCTCTAAATCTTGATGAAAACAGACTGCCACATCTTTCTCCCACAGAAGAGCGGGTACATTTGAACCATGACATTTTGGATTGCAGATGAATGTTTTAACCATTGTATCACCAGGGCTCCTTTGTGGCAAATGAAGTGAATCAATCATGAGCAAAGGAGATTCTAGAAGGTCATGCATCATGACCCTTCTTTTGTTGGTAGTGGTGACGCTTGGAAGGTTTCTGAGCAGTGAGAGTATAAGAAAGAGAAGAAGTCTTACCAGTATGGCAGGCCTATAGTTTCAGTGAGCTGGGAGCAGGTGTGTCTCCTTGGTCAAGCCACCCCACCCCACCCCCCACCCCTGGACCACTATGACTCTGCAATGTCCCTTATCAGGGCCACTTCTTTGGGTAAGCCGTGGTCTGTAGAGGCAAACCTAAATGCAGTACCATCAAATGGGTTCTGACTCATCCTGACCCTATATAGGGTTTCTGAGGCTGTGAATTGTTGTAGAAACAGCGAGCCTCATCTTTCTCCATTGGGGCAGCTGGTGGCTTGGCAGTTAGCAATGGTCAGTAGCCCCACCTGTAACCCATTATGCTACATTCTCTTTAGAGTTTTCTTTTTAATGAATGCTTAAATTTTTGTCCATAGGACCATGCCATAAGTTATTCATATTTCTACCAATATTGAGCATTTAGTTGAACTGCCAACAATTCATTGAGATGGCCAACACTTACCTGACAGCGCCATCAGGGATTTGGAAGGCCCCTGGGAAAGGTCCTTCCTTTCTCAGCTCAGAGGCGTGACCCATGCGTGTGGCTAGTCCTCTCGGGCACACAGTCTCTCTGGGTAACGCGGCCTTTGCTCACACTCTCTAGCTCTCACTCCGGGGTCTGCAGTCTGCAGTCTGTGGGGCTGGAGTGTGGCAGAGGAATCTGGAGCAGGGCCTGGGTCAGAGAGAGAGGCTGGAAGTCCAGAGTCTCAGGCTTCATTCACTTCTTCCCTCTGTCTCCCGCTGGCTCAGACCAGTCTGATTCATCTGTGTGTAGGTTAGACTGGGCAGTGTTTCCTTCGGTTGTACATCGAGTCCATAGGAGCTGGAACCAACTCGGTGGCACTTAACCACACGCCACCAATATTGCCTTTCGGCTCACCTGTGAAGGGCCTCCGGCTCAATCAAGGCAGGGTTTGCAAGAGGCTGGGCCGGGCAGAAGGCCACAGGGCCCCCACAGCACCAGGTGCCAGCAGCAGAGGGCCTTGCTAAATGACATCTGCTAACAGAAACATGCATGGAGAACCTTTACTAAGCACTCCCTGTGGGCCGGGTGCCAGGCTCTGATGTCATCAGAGATTGCCTGTCACATGACAGGACTCTTCAGTTAGCACATGTTTACCACAGAATGACAAAAAAGGATGAAATGTGAACACGTTGGCCCAGGAAGTTTGGGGGTTCTGTGTTTGCATTTCCTCCTGCAATCCCTCTGGGCCTTGCTTCCCTCACATGAGACCTGGGCCTCTCTCCTGCTCCACGGGAGGAAGCCATCTTTCAAACACAGAGAGTTATACAATTGATGTATGGATTGTTATAAGAGCTGTAAGGACCTCCAATAAAATGACATAAAAAAATCATAAAATGCACAGAGAAGCCAAAGTTAATTTTGCCTTCTGAGCCACTCTGGACCCCAGTGTCGCTGTACATGACAAATTGGGAAACGCATGAGACTAGCCAGAATACTCACGCTCCCCTCCCCATTGCACTCTGGGAGGCGGATGCTGCCTCACACAGGTGCGCACAGAGAGGGAGG
Source organism: Echinops telfairi (assembly GCF_000313985.2). Classification (NCBI taxonomy): domain Eukaryota; kingdom Metazoa; phylum Chordata; class Mammalia; order Afrosoricida; family Tenrecidae; genus Echinops; species Echinops telfairi. Next base: position 252,272 of record NW_022103905.1, on the reverse strand, counting down.
AGAGCCGGGCAGGTCCACGGGAGCCTGCCAGGCCAAGGTTGTCCTGGAGCACATCTGGACCTCTCCTGGGCGGCCTGGAGGGGTGATGAAGGCAAGGGAACACTGGGCTGCAGGGATGCTGCCTGGGTGAGCAGCAGAGACAACTGTCCAGCCGGAGATGCTGCAGGGGAGGTCCCCACTCTGGAGCGCCAGGGAAAGGGTATTACCGACAACCCTGCTAGATGATTGTGCTCTGGGCAAACTGATCATTTGGTGAATGGATCTTTTTTCAAGTTGTAAAATAAATTTCATTGATAAATCATTTAAGACAGTATAACGTACCCGTTCGATGCATCGTGGCAAATCTATACAACTGTGTAACTACCACCACAATCAGACATTTTCATCACCTCAAAATTTTCCCCAGTCAATCCCCCTCAGTCCTTGGTCCCAGGTAACCACCGATGGATAGGCTTCCTGCTGGTAAAGACTAGCTGTGCTGGTAAAGACTAGCTGTTTTTTTCTAGAACCCTACAGCAATTAATCTTCTCTGTGTGGCTTCTTTCACTTAGCATAAGGTTTTTGAGATTCATCCATGTCGTTCCTTATATCACTGGAGAGGTTATGAAGAGGTTGCTTTTAGAGAGGCCATTCTTTGTCATTGCTTTGTAGCGTTCCATAGCACAAGTACTATATAACGTGTTGTTGCTTTCCCTGTTGACGGACACTTTATTGTATCCAGGTCGGGGCCAGGAAAAATGGACACATATTTTCATTTCTCTTGGGCTGATGCCCAGGTGTGGGAGGATTCGTCTGATGGGTTGGTGAGGAAGTGGCCCAGCACCAGGTGTGATACCATATTTGAGCTCATCTGGCAAGCCCCACTTCCTCCCCACTTCCCCACTCTGCCTCTTCTCTCTCATTTCCTTTCCTCCTCTCTCCCCAACCTCCTCGTTCTACCTACCCTACGCCACAGACAACTTCTGCCAAGCTTGAGGGAACCCTAAGTGAACCCTCCTGGGTTCCCCCACAAGCCCTTGTGTCTGCCTGGTCCAAGAACACTTACCAAGCATGATGCTCCACTTAACTCCAGCTCGCAGCCAGGGGCCGTGTGGAAAGCTCCCAGACACACAGAGAGAGGGTTGAGGGGTTATCTAGAAAGTACAACTCTGATTTGGCAAGGCTGGGTCCATCTTGGTTTCTTTGTTTTCGGAATGATGTCTAGCTGATTCTAATCGACCCCATTCACTGGTGCTTTTACCTGACTTTTATTCTGACCATGGTTTTAGCAGAAATAGGTAATTCCCCACTGGTTCCATTTGGTCCAGGCCTCTGAGCTTGGGCCCAGAGGCTACTTCCTGACAATCTCTCCCTACTGTCTTGCAGGGTTGGGGACATAGGACAGGGTGATAGCAGGCTTTGGAGGGTCTATCACAGGGGATGTTGTCGGTTCAACAAAGACCAGCCGAGGAATGTCTTGGCTTCCTATGGATTTTCAGTTCACCAATCCATTCATGTTCCAAGATGCAGTGTGGCCGGGAGGGCAGAGCACTGACCCGGGAGCCAGGAGTTGGGGGCTCCGGTGTCAGCTCTGCTTTGTGGTATAAAACAAATGACCTCTCTCCCTGGGCCTCACTTCCTTCTGTAAAATGAGAAGCTGAACTAGGTCAGTCGGGGTCCTGGGAGCAGGTCTTGGCATCTGGATCTTGTAGTGCTCTAAGTGCGTCGAAGACGCAGTCCTAGTCTAGCGTGTGGAACTAGGTGGCCTCAGAGTTCCTTCCTGTGGCTGACTCCTGTGGTCTGGCCTGCCCTGCTGCCACTGAGATCTCTCCACAAGATGGGCATAAGCAGGGTCCTTCTGAATAAGAAGCGGCAGATGCCCCCCCATAGATATAGTGCCAGAAACGAAAAAGGGGAGCCTTCCTGCAGGAAAAGGCCCCCGAAGCCTGAGCAAGATGTGTGACTTCACCGAGGACCAGACGTGGAGTTTAAGAAGGCCCCCCAGCTGTTTGACCAAACGGGTGATAGCAAGAGCCTGACCAGCCAGCGTGGGGATGTGCTGAGGGCCCTGGACCAGAAACCCCCCAACGCTGAGGTGCGCAAGGTCCAGGGGACCCCAAGAGGAATGAGATGGATGCGAAGGTGTTGGATTTTGAGCCCTTCCTGCCCGTGCTGCAGACCGTGGCCAGGAACAAGGGCCGGAGCACTCATGAGGACTACAGTGAAGGCCTTTGGGTGTTTGACCAGGAAGGGGACAGCACTGTCCCGGGGGCTGAAATCCGGCATGTCCTCGGCACATTGAGCGAGAAGATGTCAGGGGGAGAAGTAGAGATGTAGGTGGTGGGGCACGAAAACAGCAATGTTGGCATCAACTACGACAAGCTCGTCCGGATGGTAGCGAACGGCTGAGGGCAGCTCTTCCTGTGTGCCCAGAGCCCCGTGCCTTTCCCCGAGTGAGACTGTCCACGGCCCCACAGTCACGGCCCCTTCCCCTCTGGTCTCTCTTGGATGCTGCTGGCCAGCAACAGTCACCAGATCAAATGTGCTCTTGGTGCCCCCACTCCACCCCTCCAAAAAAAAAAGAAAAGAAAAAGGGAGCCAAGGAAATGGTCAGGAAAAAGCTACGTCACTACATTGGAGTGGGATGATATTCTCAGGAAAGGGAGACCTCATGAAGAAATATTAGGGGACGTGAAAAGAACTTATCACCTGTCCTCTGCAGGATTCAGAGCTGGAGGACACTCCGAGTGTCCCTCGCCCGCCCCCAGCCACACTCTCACACAAAGTAGACGTGTGAGAGAGAAAGTGTAGGAGTCACTGTATGCAGGTGTGTGAGGCTGTGTGTGAGGGAGTGCATGTGTGAGTGTGAGAGCTTCTGTGTGGGTTTGTGTATGTGTGCCTGTGTACATGTGTCTTTGTGAGCCTATGTAAGGGTGTGTCTATGAGTTTGCATGGGTGTTAGTGTCTATTTGTGAGTGTGTCTGTCTGAGGGTGTGTGTGAGTGGGTGTACTTGTAAGGTTGGAGTAGGAGTTGGTGTGTGTATTTGTGTATTTGTCATTATGTGTGCATGTGTGAGAGCGTGTATGCGAGTGAGCGTGTGTGTGTGTGTGTGTGTGTGTGTGTGTGTCTGTGTGTGTATGAGAGCGTGTGTGTTTCTGTGTGAGCGTGAATGTGTACAGGTGAGAGGCTACCTGTGGTGTGGAGCTGGAGGGGCGGTGGGATAAGGCCCCTGGGCTCGCACTAGAGACTACACTGCTGCCTCAAAGTGGATGAGACTCACCAGCCTTGGAGGGGCCTGAAAGTGACTCCACTCGGACCCATTTCTAACTGTCTCCGCGAGTCCCAGCCCACTTGCCAGCTGGACTCCAGGTGCATGTAAGCCTTGTGCTTGGCTCAGACGGAGTGCCATGAGGGCATTTTTAAGCGATGTTTCATTGGCTTTAAGGGGATGACCAGGCTTTGGGTGAAGGCCTTTGCCATGAGGAAAGGGAGCAGTCACGGAGTGGGCAAGGAGCACAAAGCGTTGTCTTCTGGGAGGAAGCTGCCCCAATTTCCCCTCCTTCCACTGCCCAGCCTCCCCCGTAGGCGGCTGGGGCTCCGGGCCAGGCTGCAGGACTGAACTGGCAGGGAGGATGCTCTGGGGCAAAAGGCATCCTGGGCGGAGTGGGCGGGGACGACCCTGCTGACTGCAGGCCGGGTTGCTGCCGTCTGGGCGGGGCTACGTGAAACTGGAACGGCTGTGAGCCAATCATATGCGCCGCAAGGGGCGGGGCTGCGGTCGGAGGGAGTCCCGGGAGGAGGCTGCGC
>NW_022103905.1:245897-247491 GCF_000313985.2 Echinops telfairi | reverse complement strand
TAAGTGTGCTTTACACATTTGATGTATGTATGGATTGTGATGAATTGTATGAGCCCCAATAAAATGATTGAAGAAAAAAAAAGAAAGCCCTGACCGACCTGGCCCATCACCCACCTGGCCAATCCATCCGCATTCCTGCCCTCTTAGATGCAGAGACTGCTTCAGGACAGAGGCTTGTGTTTTCCTTCCTCCTCCTCCCCCCTCCAACTCCTTTCTCCTCCTCTTTCTTCCTCTTTTCCTTCTCCTCCCACACCTCCTCCTGCTGCTGCTGCTTTTGTGCTGCTTCCTATGGAGAGAGAAAGAGAGAGAGGATTCCTCTTTGCTCTAGAGCAGCGGTTCTCATCGTGTGGGTCGAGACCCCTTTGGGGGTTGAACGACCTTTCACAGAGGTCGCCCAATTTATAACAGTAGCAAAATTACAGTGGTGAAATTACAGTAGCAACAAAAGTAATTTTATGGTTGCGGGTCACCACAACTTGAGGAACTGTATGTAAGGGTCGCGGCATTAGGAAGGTTGAGAATCACCACTCTAGATGGAAGAGCTGGGTGGCCGTCCTGCACTTCCCCAGCGCGGAGGCGATCGAGAGCGATCGAGATGCTTTATATGTTCCTGAGCGGATATGAGTTGTGTGCTTGTTATTTTGCCACTTGTGGCTGAAGGAGTTTCACCCAATATTGACTAACTGACTACCACATCTGTGACTAAGCCCCCTTGGGCAAGGGGAGGGTGTGACAGGAAGTGGTACCTGATCCTGTCCCCCTGGACTGAGCCTCTCCAGGACACATCTAGAAAAGGAGGCACATGCCTCCCCTGGGGTCCTCAGGAGGCCTCTTTGGGAGGAGTGAGGACCAAGGGAGCTCTCCCAAGTCCTTTCTCTCCCAAGCCCCAATCCTCCTTTTGTTTCAAAGATTTGCTCAGACCTCTCCTTTGTCCTTGACTCTGGAAGTTCACAGGAATACATGCCTGTCAAGGCACGTGACTTACTGCCTGTGGGACTCCCCCAGCATGGACAAGCCCTCTCCCGGGCATGGGAGGACTAGCCAGCCCTTGAGTCAGTCCATTTCAACACTTGGCACACTGGGTGGAGAAAGCATTGACTACCTATCTCTGCCTGAAACTTAAGAGAGGAAATACACACCTGCCTGCCTGGGAGGGAACAGTCAGCCTTCCTCCCCCGGGTGAGTAAAGACTGATGACCAGAACAGAATGAATCTGCCCAGCGGAGGGAGGGAAATGAAGACAGGATGGGACAAGCCTAGAAGCAGGTGACAAAACTGACCTCAAGGAAATGGGAATCATGTCTTGTGCAAGTCCCGAAAAAGAAACAAGATTAACGCTCCAGGAAGTGCCTGTAACCCAAAGGTATCCAGCACAGCACTGCATTGAAGGGCGGTGGTGTGGGATGGATAGCTTGGGGAGCAAAGAGATTGCTTTTTTGTCTAAGGAGATAAAGCAGCCTTCCAAAAAAGCCCATCATCCCTGGTTCCAGGCTGAATGTCTTCTTTTACACAAGCAGTAAGCAATGCATATGAACTGTGGTGCTGGAGAAGACTCTTGAAAGTACCATGGAGCGCTAAAAGGACAAAGCCCTTC
>NW_022103905.1:205046-244875 GCF_000313985.2 Echinops telfairi | reverse complement strand
TCTGGCTAGACCAGAGGATGTACACTGGTACAGATAGGAACTGGTAACACAGGGAATCCAGGAGGATGATCCCTTCAGGACCAGTGGTGTGAGTGGCGATACCAGGAGGGTAGAGGGAGGGTGGGGTGGAAAGGGGGAACTGATTACAATGATCTACATATAACCTCTTCCCTGGGGGACGGACAACAAAAAAGTGGGTGAAGGGAGACGTCAGACAGTCTAAGATATGACAGTGTAAGATAATAATAATTTATAAATTATCAAGGGTTCAGGAAGAGGGGCCAATGGGGAGGGAGGGGGAAAAGATGAGGAGCTGATGCCAAGGGCTTAAGTGGAGAGCAAATGTTTTGAGAATGATGAGGACAACAAATGTACAAATGTGCTTGATACAATTGATGTATGTATGGATTGTGATAAGAGTTGTATGGGCCCCCAATAAAATGATTTCTTAAAATTTGTCTTTCCTCTCAATATCATGCTACTGAGAGGCCTTTGGATTAATAAGCATGGTGATAGTGAACACTTCCAGATGTCCTAACCCATCCTTAGGTAACGCCACAGTGGCAAGCTTTGCACAGCGACTCTCCTTCACCACTTCTAAGATGGGCAATGTCCAAATTTTAAAAGCTATGACATCAAGGATGCCTTTTTTATTTAAAAAAAGGGATGAGGCATAATATTATAATTGACAGAGGCATAATATTATAATTGACAGGGTTTTCTCTTAGCGAATGCTGTCCTGTAGATTCAATAAAGAATGGTGCCAATGATGGTCCTGGGGCCTTCCTTGCACACCTCGTTTCTCTATACGTCTGGAAGTACAAAGTGCTGAGCTCTGACAAGACATTACCCAATTGTTTCCCCCAAAGAATGTTTAGCAACTTACACTCCCACCCACATGGAAGCTATACCCTTCGGTATATATCTGACTTCCAGTTGGACGAATGGCATCGAGTGGTGATTTTCTGGTAGATTTTCACTGGGGACTGGCGAACTTGCCATCTTTCCAAAACCCTCGACAGCCTCTAACTCATACCCTTGAGCATCTTCATCGGGACTTCCACTCAAAGACTCTACTTTCTTTTACCAACATGAAATCCAATCGCCATAAATAATATTGGAAGTATTTTAAATATGTATCTGTCTGTATGCATCAGATGGGCACGTTATACTGTCTTAAATGATTTATCAATGAAATTTATTTTACAAATTGAAAAAAAGATCCGTTCACCAAACGATCAGTTTGCCCAGAGCACAATCGTCTAGCAGGGTTGTCGGTAATACCCTTTCCCTGGCGCTCCGGAGTGGGAACCTCCCCTGCAGCATCTCCGGCTGGACAGTCGTCTCTGCTGCTCACCCAGACAGCATTCCTGCAGCCCAGTGTTCCCTTGCCTTCATCACCCCTCTAGGCTGCCCAGGAGAAGTCCAGATGTGCTCCAGTACAACCTTGGCCTGGCAGGCTCCCGTGGCCCTGCCCGGCTCTCCTCCCTCTCTGTGCGCACCTGTGTGAGGCAGCATCCGCCTCCCAGAGTGCAATGGGGAGGGGAGCGTGAGTATTCTGGCTAGTCTCATGCGTTTCCCAATTTGTCATGTACAGCGACACTGGGGTCCAGAGGGGCTCAAAAGGTAAGATTAACTTCAGCTTCTCTGTGTTTGAAAGATGGCTTCCTCCCGTGGAGCAGGAGAGAGGCCCAGGGCTCATGTGAGGGAAGCAAGGCCCAGAGGGATTGCAGGAGGAAATGCTAACACAGAACCCCAAACTTCCTGGGCCAATGTGTTCACGTTTCATCCTTTTTGTCACTCCTTGGTCAGCGTGTGCTTTGATGGAGCAGGAGGGCCTTCAAAGCAGTGAGACAAAGACAAAAAGAAGCAGTGACTGTAGTGCATAGACTTGTTGTTGTTGGGTGCCCTCAAGTTGGCTCCAACTCACAGTCACCCTAAGCAGAACAGGGCCATCCTCACGACCATGGTTATGTTTGAGCCCGTTGTTGCTGCCGTTGTGCCAACCGAGCTCCTTGGCAGTCTTGCTCTCCTTTTGCTGATCTTCTTCATGACCCAGGGTGAGGTCCTTTCCGAGGGACTGCCCTTTCCTGATCGCGTGCCCAAAGTACTTGAGATGAAGCTTCTCCATCTTTGTTTCTAAGGAGCATGCTGTCTGTCCTTCTTGCAAGACAGATGTGTTTGTTCTTCTGGCAGACCGTAATACTTTCCCTGTTCTCCAGCAGCACCATCAGTGAAAGGCTTCAGCTTGTTTTTCAGTCTTTGCAACTGGATTTTCCAGCTTTGCATCTATATTAACTGGCTGACAAAACCACAGGTTACATCAGGCACACGTTCTTCCTTAAGGTGACAGCTTAGCTTTTGAAGAGTTTAAAGAGGTCTTCTTGGACCGTGATTGAAGCACGGGATGATACATGATATGTATTAAATCCCAACCAGTAAAAAAGAATAATTAAAAAATAAAATAAGGAGGTCTGGTGTAGCAGATTTGCCAACAGCATATGCTGTCTGGTTTCTTGACTACTGCTTCTATGAATGGATCCGAGTTATTGACAACTTCCATCTTTCAGTCGTTTATCATGACATTGTGTATTAATTCGGTTGTGAGGATTTTGGTTTTCTTTACATGGACTTGTAATCTGTGATGACTTGTAATCATAATACTGATAGTTGCAGCCTCTGATCGTCGTCATCAGTAGGGGTTTCAAGTCCTCCTCATAGACAGTAACTAAAGTTGTGTTATCTGCATATTGCAGGTTGTTCATAAACCTTCCTCCAGGCCTCGGGCCACATTCTTCTTTATGTAGTCCAGTTTCTCAGATTATTGCTCAGCATACAGATTGCATAGGTAGGGCAAAATGATACAACCCCAACCCACACCTTTCCTAATTCTAATCCACATAATATTTTGTTTGTTTCGAACCACTGTCTCTGTCCATGTACAGGTTCTGCATGAGCACAACGAAGTGTTCTGGAATTCTTCGCAGTGTTATCCATGTGTGTTGTGATCCACACAGTTGGCTGCTTTTGCTTAGTCAATAAAATACAAGTAAACACCTTTCTGGTGTTCTCTGCTTTCAGCCGAGATCCATCTGACAACAGCAATGACAACCCTTTGGCCATGTCCTCTTCTGAATCAAGTTGGGGTTTCTGGCAGCTCCCTGTGGCTGCCCTGCTGCAGATGTTGTTCAATGAGATATAGCTCAATTTCACTTGCATGTGATATGTGATATTAATGATATTGTTCGATAATTCTTGTATTCTATTGGGGAATGGACACAAATATGGATCTCGTCTAGTTAGTTGGTTGGCTAGGTAGGTGGCTGTCTCCCATATTTCTTGGCATAGACAAATGAGTACATCCAGGGCTTTGCCAGATTGCTGAAACATTTCAATAACTATTTCAACAATTCCTGGGGCCTTGTTTTTCACTAATGCATTTAGAGCATTATGGAATCCTTCCTTCAGTATCAATACTTCTTGATCACGTGCCATCTCTTGAAATGCTTGAATATCAATCAGTTCTTTTTTGATACAAAGGCTCTTTGTATTCCTTCCTGGGACTTCTGCTGCTTCTTGCATCATTCAATACTTCGCCCATAGAATCTCTCAATCCTGTGTCTCAAGGCTTGAATTTTTCTTTAGTTCTTTCAGCTTGAGATAAACTGAGTGTTTTCTTCCTCAGTCCCATCACCAAAGGGCCCAGTGTCCAGAAAGGACTAGGCCCGATCTGTCATTCCTCTGAACTTGGAAAGAAAAGACCTTTGTAAGGCACCTTCTGCAGGCCATGGCTCACTCAAAAGATTAGCCTTGATTAAGAACATCTCCAGAGTCACAGTGGTCTGTGGGGTGACCCAGGAGGCACACCTATCCCCAGGGCCCTCAAATCACAAGTCCACGGTCCTTCTAGGGAGAGGTGGCTATCTTCTCTTTCTTAAACACTCACAGCTCACACGACCAACAAAAGAAAGATCATGATTCGAGAGCCTTTGCCTTTGTTCATGCTGTCCCTCCTGACAACAATGTCCTTTGTTTGGTTCGTTGATACTTCATTGCCAGGTCTTAACTTTGCTTCAAAGGAGCTCTGGTGACACAGTGGTGAAGGCATTCCACTGCAACTAAAATGTCCAGGTCCAAATCCACCAGTTGTTCTGTGGGAGAAAGCGGTGGCAGTCTGCTCCTGTAAAGATTTCCAGCCTTGGAAAGTCGGAGGGTGGGGTAGGGGGTGCATTCTGCTCGGATCCATCAGGCTGCTAAAAGGAAGATTGGACTCAGGGGCAGTGGGTTTCAGGTTACCTTTTCTTTAAGAAGCCCTGGCTCAATGGCCAAGTGCACTTGGCTGCTAACCAAGAGGTCAGTGGTTGAACACATCAGCCACTCTACAGGAGAAAAGAGGACACTCTGCTCTGGGAACAACAAGTCTACAAGAGGAAACCCCATGGAACAAGTTCTACCTGGTCCCCATGTTGCTCTGAGTCTGCACTGACTCAACAACACACAACAACAACCACCCTTCTTTCACAGGCCAGTTCAAGTTCCTTCTTCTGTAGACCATCTGCTTGGATGTTCTTACCTCTGGGTCACGCTGTTCTGTGAGCAGCTGGGTTTTGTATTGATTTCCTCATAGGAGTGATCTAAAACCATTAGCATGCCCTTCCTGTGTCACCCAAGTAGGTTGTGAGTCTTCGGGGCAGGAATTGTGTGTTCGTGTCCCTTGGGCTGTGGTCCCGTGGCTCACATGTCTTATAGTGGGTCTACAAAGAGCAAGGCTAAGGGCATGACTGCTAGACAGCAGGCTGGTGACCTGGTGATTTGCTCCCGCGAGGTCACAGTCTTGAAAATCCTAGGGAGCAGTTCTACTCTGGGCCAGGAGATCGCCCCGAGGTGGAACTGAGTTGATGGGCCTTCACCCTGTACTAAACACTTCATCCCATTGAGTCTTCACAGCCCCTCTGGGTGTTGGGCACGATTACGCGTCCCATGTAACAAATGGAGAAACTCCTCTTTAGAGAGGCTCGCTTTCCCAAGTGCTTGCAGCTAATGGTGTAATCGAGCCGGGGTTTGAATCAGGTCATTCATCTGGCCCTGCACCTCTTGTTATCAGGAAGAACTCCTGATCAGGAAGTGGGTTGAATGTGAGGAGGTAGACCAAGGAGAACTTCCTGAGCGACAGGAAGCTACAGAGAAGGGTTTGTGTCATGGGGACCGCAGAATCGAGCTTTTGTTTTTAGGAGAGCACGCTTGTTCTTCGCCAGAGGCACGTGCACGGAGGCACAAGTGGAAGTGGGGAGAGCAGTCGGGCTAACGTGGGAGTAACATAAGATGATGGTTTGGACAGGAGCGGCACCTGTGAAATGGAGGCAAAGCTGGCGAGAGAACTCTTGCCTTAGGGGCAGAGGGTTGAATTCATCACAGGTATCACCATAGGTCCCTGTCGGCCCTCCCTCTTGTTTTTCGATTGACGGCTGTCTTCCTGTGTCCTCAGCCCCTCCTTGCAGAAAAGCAACCAGCAAGCAGCTGCTGGCCGAGGCTGGCTGGTCCTGGTCACCCTGATGGGAGTCAGTTAACTAGCCTTGGGGACACAAACCCCGGCAAAAAAAAAAAAAGTACAGAGGCGGAAACCCGACCCTACTTCCCATTAGCTTCCTCTTTCTTTTTATTTCCTTCTGCTAGAAAGAGCAAGTTGAGGCCCTGCCTTTGATGAGTTGACAGATGGTGAGAGCTGGAGACCCAACTGTTTGGGCACTACCTCCAACCAAGGGGCAGGCGGGGGTGGCGTGGTGGCTGGGTCCTTCCAGGAAGAAGGCCTAAGCCCAAACTCTTAAGGAACGCCCTGGAGCTTTGGTCTCCATGTTCAGGGGGGAGTGAAGAGGCAGGCAGGATCCTCAGGGAGAAGGTGCCCGGGCCTCCTTCCAGTCACCACCCCTTTTAGCTGTCATCCCTCTCAGGATAACGACAAGACTCACTCTTAACTGCTCTCGCTGCCCCTTCCCCCGCCCACTCCTCCTCTCCTAGGCTGTGCCGCCCTGACCTTCTCCTGAATTGCTGCTCCTGCGTCAGTCGACCTTGCCTTTGTAAAGTTACGTTGGGTCACTTCTCTGCTCAGGTGCCATGGATGGTTCCCCATTGCTTAGAGAAGAAGTCGGGAAGTATAGTCTGTCCTTTGGAAGCTAATGTGTGCTTTCTAGATTTATTCCCGGACAAAGCCTCCCTTCTCCCTGCCCAGTCCCTCCCTTTCTGCCCCTCTTTCTATCCACCGTCTCTTCTTCCACCCACTCACCACGTGGACACCAGACCCTGCCCTTGCTCAGGCTGTTCCTGCTTCCTAGGTTGCCTTTCCTGCCCATCATTCGCTGTGAAATCCTGCCCATCCTCCAGTGCCACCTCCTCCAGGAAGCCTTCTGAGCTCCACCTTCCCCTCTCCTACAGGAACCCAGTGCTGTGCTCTCTGGACGCTTGTTAGCTGTGTGGCAGAGCCCTAGAAACCATGTACAAACAGGAAGGTTTTTGTTTGCTTTTTTTTTTTTTTACCTTGATCCTTCCAGGACACCCCCATTACAACTAGAAGACTGAGCTCTGAGTCCCTGAGGGGATGGATGTATTTTTCTCCCCGACTTGACTGCCAGCAGCTTCAAGTTCGGGGTCTCCTCTCTCAGGAGAATGTATACAGTCGGCACGCACTAATTTGTGTGTGAACTAAAGTGAACTGTGTGGGGTCCACTCAGGGGTGGGGATGCTGCATTTAGCAATGACGTTGATGGAAGAGGCCAGGGAGGTGCTGGCTGGGAGGCTGTCAGCCAGCCCACTCTCAGGAAGAGAGGCAGGCCAAGAAGATGCAGGGCTGTCCTCTCCCGGCGTGTGACAAGCTTCCCCAGCTTGTGCTGATTGGGTTCCAGCCCGGCCAGCCCTGCGCGCAGAGCTCACCTCAATTTCATAAAATCATTTCTATCCATGGGCCAGAAAAGCCGGTTGTGGAGCCCTGGGCAATTGCTCAGGCAGGAAACTCCCAGTGTAGCCCGCCAGGCAGCTGGGTGGGTGTGGGGCCACCCCGTCAGGCCCCTGCTAGAGCCAGCCACAGGCCAGCGATAGGGATCAGCTGGGAGGGGCAGCGCATCCTCCAAGCTGCCCAGGGACCAGGCCGGGGCTGGGCACGCCCTGTTGGCTGATTCCCTGGTTCCCAGGAAAGAGGGCCGGGTGGGGTGGGGGAGGGGGATTGTTCTTGATCCTCTCCTCACCAAGGATTCAAACAGTTATTTTCTTTCCTTCCCCTTTAACTCTGGGGGCCTTTGCCCTGCTCCTGGCATCCCATTTGGCCCCTGGGGCACTGAGCCTGGGGTGGAGTTAGGAGAGAGGGCACCAGGCCCTCGGAGGGGCAATTAGGAGTCCTGGCCTCTGTGAGCTAAAGAGCTAGGGTGTTCCCAAATCACCTGGGGAGATTCCTTGGGCCACAAGGGTCCTGCATCCTCTCCTTTCCACCCGATGGCCTTCTGAGGACCAGGGCCTGGTCCTGATACACTAAGGGTTTTAGATCATCATGACCAAGGCCAGAGCCCTTGGGGGTCCCTGCCTTTTTCTGAGATCAAGACCCGAATGCTTGAGGTCCCCTTGATCCTGAGAGCTGAGGCATGGGCACCCCATCTTAACCCCTCTCCGTGGACAATCCCAGTCACTGCCAGGAGGCAGCCAGGAGGGCGGAGTTCTGAGTCAGAGTATAAATTCCTAATCTTGCCACCCGGCTGCAGAGGCGCCAAGATGCTCCAGAGGCAGATGCCCGCCTGGGTCTCCCATGACCCGCCAGACCCATGTGGAGCCAAAAATGGCGGACCCTTGGCCACCTGTGTCTCGGAGGTGAGAAAGCAGTGTGGGGTGGCTGGGTCCAGAAGCTGAGGGCCAGAGAGGGCTGGCCAGGAGGTGAGGGGCTGGGGCTGGGAGCCACAGCAGGAGGCACGCCTCGGGAGATACAGAGGCACCAAGCACCATAGTTCAGGCCATCCCGGCCTAGCACCTGAGAAGGGAAGTGGGGCCAGTGACTGGCCCACCCGATAGGCCCTGCAGGCCTGACCAGGTGCTGCCCAGTAGCTCAGGGCCAGCCTGGGGCCAAGCCAGCACCAGGGCAGATATGGCATCGGCAGTCCACGTGGGGTCCAGCTTACTGGCACGTGGAGACGTACCCTTTGGCTATCTTAAGTCTCCGGCTGGGTGGGGGAATCGTGGTATGACCAGCCTGTTATCAGCAGCTGAGCAGCTGCCCCCTGGGTTTGTGGTCATGCCCCCCTGGGTCTATTTGATTCCTTAAAGCCCCATGGGAAGAGACCTGGCTTTGAAGGCCAGGTGGCCAGTCTAGACCATCCCTGCCTCACTTTCCCCATTTGGCAGGAGGAGGGTGGCCTCAGTCCCCCTATGTGCCATGGGGGCTCATAGGGGAGGATAATTAGCTAGCTCCTCAAGGGCAGCAGCATCTTTCCACCCCCTTCTCCAGTGTCCCTTCTCCAGCCCATGCTAAATCACTAAGTGAGATGGGGGATGCCCTGACAGCAGAGTGTGCAGGACACGCCCCTGTCTTCTCTGAGGAACCTCATGTGCCCAGTGCCCCTGGTACCCAGCCTTCTGGGGCAATGGCGTCTCCCTACAGAGCTCAGGGGGATGGGAATACTGCTGGTAGAAGCTGCTCTTGCCTCTCTAGTCTCAGGAATCTGGGATAGGAGAGAGATTTCACAGAGAGGGCATGCAGCTCCCCTGGCAGGGGGCGTCAAGGACTGATAGCCAGCACCCAGGGTGGGGGGTCCAGAGCCCCTCCATAAGCTAGCTATACGCATCCCTCGGCTCCTAGAGGGTCCACGTGACTCCAGGCTGAGACTTCCCGCCTGGCCATGCACTTGGCCTCACACAGGTGTTGCAAAGATCTCGTGGCTACACCCAGATCTCTAGAGATGAGGAGGCCCCACCAGCCAGGCTTGCTGAGAAACCCTGCACAGGGAGGAGAATTCCCACCACCCTCCCGGAGCAGTCTTGGTCTCTCCACGAGGCCCAGCCCCTGTGGGATGGTTTGCTCTGGTCTGAGAATGGGCATCACACCCAGTACTCCTGAAACCAGGTTGTCAGACCCGCTCCCTGCCTCCACTTCTTGTTTTGTTTTTGTCTTTCCAATTCAACCAATATGATTTAGCAGCTTTATGTTCTTAACACGCATTATGTGCCAACCGAGGCCTATCAAGTTTGGAGCCTCAAATGTGCCGTTGGGGAGCACACTCTTTAAGTCGGAAAGATAGGGGCGCATAGGAAGAATTTTCATAGACGACATAAATTTATCAGAACCATCCTACGATTCGGGAAAGTAAAGTAGAAGGACAAAGTAATACTTTATAGGTCCTACATCCCTTATCCCTCACCTCCACTTGGGGACGGCTCGTCAGTAAACAGATGTTCATTGACTTACTGTGTGTTGACACTTGGCCCTGGTGATAGAGAGAGCCCTGACTGGGGAGCCAAGGTGGGGTGGGGGTGGGGGGTGTTCTGTCTGCCTCTGCCCTGAACAAGGCCGGCCCACAGGCAGCTTTGTTTGCTCGTGTGGACTCGGCCTCCACGTGCAGTGGAAAGCACAGTGGCTTCAGGAGGTTCTCAGGAGGTTCTCCTGGAAAGACGGGCCAGGAAGAGTCCTGGAGACTGAGGAGGCACACCCTGGCTGGGCAGCAGGTCCCCCCAAACCTGTCCCCCAGCTTGCTCTCCGCAGGACAGCTGTCCTACTCATGGAAGCAATGAATTCGACTTCTGTGCCGCTCGGCACACATCTCCGGCCCTGAGCCCCGACCTGATGTGCTCCCCAGAACCTTCCTAATGTGCCCACAGACTAGTCGCTGAAGGATTCTTTTATTTTTAAATCATTTCATTGGGGGCTTGTTTAGCTCTTATCACAATCCATACATACATACATACATTGTGTCAAGCACACTTGTACATATGTTGCCATCATTTTCCAAACATTTTCTTTCTACTTGAACCCTTGGTATCAGCTCCTCATTTTCTCCCCTCCCCCCTCCCCCTCCCTCATGAATCCTTGATAATTTATAAAAAATGAATTTCCCCCATGTCTTATACCGACCACTGTCTCCCTTCACCCACTTTTCTGTTGTCTGTCCCCCTAAGAAGGGGTTATATGTACATTATTGTGATTGGTTCCTCTTTCTCCCCCCACCTTCTCCTTCCCCTCCTGGTATCTCTATTCTCATTATTGGTCCTGAGGGATTTAACTGTCCTGGATTCCCTGTGTTGCGAGCTCTTACCTGTAGCAGTGTGCATGCTCTGGTCTAGCCATATTTGTAAGGTAGAATTGAGGTCGTGATAATGGGGAGGGGAGGAAGCATTGAAGAACTAGAGGAAGGTTGTATGTGTCCTTGGTGCTGTACTGCACCCTGACTGGCTCATCTCTTCCTTGTGACCCTTCTGTAAGAGGATGTCCAGTTGTCTACAGTTGGGCTTTGGTCTCCACTTCATGCTCTCCCTCATGCATAATGATATGATTTTTTTTTTGGTCTGGTTCTTTGATGCCTGATATCGGATCCCATCAACACCTCATGATCATACAGGCTGGTGTGCTTCTTCCATGTGGACTTTGTTGCTTCTCCGCTAGATGGCTGCTTGTTTACCTTCAAGCCTTTAAGACCCCAGACGCTATATCTTTTGATAGCTGGGCACCATCAGCTTTCTTCACCACATTTGCTTTTGCACCCATTTTGTCTTCAGCAATCTTGTTGGGGAAGGAGAGTATCACAGAATGTCTGATTATTAGAACAAAGTGTTCTTGCATTAAGGGAGTACTTGAGTCGAGGCCCAATGTCTATCTGCTACCTTAATATTTAACATATAAAAATACGTATGTAGATCTATTTCCCTATCGTTATATATAAACATATTTACATATGTACATGCCTGCATTTAGACCTCTATACATGTCCTTTGCCTCCTACTTCTTTCCTCTATTTTCTTTTACTTTCCTCTTGTCCCGCTATCATGTTCAGCCTTCATTCGGGTTTCAGTAATTCCTCTCAGCTACACTGCCCTTGATCAAGCCCCACCAGGCATCCTATACCCTTCTCGCCTTTGATTTTAGGTCACTTATTGTTCCCTTGTCCCTGGATTGGTAGACACCTCCTAGCTGAAGGATTCTTGCCTGGCCCCAGCCCCAGGTCACAGTCCAGCTGGCCATACCTACTGTTCAATTGTTTGATTTTTACTCTGGTACCCAGCCCGAGCCAGGGCATCTTCTCTTAGGGATGGCTATGTCCAGCTTCCTCACGTTCCAGCCTGCTGTACAACACAAGCTATCCCAAGCAGTTGAGTTCTAGAACCGCCCTGGTTTCTGGTTCCCACCGGTGAGGTCCAAGACCCTGTGCTTTGCTCTCCGATCTCTTTGTACTCTGTTGATGGTACCTCTGGGACCATCACCCCTACCGCCATGCCAGTGGAGCTAATGGTATCAGGAACAAACCCTGTACATTCATTTGAGTCCAAGAAGAGGCCATTTTGCCTGGACCTGGTTCCTGACATGTACCTGAGCCCCATTCTTAAGTCCTGGGTTCTTGCCATCTTTCCACCTGCCTCCCAGTCTCCCCCTCCCCGCCCCAGGGCCCTGCAGGCTCCACCTTCCTTGTGGTAAAATATAGGAGCACTCTGTGGAGTATTTGGGGATTGGAGCTGTCCCAGTACTGGCTGAGCTGTAGGGCATGTTCCAAGGCTTAAGGTCAACCACAAAGGAGGCCCCTGTGGTTACTAGAAAGCAGAGCTCCAAGGGCCCTGCCAGTCTGGCGTAATATGAAGCTTTAGGGGTCTGTTAGAAAAATAATAATCATAAAGTGATCATGGAGCGTGTCAGTAAAAATGCAGCCCCAAGTAAGTAGCACTGCTGGAGTGTGGGAGCTGCTTCTGTGTTCCGGGGGAAGTTCGGGGTGCAAAGAGGAGGCATCTGTCAGGAACACATGTTCTAAGAAAAGAAACCCACACAAGGGTGAGGGCCTACTACGCCCGTCTTCACGGTGGACAGGGATTATGCTTCAGTCAGGTGAGGTCACTGGCATGGACCCAGCCACGGGTTTGCGAATAAGACAGAATGGGTTCGAGTGTGGCGTCTTTTGATTCTAGCTGAAGTGACTGTTCCTCAGATGTCCCACCAGATCCTCCACAGCAACACAGGACTCATAGTAACGGCTTCGTGGTTGGTCAGGATTGAGCACGACACTCTATAGAGCCCGTGGTCGTTGCGCCACCTCACACGTGGCAAGCGTCCAAGGGATGGCTATGTTAGGCTCTTCTTGTTGAGTGGGAAGAAGTGGCCAACATCCCTGGAAGCCATCAAAGCTAGGTGGTAGGGAGAGAGCGCTGGAAGTTCTCGAGTGGTCCTAGGAAGAGTTGTGTCTGAAGACCTTCCGTAGCAGAACTAAGTGAACTGGGCTGGGGCCAAGAGCAGAACCGTCCTTCTCTAAGAGGTCCATGGGCCCTGGTTCAGAACCCCGATTGTTAGCTGCCATCCGGTTGGCCCCTGACTCCTGGTGACCTTGTGCAGAGCACAACAGGAACCCCTGCCTCCCCACCCACCCGTGGCCCAGTCCTGTGTCACCCTCATGATCCTCGGCTGGTCGAATCATTGTGAGCCATAGGATTTTCACTGACTGATTTTTGGGAGTCGATCAGCAGGCCTTTCTGTCTAGTCCATCTTAGTGTAGAAGCTCCGCTGGAACCTGTTTATCATAATAGCAACCTGGCAGACCAGAGGGGTGAAGACACACAGGTCCTTTGTGTGGAAAGAACCCAGGTTTTCTGCGTGGAGAGTTAGAATTCTACCACGGAAACACTAAACACCCTCCTCCCATATTCAAATCCAGTACCACGGAGTCAGAGCCAACTCATAGTGATACTATTAACCCAAAAACTCCAGGAAGCACCCCACTGGAGCTGATGCCCTGCTCAGGCAGCGGCTCCCAGGCGTTCCCCACTTAGACTCAAATTGTTCTCTGAGAATGTGGAAGGAGTCAGGGTCAAGGAGAAGACCAAGACACCTGTTGGGCCCAGGATGAGGGAAGGGGTCAGAAATGAAAAGTCCATCATGCCCACAAGGGGGTCTGGCCAGAGACCACCGCTAGAGGTCTAGAACCAAGTCAAGAGGCAGAATATGGACGCTATTTTGCGCCCACATTACAAATAGCAAAACAAAATGCAGCAAGAGTCAAGCAAATATTTGATTTTTCTCAGAGTTAATCTTACACAAGAATTCTAAGACTGGTGCAAGGTCTGACTTCAGTCGAGGCTTCTGCCTTGATTTCAAAGGAGAAGGAGAGACCCTAAGATTCACTTACATGTCTATCTCAGAGCAGGACCCCTTTAACCTTCCTGGCTCTATTCTGTTGCTGCTGCTTAGAAGTAGACCCCCAGAAAATCTGCAGAACCCGCATCACAATGACCAGTGTTTTCTCTGATTGGTAGGATTATGAGTTACTCCCCACGACCCCCCTTCCCTGCACACTTCCATGTTTTTTTTTCCCCAGAGCCTCAATATTATAGTAGATAATGAAGAAATCTATCCTCTTACAGGGTATAATGTCGTGTGATATCATGTGTAGCAACATGCTAGCAACATGGGAGGTGGTGTGAAAAGAGTTCTAGTTTAAAAGCCCATTATAAATATAGACGTTTGGTTGATGGGAGGAGTCTGAAGGTCCTGCCGTGGCCGGGGGAGAAGTGGGCTAAAACAATGGTTCAGCTTAACCTGAGTCCAACCCTCATGGAATAGGCTTTGGGCCCGGCCATTCAGACAGGAAACGGTTGCAGCGGTAGGGCAGACTACAGTGGTGTGTGAGAAAGGCCCCTCATCCCGTCTGCCTCAGGTTCCTGGGGACCAAGAGAATCCTCCAGAACTTTATAATCACCATGGATTGGCTCTGGGGAGGCCTCTTGAGCAGAGAAGCCTATGGCAGGACAGTGGGAGCCTATGGGCAGCTTGGGCTGCTGGCCTCTGTCAAGGTCACCTGGAATCATTGCCTGCACCCTCTCCGTCTCTCCTCCCTCACACACTCACCCTGGCTCCCAGAATCTAGCATCAGGCCTGGCACATTGCCGGCAGCCCAAAACACTCTCTGGCAGGCAATGAGGGAGCTATTGAATGTCCTGCGCTGGACGAAGCCATTCAGCAGTGGGTGAAGGGGGCCTCATATAAGGACTCCAGTGACTAGCTCTCCTGGTTTGACCAATGTCTGTTGTCTCTCTGAGCCACACTTTGCTTGCCTGCCAAGCAGGTCATCGGCTTGGGTGGGTGAGGGAAATTTCCCTGCGTGAGGGAGTGGGTGGTGGGTGGAAGGGAGTGACAGTAAGAATCATTCAGTAAAGACAGAAGGGGAACGGAAGATGCTCCGGAGTGCAGAGTGCTTCCTGTGCATGCAGGCCTGGAACTCGCCTGCTCCCTGATCAGGCACTTTCTCTGGGTCAGCACGCTGCCCGTGCTGGCAAGACAAAGAGGAATAGTCGGTCAGGGCCTCAGGCCCCCAGGATCCTCCAAGACCTTCCAGGCTCGAGACAGACAGATGCCCGAGAAGCACAGACCAGCATGAGGGTCGCTCTCCTGCAGGTGGCTGTGTTGGTGAAGGTGGTGGGGAGGTCTTTCCAAGGGCATTGGTTCTGGGGTGATACCCGAAGAGTAAGTCTGCTGTCCTCTCAACCCACAGGAGGGCTTGTCTCCATGCCACCTGCTGACAGTGAGGATCATCCGGATGAAAAATGTCCGCCAGGCAGATGTGTGTGAGTAGCTTCTTTCCCTACCCTCCTTCTGCTTGTGGGACCTGCCTGAAGAGGGACCATAGCTGGAGCAATGGTCAGAGGGATGTGTGCATGTGTGTGTGTGTGTGTGTGTGTGTGTATGTGTGTTCAACACTGAGGTTGTAATTTGGTCTTCATTGATTTGGGGTTTACATACCTCTTTCCAGTCTTACACCCTTGTGGGGTACCAGCCCCCACAATTGAACGGGTCCAAGGGGTGGTTGTGTAATTGAGGGGTAAAATTAATGAGACATCAGACAACATAAAGCATGTGAATGCTCACTCCAAGACGGCCATGATCTCAGCAGCCAGGTCCATGCAGAGAGAGTGAATATATTTCCAATCAAGGCTTATGTACAGTTAGGGACGTGCAAGCCCCCCTAATTACATTGTAACAGGAAGGGGTTGCACAATAGGCATACGTGCAACAAGAGGAGGGTGAACTAGGGGTATACATGCAATAGGAAGGGGAGGCATTAGGGGCATGCATGTGACAAGATGGGCAGACACTGGGTTCAAGATGCCAGCCTAACCTCGGCTCTCCTTGAGTTGGCTTGACCTTATCTTTGGGCTCTCCTTCAGGGGAACAATCCACTATCCTTATCAGAATGGAGAGGGCCCTACTTAGGACGGGACAGACTAGAGGGTCTGATTGTTCTAGATGGCTGATAACCCTCAGGGAGATAACCTTTAAGCATTGATCTCCAAATGTATAGTCCTTGACCATGTGTTAGCAAGCAGCATCTTAGGTTGGGCATATAATGTGGGGGACAATCTGGGGAATAACCTTTCTGTTTCCCACATACCCTACATGCATTCTGGCTATAACCATGGTCCTATCACCCATTCTCTGTCAGAGAGCACTGCTCATCTGGCTTCCTAGCCACCCACACCCCCCAGTATCTATGACCAGGGGCACCAGTTTCTCCTGCACTGTGAGTCCCTTGCTCCTATGTGGGTTTAGAGCAGTGGTTCTCAACCTTCCTTATGCCGTGACCCTTTAATACAGCTCCTCATGTTGTGGTAACCCCCAACTATAAAATTATTTTTTGTTGCTACTTCATAACTGTAATTTTGCTGCTGTTATGAATTGGGCAATCCCTGTGAAAGGGTCGCTTGACCCCCAGAGGGGTCGTGACCCACAGGTTGAGAACTGCTGGTTTAGAGGCTATTAAAGTGAAGGAGAAGGAGATACCCATAGGTCTCACGGAGCCAGCAGCCAGACTATCGCAGAGTCCCTCTCAGGAAAGTGGTCCCAAGTTGGCCTCTGGGTTCTCTACCAGAAGCTCATAGCACCTGGCTCCCCAGTGCAGCCTAATGGACTTACCACGGCTGTTCATGGTGTTCCACGGCTGTTCCACGGCTGTTCCACGGACTTCCCCTGCTGCATTCTTAAGGGACCAGGAATCAACAAAAGTCCCTGGGTGGGGGACAGTGTGTTCCTCACCTGTGTTGATGCCAATTTTATGCAAACTATCCCAGAATATAGAAAAATATAACACACAGCCAAACTCATAACCCTGATCCCCAAACCAGGCAAAGACATCACCATCATAGAAAACTATAGACCAAGATCCCTTATGGACATAGATGCAAACATTGTCAACAAAATCCTAGCCATAAAATAAAAAAATTCATAAAAAAAATAACACAACAGGATTGAATGAGAATTTTGCCAGGTATGCAAGGATGTCCCAATATTAGAAAAAACAATGTAATCCACCATGTAAACAAACAAACAGCTGATGATTTTATCAATGGATGCAGAAGAGGCACCTGACAAAATCCAACACCCACTTTTAACAAAAACTCAGTAAAGTAGGAATACAAAGGAAATTACTCAAAATCATAAAAGCCAAAGGTGCCAAGCTAATGGCTAGCGTTTCACTCCAGTTTCAATGGAGAGAAATGGAAAGGACTGTCCCTTTGTGGGGAAAGCAGACAGGGATGCCCTTTTCCATCACTGTCATTTACTGTGGCCCTGGACGTCTTACCCAGAGCTACTGGACATCACAGGGAAACCAAAAGCATCCAGATTGGCAAGGAAGTAAAACTCCCTCTGTTTGCAAATGACATGGTTCTATATATTAAAACACCCAAGACTCAATACGAAAATTGCTGGAACTAATTGTTGACAACATGGCAGGCTACATGGTCAACATAGAAAAATCAGTAGGAGTCCTGTATATTAAAGAAGAGAACTCGGAAAAGAAAATGTAAAAACAACATCATTTATAATAACCACCCAAAAGATGATATACTCAGGAATCAACCTGACCAGCAAAACAAAAGATTTGTACCAATAAAATTATGAAACTCTCTACAGAAACCAAAAGAGACCGACATACATGGAAGAATGATTCATGTTCAAGGATAGGAAGATTTTATGGTGTAAAAATGTCACTATTATCTAAAGCAATCTATACATGTATTGCAATTCTGATCCAAATCCCAGGATTATTCTTCAATGAAATGGAAAAAACTAATTGCTAAATTATATAGAAAGGAAAGAAACCCAGGATCAGCAAAACACTACTAAAAAAAAAAAAAAAAAGGAGACCTTTGTCTCCCTGATTCCAAAAAATATTACCTAGTCACAGTAGTCAAAACAGCATAATAGTCAAAACACATAGATATGTGAATGAACTTTGAGTTTACACTTAATTGTAGCCCTGCTCTAAGAACAATTGGTTCAATTAGATTATGGGTATCAGAAAGAATAGTGTTTGGGGTTTTAGAAGCCAAAAAACCAAACTCACTGCTATCGAGTAGATTCTGACTCCTTCGGATCCTGTAAAGCAGGGTAGAACTTCCCCTGTGGGTTTCCAAGACTGTCGCTCCTTAAGGGAGTAGGAAACCACATCTTTCCCCAGGGAGCAGCTGTTGGTTTTAAACTGCAGACCTTGCAGTTATCAGCCCAATCTATAACCACTGAGCTATTAAGGTTTTAAAGGCTTTATCTTTACAACAAGCAGCCATCTAAGTGAGGTGTCAGCTAAGTCCACATGGAAGAGACAAGCCAGCCTGTGTGAGCCAAACACTGTAAATAATAAAATCCAAGACCTGAGGAGGGAACTGTATTAGAACCTTAAATTCTGAGCACCTGGTTTGTAGAAGGCTATGGATGACAATGGAAGCCCAAGATTCATTTTCAGGGTCCCCATGTGGATTAACCCTCCAGAGAACCCTCTCTGACCAATGGCCAGGGGTGTGAATAGCCCTGCTATCAGACAGAGTGCATTGGGAAGTGGATTAATGCAGGTATAATTAGGTTAGAACTTAATACCTATATACTCGTGTATAAGCTGAGTTTTTCAGCACATTTTTAATGCAGTCTTTGTGGTAAAATTAGGTGCGTCGGCTTATATTCAGGTTGGCTTATACTCAAGTATATACGGTAACTTATCATTTGTTCTCCCTTTTGATCCATTTAAAAATTGTTCTAATGTTTCTTATTTTTTGCTTGAGGTCTTTTTCTGTTTTATTGTTGTTGGGGTTTTAATTTACTGTTGTTGTTCTGTTTTTCTTTATATGAAACCCAGGAGAGGTAAATCTTAAAGCCTGTAACTGGATTAATCATTTCTTAGGTTTATGGTGGGAGAGGTTGTGGGGAAATGAGGAGTTACCGCTTATACTCGAGTATAAGCCAACCCACATGTCAGCCAAGGCACCTGATTTTACCACAAAAACTGCATTAAAAATGTGCTGAAACACCTGGCTTATCCACGAGTATATACAGTAATAACAATGAGTACAAGAATGATGTTGGTGGTCTAACATTGATTGTGGTGATGGTACACGGCTCCTTTCAATGTGTCTAAACCGTTGAATTGTATATGTGGAGTATATGTCAATATAGCTGTCAATTAAAAAAGAAAGCTTAGTATTGGTACAACAATAGATATGTAGAGCAATGGATCAGAATAGAGAACCCAGAAATAAAACTAAGCATATACAGACACATGTTTTTTTAGAATGAGCTAAAACAAATTTGCACATATGGTACTGGCAAAATTGGATCTCCATTTGCCAATGAATGAAACAGGACCCATACCTCATACCATATGCAAACATGAACTCTAGATGGTCTAAAGACCCAAATGTAAACCCTAAAACTAGAAAGGTCATCAATGAAAAATCGGGGCAAACTTATGGGGTCTAATACAAGGCATAAATAAACATACCACAAAACATAATTCAAAATGCCCATACTACAGAAAACACAATGCAGGAGTGGGACCTCCTAAAAAATACATTTATGCACATGAAAAGACTTCATCAAAAGAGTACAAAGAGAACACACAGATCGGGAAACATCTGTAACAATGATATGTTGAATAAAGAGCTAGTCTCTAAAATTTATAGAGAAACTACAACAACTCAGTAAGTAAACATGAGTGATCCAATACAAATGGACAGAAGACATAAATGGACAATTCATCAAAGATAACACAGGCGGCTAATCATCATAGGAAGAAATTCTCGAGCCCACTACTTATGAGAGAAATGAAAATTAAAACAACAATGAGATACCACCTCACACTGGCTCTAACAACAAAATTAAAAAACAAAACAAACCAGAAAATGGCAAGTGCTGGAGACGATGTGGAAAGATTGGAACCCTCATACATTGCCGGTGGAATTGCAAAATTGTACAACCTCTACAGTAAGCCAGTATGGTGCTTCCTTAAAGAAAGGCGAAATAAGTACCGTATGCCCCAGTGATCTCTCTACTCAGTACACACCCCAAAGAAATAAGAAACAAAACACAAACAGATGTGTGCCCACCCATGTTTATAGCAGCACTATCCACATAGCGAAAGAATGGCAGTGAACAAAGTACGTGTCTGTGGAGGAGTGGGTAAATGAGCTTTGGTGCTTTCATCCGATGGAATATTATGCCTCCTCAAAGATCAGTGATGGAACTGTCAAACGCCTCAGGAAATGGGTGGATTTGGAAGACAGTATGTTCAGCAAAATCAGTTAATCCCACAAAGATAACTACTAGCTGAGACCAGCACTATAAAAGAAAAATCAAGACAAATGGTTTTCACACCAAAAGAGGTAGACTTTGATGGCTTTAGGGAGGCTAGCTTACAGGGAGAGTGGGGAGGAACACTGAGAAAGATGTGAAGGAAGAAAAAGACACACACACACACACACACACACACACACACACACACGGTGGAAAAAGATACATAGTAACACATAGATACAGAGATAGTAACATAACCAGATATATTGGTAAACAGATAATAACAAGGTAGACATACAAAAGATAAACAGATAGTAAATAAACAAAACAGTGGTTTCCAAGGGGATCTGGTGGCCTTGTTAAATTTAAGTCAGAGAGGTCAGCTCAGATTACAGTGACTTGTTTTGCTGGTTCCCCAAAAGAGTAACCATGATATATTTTTCTGAAAGGACACAGGATATTCACAGGGACTTATGAGGAGTTATTAGGAGAAAGTTAAAAACAAAAACACAAAACCCCTCCCCATGTTGCATCCACTTGCTTGACCCCTAAGTAGGAAACAGTCCTGTGGCTCTTCTTCTCTGTGGAGTCCATGTCTGGAGGCTGTGTGGCTGTTCTCACTCTGTGGCTGCGTAGGAATGATCCAACAGCCACCAGCGTTCCCCAAAGCTCTTCTATATTTCCATTGCCCTCACCACGGAATTAAAAAGTTTCCACGTGGCACAGAAGGTATGTGCTCAACTGTTCACCTAAAGGTTGGTGGTTTGAGCACACCCAGGGTTGCCATGGAGAAAAGGGCTGGAGATGGGCTGCTATAGAGAATGAAATTCTGTTGCCGTTGAGGCAGTTAATTCAGACTCCTCCAGATCCTGCAGGACATAGTGGATCCACCCCGCAGGGTTTCCAAGGATGCCCATCTTTAAGGCAATGAACGGTCGCATCTTGCTCCTGAGGAGCCATTGGTGCATTCAAACCACCGACCCTTCCACTAAAGCTGGCCACGTGATCATGGCACCACCAAGGCTCCTCTGTAAAGATGATGACGAAGAAAACCCTACGGAGCAGCTCTGTTCTATAACACACAGGGCCTCCCAGAGACTCCAAGCTTGACTCAGCAGCACTGGGG
The DNA here is from genome assembly GCF_000313985.2 of Echinops telfairi. NCBI lineage: Eukaryota > Metazoa > Chordata > Mammalia > Afrosoricida > Tenrecidae > Echinops > Echinops telfairi. Next base: position 223,975 of record NW_022103905.1, on the reverse strand, counting down.
AGAGCCTAAGGGGGCGGAGAAGATAAGAAAGCCACAATACGGGGTGCCCACAACTCAGGAGGAGACCTCTGTGTCCAAAGAGGGTATGAACCACAGACAGTGTCATACTAATCTGGTCACAACAGAATCCGTGGGGAAGAAGCTGGGGTACGACCAAGGCAGCTTTATGGAGGGCTGGAGTCTGAGAGGTAAGAAGGTGAGGCTACTCTTGGGGAGGGGGTTCCCTAAGAGAGAGAGCGTCCATGCCTCCTGTGTCCTCACACCTGCTGTGGGTCAGCCTAGGTCCCAAACACCATCAGCTCTTCCCACCAGCCTGAGGACCGACACCCTGAGGCCCCTCTGGTGGTGAAGGAGCCAGGCATTGTCCAAGGCAGAAGTCATAGTTGGTCCCAGGTCTGGTGAGTTGGGTAGAGGGGATGAGCCAGTAGGAGGCTGGGCGGCATTGAGAGCCAGGTGCCAGGCTGAGGAAGGACCAGAGGGATGCCTTCTAAGTGATGGGATGAAAAGGTTCTCTTGATAACTTGAGGGCACAGGTGCAAATTGTGCACCTACAGAGGTGGAGAGAGGATGGGAAAACTGCCTAAGAGGCTGTTGCTGTAATCCGGGCCGATTACCCAATAAGCAAGGTAAGCATGGGCTTCCTATCAGATATGTAATGAACAGTTGCACATGTGTTATTTACAGATTGGTTTAAAGAAAGAAAGAAAAAAGCACAAGTAAGCCTGTGCTTACCTTACTCACTGGACAATCTGTCACTGCCTGCAACCCAGGGAAGAGTGTGCAGGGCTGAAGAAGCCCTGGAGCATCAACCAAAACAAAGGAATCGGTTGGGATTCATACCCCACCAGACCTGCCAGGGCAAGGTGCCCAGGTCCCAGGCTGGCAGGAGATGCTCCAGCAAGTTCCAAGTTGTGTCTGCCAAGGGGCCAACCAAAGGGTCAGGGACTTCTCCTGGGACCTCTCAGGATATACCCAGTCCACCAGTGTACAGAAGGAAGTGGGGTGATCTGAGGAGGCTGACGGTCAGGGCCCAGGGACAGCCCACGTGTGTCACCCTCTCTTGGGCAGAATTCACTCCACCCTCCTTGGGGATGAGGACACCCACCTGCAGCAAGACTTGTCCTCTCCAACTCTTCTTAGGTGTGTCTGTCCCGTCTCCACGCTCCCTCTTGCTTTTCGTGCCTGCACCTGCTGCTCAGGTCTCCCCATTGTCTGGCTTCTTCCCTCTGTCTTCTCCCTGACATACCTACCACTGGTGGGTCCCACAAGCAAAGGGGGAACAGGAAGTCCAAGCAATGGGCTTGGTTTGGCTCTGTCACCCTCTCCCTTCCCATCTACCCCACTGACAACCCCCCAGGTTGCCTTTGAGAAGTACTCGGTCCCCTTCAGGAGCATCCTTGTGGTTCATGTGTTTCACTCAGCCCCGCCGGCCCCCAACTCCAGCCAAGTTGTGTCTGAACTCCAATGTCCTCTTAGGCTGGGCTGGATACTGCATTCCCTGGGGTCTCTAGTAAGAAGATTCTGATGATTTCAGGTCCTGGGTTACCCTCACCCCAACGTGTTCTTTTCTAACGCGAACCCTTCTCTGGTTTAGTCCTTCACGCTGGACTAGAGTCTCCCACGATTTTGATGACAGAGCCCAATCTTGATGACTCCCCAAGGCGAGAGCTAAAGAGGTGGACTTAGCCCAGCCCAGGGCGAGGACAGGGAGAGAGACAGGCCCAGAAACCCAGAAACCTCTCAGCCACTGAGAGTTGACATTCCTCTTGGAGGGAACAATTGACAACCCAAACCATTCTCTCACAGTCAGTGGGTGTCTCCAGAGGTATTAGGGAGACAATGTCCTCAACATCTATAGAGATAACTGAGTCATCCCTGCCACGCAGATTCCAGGAAAGGTGCTATGTCATTCAGATGACCAAGTCCCCTGTCACTTCGTGAACAAGACGGATTAGAAGCCATCAGTGCCTAGGAAATAACCTTTTAGTGTACGGAATGCTTGAAATTGGGTCTTGGCTGCTTAACCACTTTTCATTGTCAACCAAGGTGGTCAGCTAAGGACATCTGCCTTAGCCTGTCCTGGCCCCTTCCAGTGTCCCCCCTTTGGGGCGCACTCTCCTTCTTCCCAACCTTTGACAGACAAACAGCACAAAACAAAACAAGCAAGCAAAAGCCCATCTCTGCAAAGGAGCTGGAAACAAACCCATGTTTGAAGGAATCAAGCCTGTCTCTTGCAGGACTACTTTTATTTTAACCAGAGACTTAAGCCATCGGCCTAAAATTGATGATTTTACTTAATGGGTATCTAGAGGAAAGCTATTTTAGAGGGAAAGGAGCCTTTATGGGGTCTACCAGGTCATGTTAAGCCAGTGCAGCAGTGGGTGTAGAGTTGGAGGGTGAGGGTCGCTGTCCATATGCTGGGACTATGCAGGAGATACACCTGAGGAGATCCTGGCTGATCCCAGCTCAGGGGGAGGAGAAGGCTAGGGTGGGGTCCAAGAGGCCTGAGCATGTTCCTATGAGACTCTGTCAGGACAGGAACTAGACATGCCCTCCTGCTTACCTACATCTGCACTGGCTCAGCCCAGAGTTTCTGGGAATACTGATACAGACTCCAGCAGGAAGTTAGGACTTCCCAGTCATCCACTCAATAAGTGCCATTATGTGCCACTCAGCCGTCACCCTGCTCACAGAGTCAGCCCTGCGGTGCAGTGCGGCATGCGCTCTGCTCAGGCCTCCCAAGGGAGGTTCCTTCTGAGCCCTGAAGGAGCTACTCAGGAGAAGGGGAGGGGGGGTGGAAAAGAGAAGGGCCTTGCAGAAAGAAGACATGGCGTGTGCAAAGGTGTGAAGGCAAGATGGCATGGCCTTCTACGAACTACAAAGTGATTTGAGTTGGACCAGGATCTAGCGTGTGGCTGTGGGTGTGCGTGTGCGTGTGCGTGTGCGTGTGTGTGTGTGCACTGGGGAGGATGGAGAGATGAGGCTGAAACTGAAAAGTGGACAGGGCAGCCCGAATGGAGAGGTTGAGATTCCTTCCTGAGGGCAGTGAGGAGCCACGTTAAGGATGGAGGTTAATGGACCCTGGTGGTGTAGTGGTTATGTGTTAGGCCGCTAACTGCAAGGTCAGCAGTTTGAAACCACTAGCCCCTCCTCAGGAGAAAGGTGGGGATTTCTACTGCAGGGAAGAGTTACAATGTCAGTAACTCACAGGGGTTGCTATGAGTCAGCATAAGGTGGTGAGTTTGGGTTTTTAAAGGATGTTAAACCAGGCAGTCAAATGATCTTAACAATCCTATGGTACACATGCTTAAGTGCCTGGCTAGCAGTCAAAAGGTTGGCAGTTCAAACCCACCCAGAAACTCGTTGGAAGGCAGGCCAGATGATCTGTTTGGAAAGGTCACAAACTTGAAAATCCTGTAGAATAGCTATGCTCTGCATAGACGGGTGTTACCATGAGTTAGAATGGACTTGGTGGCCACAAACAACAACAATACAGTTTTGAAAAGATCCCTTTGGCTTCTCTGGGGAGAAAAGCTTAGAGTAGGGCAAGTCAGCAGACAGAAGTCCATCTGGCAGCAGTGACCCTGGTAGAAGATGGTGACGGTCAGTACCAAGGCAGTGGTAGTGCTGGTGAGAGCGTGCTAGTTGGACATCAAGAGAATGAAGTCATCACATTATTTTATGTTGATACGATTGCAGTAAAATATGCATAACAAAGCATGGCATACTCAGTGGAATTGCTGGGTGACAGGTGATTCGATGTGTAATTTTTCTGAGAAACAACCAAATTATTTTTCTATTTTCCACAATTGCCACACCATTTTACAACCCATCAACAATGTGCCAGGATTCCAATTTCTCCACATCCTAGCCAACATCCATTATTATTATTAATAATTATTATTAATGATGGCAATTTGGGGGTGGATGCTGTGGTGTCTCATTGTGACTTTGGTTCACACTTCTCTGATGACTCAGGGCCTTGACCATCTTTCGTTGGCTCCTCGGCCATTTGTGTATCTTTTCTGGAGCAAGATCTACTCAAGCCCTTTGTCTGGCTCTAAATTACACGGTTTGCCTTGTTGATGTTGGGTGGTAGGTATTTTTTTATAGAGTCTGGATATTAAACCCTTATCAAAGATATGATTGCCAACTATTTCTCCCATTCTGTGGATTGTCTCTTCACTTCCTTGATGTACAGAAGTTCTTATTTGGTGAAGACCAATTTACCTACTTGGTCTTTTGCTGCTCATGATTTCGGTGTCATACTGATCATCCCTGTCCTAAACCAGGTCAGGAAGCATCATGCCTTTGTTGTCTCCAGAGTTGTATCGTTTTCATTCCTACACTTAGATCCTTGACCCATTTCAAGGCGATTTTTATATATGGTGTGAGAGATAAGTCCACATGAGGTCATCACCATTTTCTTCTGTTTGCTGGATTTTGGTCATTCTTTTTGTCTGGGTTAAATGATTATTATGACATCCAAAGAGTGATGTCTTTTAACCTTTATTCAATGGGAGGAGGACCAGGAATTCCAATTTAATGAATGGTGACCCCTCAAAGATCAACCAGACATTGGGATGAAATCAGAAATCGGGGACGTTTTTGATGCAAACCACAGTTACCAACTCTGATGAAGGCAGCTTTGGTGCACTGACAACATCAAACTAAGTCATTCCCAGGGGCCAGCCCTGTGCCCCCTCTGTTCCTGTTGTCATTGAGTGCCACCAGGTCAGTTCCAACTCACAGCGACCCTGTGGCACAACAGAACGAAACCCTGCCCGGTCCTGTGTCATCCTAACAATTGTCACTATGTTTGAGCCCTTGTTGCAGCCACCATGTCAAGCCATCTCGCCGTCCCTCTGCTTTACCGGCAACAACACGTTTGGGTGTTGTTGTTTTTTTGGAATTTTTTTTTAGGTACTTGGCCATAGAGATGAGGGGCTTGGGCCCCCAGAGTTAATGCTAGAAAACCAGGAAAGGTACAAAGGGTCTGGCCAGTGGATTTCAGTCATTAAGTCATCTGTCGAAGGTGGTCCCCACTTCTGCTTAATAGCTTGCCCTCCTACCCACAAGCTCTCTTCTCCTGGGACTTTCTTAGTTGACTCACAGAGGATTGAATCCCCTTCCTAATCCCTTTTCCCCTTGGCCCAGAGGAAAAGGTTTGCCCTATTTTGGCTTCCTTGGCTCCCTTAGTTCATCCTCCGAGATCTTCATGTGGCAGGAGAGAGACTGTGTGGCCTTGCCTTGTCCACAACCAGCAGATGTTTGTCCAGAGGGCCAGGATGCTCTGAGTAAGAGTCAAAGGTTGTCTGTGTCTGCAAGTATGCTTACTGGGATCTGGAGCCCAGTTGGCGAACTCTGTAGCCTGCGAGACAAAAGCCTCTGTCGATTCTTCCCCATGAGTTGGGAGAGGATCTGGACATGAATTAGGACAGCGGTTCTCAACCTGTGTGTCGCAACTCTTTCACTGGGGTCGGCTGATTCATAACAGTCACAAAGTTACAGTGATGAAGTAGCAACAAAAATAATGTTATGGTTGAGGGTCACCACCACATGAGGAACTGTGTTAAAGAGTCACGGCATTAGGAAGGTGGAGAACCACTGAACAAGGACCTTCATCTGAAGCTCCCTTCTGACTCCAAACGCTTTCCTCTCTGTACCTGCGTTGGTTCCTCACCTTTCCCTTCTCCCCTCGTCTTCCTTGAACAGTGAGTCAGACAGACTGCTTTGTGAGCCTCTGGCTGCCCACCGCCTCTCACGAGAAACTGAGAACAAAGACCATCTCCAACTGCCCAAACCCAGAGTGGAATGAAGCCTTCAACTTTCAGATCCAAAGCAAAGTGAAGGTAAGACACAGAAGTATGAAAAACTGCATGGAGACCCCTATCCAACCACCCCTGGCTTCCCTGGCACAAGGCAGAGGGCGGCCATGCCTGCAGCTTTCGCCCTTCTTGAGCTCCTCCCAACGGTTCCTCCCACAGCACTCTACTTCCGTGCTGGGTTCCATAACACACTGCAGTGGTCACAGACCACACTGGACTCACAGACAAAACTCACAGTTAGAGAGGTTTATTAGGGATGTGAACAGGCTACCACGAGTCAAGATAAGTAAACAGTAAGAAGAAGTCATTGGACGCAGCATGCGCTTAGGTGTACCCAGCAACATCAACTACATGGTCCTGTGGCCTCAGCCTCCGTGGCCAGGAAGCCCACCATCTGCCCTGCTTCACAATCCCATTGTTTTCACGCGCCTCTTCTGGTCTGTCTCGTGGGTTCCCTGCCTTGCCCTCTAGTCTCAGCCGGACTTCTCTGCTCTGTCCCATAGTCTCCATGCCACAGCCTTTGGAGTCTCTGGTCTCAGCCTCCAGATAGAGATTGTGAAGGTACTCTTCTGGTGGTCTTGAGATTTTTCTCCCCTCCCAAGACAGGCACATGCTTACAGCCAGGGGTGTGGCAACTAAAACTAGCCAATCCCCTCCATTGGTGTTCCACATGCCCTATTTGCAGAGCCCTGACGGTTACAGTCATCGATGTTGTTGTTGTTGTGTACCATCAAGTTGGTTCCGGCTCTTAGCAATTCCATGTGCAACACAAGGAAACACTGCCCAGTCTGGCACACATGGTACCGCTCCTGAAAACATGTCCAAAGTACAACACCCACCCTTGCCTACCCCCCCACCCCACCCCCGCCCCCATCCTTGCCTCTAAGAAGCGTGCTGGCTATGTTTCTCCCGGGACCGATTTGTTTGTTCTTTTGGCACCTGTGACAATCTCGATACTCCTTGCCAGCATCATAATTCAGCTGCATGGATTCTTCCTGGGTCTTCCTGGGTCGATGGCTAACTTTCACATGTGAACGAAGCAATCCTTGACAACTTCAATCTAGAGGAGCCACAGTAAGAGATGACACCCCCCCCCCAGGAAGCCTGCGCTGTCCATCCCACCATGCCCTTCTTGCCTAATTGCCCTCTTCTTTGCTATTTATCATCCTCCCTATCTACTTCCGATGCTCCTACCAACCTGCCCATCCTCCCACTCTGCCAATGCAATATGTCTGTCTCATATCTGTCTCTCTCTGCTTATCTCTGCCCTCCTTCCTTCCTGTCTGGCTCTTTCGTCTAAATTGTTGCTAGATGTGGGTGCCTCTCTATCAAGATAGAGACTGGGACCTTGTGTCGAGGCATTCAAAGTGGTTACGCCTCGCGTCTACTGGCACAGGTTGACCTATAGTACAGCCTCTAACCAAACCAGGCTGTCCTAATCCCTGCTAATAGAACGGTTTACCTTTATGCCAAGAAGGTTGATCCAGCACCAGAATCTGCATGTGATGTGTGCCCAGGCCGACTTCCAGGGGTCATGCTCTGAGACCTGAAGTTCCCGTGAGGTGATCCACAACTAAAAAATAAGAAAAAAACAAAAACAGTGTCAGCTGGGCCCTTAAAGGGCTCCTGGGTCAATTCTGAGGCACGCTTGATTTTCTAGTCATTGAACAAGGTCAATGTATCTCATTCAGTTGGGAAGCCTAGGACCATTTTATATCTCCTAGAGAGGGGTCTCTAGGGCAAGCTTTGCCCTACCCACATCCCCCAGTATCCAAGAACGAGAAGCCTTAGAGCTAGTACCTATCCCCTCAGACCATTGCCCTCATTCGCTCTTGACATTCGGCGTTTAGGATGGAGTGCAAACACTTTACCCCATGCTTTCCACGTATAATATCGGAACCCTTCCCATCTCTGATACATCACGGCCCTAGAGGGTCAAGGCTTAGCTTTCCCTGATCTGGGGTCTCCAGTACCAGAGAGGCATGCTTCCTCTCTGGAGCCTGGCCTGCCCAGCCCATCCTTCCCTCAGGTGAATTGCACAGGCCCCTGCCAAGGCAGTCAAAGGACAAAATGATCTAGTCAGAGGGGCAGAAGCCTTCAAACCATTGATAAATGTCCCCCACCACTAAGCAGGACCCTCTGTCCTGTTTCCTAACCCTCAGACCTGCCACTCTGCACTCGGTGTGTCTTGGAAATAGGCCAATGCAGCCAGGGGAACCAAACTTATGAATCTCCATACCCTCCCACCCTCACCCCCCATCCCCACCCCCACCAGAACGTTTTGGAGCTGAGTGTTTGCGATGAAGACCAGGTGACAGCAGACGACCATCTCTTGACTGTTCTCTATGACCTCACCAAGCTCTGCTTCCGAAAGAAAACCCATGTCAAGTTCCCGCTCAACCCAGAGGTGGGTGCGGGTGCCTGGGCCCCCCGCGGGGCATGGGGAGCAGCTGGTTACCCCTCCAAGGCCACTCGGCCTGCTCCTCCCTGCACCCGGCAGTCAGGAACAGGCCGCAGGGCTTGCTTCGGATCCCCTGGGGCACTGGTTACTAAGCAGAGTGGCTTTGTAGACAGCCTTGACGCCTTCGTGTTTGTTTTCTCCTCTGCACCTTGCAGACAATACATTCACTACCCAGGAAGGTCGTCGGGGTGCATGGGCAGCATGACCAAGGCACCTCACGCCATTGGGGTTACCAAACGGAGGGGCCGGGGCTGTGGGTTCCCTTTCTGCCCTTCTTCCCTATTAAGTTCGCCGCAAGATAAACCGAGGCCAGGCCAGAGAGAAAGAAAAGGGGAAGTTTATTCTGCGCTTCTGGACTAGAGTCAAGGATGCCAGCAAGGAGTCAGCGAAGACGGTCCCTTGCTGGGGAGGGAGGGGAGAGCAGAGAGAGGGAGAGAGACCTGGGGAGGGAGGGGAGAGCAGAGAGAGGGAGAGAGACGGAGCAGCCCTGAACTCTATGACGGAGAGCTTTAAGCCGGTTGGGAGAGGTGGGTAAACAATAAAGGGAGGGGCTAGAAGCTAAAGGGGCAAGGAGTTGCAGCTGCAGGGGCTCTAAGCAGCCTCCATCCATAAAAATCCCAAGGTTGGGTGGTGCCTTGATCCTTCTGCCTGATGCCCAGCAGATGGCTCATTGATCTGGGGCCCTTTGAAGTTAGTCGTCTTGGCCAGACAGGGGCAGGCAGGCTTTTACTAATGTCCTCCGAAGGTACCTGACCCAACATTCCCCTCAGGGTTCCGCTGTTGGGGTGGCTCCTGGGCACGGAGGAGGATGAGGGTAAAGGAGCAGAAATCTTCAGACCAGAGGAAGTCAGTGGAGATGGAAAGGACCAGAGAGCGATCTAGTTATGCACATAGTCAGTCAACGGATCTTTGAGGGTCTACAGGTGGGCCAAGTCCATTCTGAGACACCTCAGGAGAAAGACTTGGGGGTCTGTTAGGTTTCTCGGGTTAGAAATACCTGGTCCTTGGCTTTGCCTGCTTTGTGACCCAAGTGAGTTTTTACAAAGGATAGAAGTTTCAGGTTCTACACAGGCCCCTCAGGGCACTTCACACCCACACGTGGAAAACGGAGGACAGAGAAAAACCACAGCCTGCCCAGGAGCAGCTGGAAAGGAGGCTGGTGGGCTTCGGATCCTGGCTTTTCAGGGTCCTCCGCTGGGAGGCGTGGTCGATGGTACTGGTTGACTCCATTGGCTGAATTAAGCCCACCTGGCCTAGATGGGGTCGGGTCCCACCCAGGTGTACTGGCTTCCTGTCTCAAAGACCTGAATGTGAGCAGACCCTCTAGCCTTAAGCAGCTTCCAACTTCCTGTAAGGGGGGAAGGAGGCTTTGGCATGTGGAGGGACACCCCTAGTTCTGCCTCTAGCTACCTAACAGATCCACCTCCAGAAACTATCAGCCATTGAAACCCCTCCGGAGCACAGGTCAACTCTGGCACATCCCTGGTTGCCACGAGTCAGCAAACTTGTCAGCAACTAGTTGTTTTGTTTGTTTTTAAGAGGGGGTCGGTGCTGCATAGGCCCTGGGGACACCCCTGAGAACAGACACCCATGCCCTCCTGTAGCTTGCCTTTCAGTGGGGAAATCGAGGTCTGGGGACATCCTGGCTGGTCTGAAACTACAAAGCAAATGGCGTGGAGAAAAGAGAAGGAGGCGGTGGGTTGGAATTGAGCTTTCTGGAGGAAGGAGCCCATCTCTCCTTGACCCCAGACCCCAGAGCCCCTGGGGAGGTCGGAAAGCCACAGAAGCTGGGGGCTGTGCGAGGGCCTCGGGGCTTGGCTCTGCCCCAGGACATTCCCCTGGGTTGTCAGGGGTGTTGCCTGATTCAAAGGTTGGGGACTAGTCAAAGGGAGCAGAGGGAGCAACCAGAGCCTGGGCAGCGCCCCCACCCCATGCCCACCCAGTACCATCCCCACTGCAACACAGTAGAGAGATGAATCAGGAAGGGCAGGGGCCGGTCCATAGGACTCTGCAGAGGTGTGCACACCCAGCTCATAGCTGTCCGCTTCCCACCCTGCAGGGCATGGAAGAGCTGGAGGTGGAATTCCTGCTGGAGGAGAGGTGAGTTGGCCCCAGCCTCACAGGTCTCGCTCCCAAGCAGCTTCTGGGAACAGGCAGTTCTAAGCTGGGCCCACCTTGCTGCTGTCCTCCCTCCTCCACTTCTAAATATGGTGGGCACTCAGCCGCACCCCCGGCCATCCAGGTTTACTGATATCAGCATGGCTTGACAAGTTTCCCCAGGTGGTGACAATGTGCAGTCAGGATGGCTGAGGAGGCTGCCGGGAATCTCTGCCACCATGGTGATGGGGCCTTGGGGAGACTCAGAGGTGTGTTCACCTGGGCCCCAAACTGTGAGAACAAACATGACCAAACCTGGGGCTGAGGCAGAGGCTGCGCCTGTGGGCAGCTGCCTTTGGGCCAAGTCAAGCCCATCTGGGGCGTTAAAGTCAGCGTCCTACGGATGTGATTTAAAAAAAAAAAAATCAGCGTCCTAGAGGAATGACCGTGTTGGGGGCTGGAGAATCGGGTCCCAGAAGCAGAGGATGGGAAGGAGAGAGGAGGGAGGATGGGAAGCCCTCCACACTGCCCCAGCACACAGTGTGCCTTGTGATTGGGCCACTGGCTTCACCCAGGCAGCCCTGTGCTCCCACTGCCCTGGGGCTGGGAGGCTGCAAGGTACGAGATGGAACCGAAAGGCTGTCAAATCCACTAGGAGCATCTCACGTCAAGAGGCTCTCGCAATGACTGGAGACACCTCCTTTCCCATCCACTACTGACTGACAAACTCAGCAAGTTTGTTTCGGCCCCCCCCCCCCCCCCCCCCCCCCCCCCGTGGCACAGCGGGGGAGCGTTGGGCTGTGAAACCACCTGCCACCCCACGGAAGTAAGGAGGCTGTTCACTTCCAGGAAGATGCACAATCTCACACACGCTTTGGGGCTCGCTTCTGGTGAGGGTGCCCATGGACTCCCCAGGGCTAACTGTCATGCCTAGCACAAGGACAGCAAACCTCCAACGCTGGCAGGCCCCTCGCTGGCTGCCGCCGTATTCCAGCTGGCCTCCGCCAGCAGTTTGTCACAGGCATACAGTCTGAGGGGCAGTGGGCGGTTTCTGTTAGAACTATTACAGTCTGCTCTAACGGGTGGTCTCCAACCATTTCTTGAAGCCTTTTAACTCCAGGACAGAAAGAACAATTATCCAAAATAAAGACAGAGAGAGCGAGAAGGAGGAAAAAAAAGAGAGACACTTCTGCCCCTTCTACCTACACATTTTTCCCTAAATATGGTTGTTGTTGCCTAGTCCATTTCCGATTCACAGCGACCCAATGTACAACTGAACAAAACACTGCCCTGTCCTGCACAGCCTTGCAATTTGTGGGAACCCCTTGTTGCAGCCACTCTGTGACTCATCTTGCCCGGGGCCTTCCTCTTTTTGGTTGTCGCTCCACTTTACCAAGCACGATGCCCTCCTCCAGGGATGATCTCTCCTCTGATAGTGAGTCCAAGGTGCATGACACAAAGTCTTGCCATTTGGACCTCTAAGGAGCACCCTGGCTGTACTTCTCCCAAGGGAGTTCTGGTGGTGTAGTGGTTATGTGTTGGGCTGCTTACCCCAAGGTCATCAGTTTGAGACTACCATCCCCTCCTCAGGAAAAAAGGTGAGCTTTCTATTCCTGTAAAGAGTTGGCAGTTCTACTCTGTCCTATAGGGGGTCACTATGAGTCAGAATTGACTCGGTGTCAGTTCGTTTTGTTTTGGTTTGTTTCTCCTGGGCAGTCTATCTCAAATGTGTCCTGGTTTTCTCCTTGATGGCCCACAAGTCCATAAGCCAATCTTTGACCCGAGGAGCAAGAAAGCTAGAGGCACCGCCACTGTCCCACCTTCGGTTTATGAGAAGTCAGTGGAGGCTGGGGTCACTGACCGGGGATTTGCATTTTCTTTTTCAGTTTCTCTGCGCGTGAGAGCCTCATCACCAATGGCGTTCTGGTGGTAACTGTCCTTCTGGGTCCCCATAGCTGAGGTCACATCTGGCTGCTGTTTCTCAGGGGTGACAGCTTGGACCTCTGTCCTCCCCCCGTCAGGCACACTGAAATCAGACAAATGGGCTGTAAACAGGGATGGAGGCAGCAGCCTGGGCTCCTGCACCCGGGGAGGAGGCAGCTGGGCAATCACCTTGACCTGGATTCCCATGCCCCCACTAAGATGAATCCTCTTCTTGGGATCCAAAAGTCAAACTCCCTGCCGTCGAGTTGATGCTGACTCCTATGCTATAGGGCAGGCTAGAACTGCCCCTGAGTTTCCAGACTGTAACTCCTAACCAGGGTAGAAAGCCCCATCTTTCTCTTGAGGAGGGACTGGTGGTTTTGAACTGCTGACCTTATGGTGTTCAGCCCAACAAGTAACCACTACACTACCACATCTCCTGATTCTTATTGGGAACCTCCCAGTAAAAGCGCTCATGAGAGGGCACCTCCTCCCAGACTCAGCCCAGCACCCAACAACCCCTAAGCACTTTGTGTATAAAAAGATGTTTGCCATTCAGCTGTGAGTGCAGCTATTTCAGTTAAGTACACCCCCATGCCTCTCCCAGAGCCCCTTCTCCCCAAATCAGAGCCTCTGGGAGTTTGTGGGGATGGGACGGGGTAGGGAGGGTGGTTTGGAATTTTGGAGCAAGTGGCGGGAGGTCCTGGGTGGTCCAAGGTTTCACAAAGCTTCTACCCAGCCTGAGAAGAAAGGCTTCGCGATCGACCTCTGAAACCCAGCATTGGGAACCCTGCGGAGCACAGTTCTACTCTGACACCGATGGAGACACTGCGGAGCCAGATTGGGGCTCAAATGCAAAAAGCTGGCCAACGGTGACTGTCGATCCTTCATCGCAGGACCAGCTTCATTTTCAGATACTCGATCTCCTAGTGAGATGGCCACGGGAGCCCTGGTGGCAGAGTTGGTTATCTGTTGGGCTGCCAACCGAAAGGTCTGCTGTTCGAAACCACCAGCTGCTCCATGGAAGAAAGAGGAAGCTCTCTATTCCTGTAGAGAGTTACCATCTCAGACACCCGTGGGAGCAGTTAGTTCTACCCTGCCCCACAGGGCCGCTGTGAGTCCGAATCGGCTTGATGGCAGGGAGCTTTTGAGAGTAAGGGGAGACGGCGTGCCTTATTTGGGTTCTGAAAATGTGGCCACCGCCCCAGTGTCTCCTGGAGTCACCCCAGAGTCAGACTGTTGCTGGCTGTGTCCCCTGATGCTTCATCGCCTCTTTGTAGGCTGGCAGAAGTAGGGGCCCGCCTGCGCTCAGTCTCCGTGCCTCTCCCTCTCTCTGTTACAGGCCCGACAAATCTCCTGCTTGGAGGTGCACGCAGAAGCCAGGCGTCGTCGGAGGAAGGGTGGGAGAAGTGAGTGGGGTGCCTCTCTGCCTGTTGGGGGACTTCCAAACCCTGCTAACAACCAGCAGTTGGCCCATCCAGGCCCTTTCTAGTTCAGGATTTCTCAGTATCTCCTCACCCTCAGGGCTCATCAAGTCCCGTCCCCTCAGTCTGCTCCGGGCACTAGAACCCTGGAGCTCCCCAGGCCTGGTCAGTGCCCTGGGCCCGGGTCAGTGGCCCAGCACAGCACTGCCCGCTCAGCCACTCGGGGTCTGTGCCTCACCCCCAGCCAGGCCCAGGGACCCTCGAGTCCAGTGCAGTGGCCAGCACCTGGGGTGGGTGGGCACTGACAATGCTCAGGACCCTTCTAACCTGTCCTGTCCTCTAGCCAGTTCATAGAACCTGTAGCATTTCCTACCTGGAAGGGACTTAAGAGAAAATCACACATCTGAGCCTCCCCAGCCCGCTACCCCTCAGCCTTGCAAGGGTGCCAGCCTGGTCCCAGCAGAAGAGCAGAGGACGCCTCTGTGTCGCAGGGGTTTTCTAGACATGCCGCCTGGTTAAAATGCAGACTCCTGGGCCGGGCCCGACCGACGGAAGGAGAGTCTCTAGGGCAGTGGTTCTCAACCTTCCTAATGCCGCGATCCTTTCATATAATTCCTCATGTTGTAATGACCCCCCTCCCCCGCAACCATAGAATTATTTTCGCTGCTACTTCATCACTGTAATTTTGCTACTGTTTTGTATCAGGCAACCCCCATGAAAGGGTTGCTCAACCCCCAAAAGCGTTGCGACCCACAGGTTGAGAACTGCTGTTGTAGGGGTGAGGGCTGGTTGTCAGTGTTTTAACCAGGCCCCGGGTGACTTGAAGCCCCTCTCCTGGGCACCTCCAGCTAGACTCTTTGCTGCATCAAGCTGGGGCTGGGGTAGCGGCTACCTGGTGCCTGGCCCCTTGGTCCTCAGCCTCCTGTCCTCTCTTCCAGAGAAAGACCTCTTGGTGACAGTGACCGAGTCCTTTGAACACACCCAGTGCATCTCCCCCTGCCTGAAGCCCTGCTGCCCACACCCTGCCTGCTTCCACTACCCCACGTTCTTCCGGTCCCAGCTGCACGCAGAGCAGCCCAAGAGGCCTGGGTGCTGTGGGGTATGAGCCACAGCATGGAGGGTGTGAGGGGCCCTGGCAGGCAGGGCCCCTCTCACACCCGCCCATCCTTCCAGCTCTGCTGCTGCCGCTTGCACCAGAGGACCGGCCCCTTCTGCCAGCCCCTGGATGGCCTTCCCAGCGGCCAGCCTCTGACCCTGCCTGTGGTGAGGGCTTGGCTCTGCCAAGGGGCCCTGAGCAGTTTGGTCTGGAGCTCCTAGACAGGGGTGGGGACATCTCGAGGGGGCACGTGGGGAAGGTGGTTCATGGGGATCTCTCTTGGGCAGGACAAGGGAGTAGTCTTGGGTGGTACGGGGGTAGGGGGCTGAGAGTTGCAGTGTGGAGCTGGGCAAGGGAGAGGGTGCTGCACTGAGGAGGGTGGGCTGGGTGATGCACAGGGGAGTGAAGTGTGTGCACACACACATGTCTACAGGCACATACATGTATGTACATGCATGCATGCAGCATGGGAGCATGCGTGCGGGCAGAATGCAATCAGAAGGTGGACGAGGTGGTGAGTCTCCAGGTGTTTAGTGGGGATCGTTCAGCTCTGAATTCTCACCCCTGACCAACCTTTCATCTCTCGGTCTCCAGGGTGAGGACTGTGAATTACATATGAAGTCTACAGACTGGTAAAGTACCCTCTAGCCTAACCTACCCATAACTCCCCCCACTCTACATCCCTACCTGGCTGCCTGAAACCCACCAACCCAATAGCCGGGCCCTAGGCCCTCCCCTCTCACCAGTGGTGAGGAGAGAAAGGAAGAGAAGCTTTAGCAATCTTTCTCACCCCACCTCAAGCTTGCATCCTTCCGTAGGGCCTTGGGTCCTGGGCTGAGCCCACAGAGGGTCATGTGACAGAGCCCCAGGAGAAGGGGCATGAAGTAGTTGGGCAACAGAGGCCTTAGCCAGCACCCCTGTCCCTTCATCCTCCCCCCGCCGACTGCTTGGATACCTCTCTTTGGCCCACAATCAGTGGTTCCTGCTGGTGCTGCTTCTACTGCCAGAACAAGCCTAGGGACAAGGGTTCTGGTGAAGAAGCGACATTAGCAATAGACTTATAGTTATATGGTTACCGTTGTTCTCTATGGCTCTGAGCATAAAGACCAGCAGACCTGGCCCAACACTGAGCCTCCTCCTCCTTAGGCATCTTTGTAGCTCTTTCTTCAAGCCAGGCATGGAGTCTTAGAAACTACCATTACAGACTCTGGTGTCCGGCCTGGGTTTGAGGGCTGCCACTTATAATTGTCTTAAATAATATTTTATGGAGATATAGTTCACATAGCATAAAATTTACCCCCTCAGAGTGTACTGCTCAGTGGTTTTTAGGTTAGTCACAAGTTTGTGCAACTATCACCACTTCCAGATTTGAGAATATTGTCATCACCGCCCCAAGAAACCCCATACCTATGAGTTGCTCCCCATGATCCTCTGACTCCCCCAGTCCTAGACAACCATGCATCCCTCTTCGGTCTCATGGGTCAGTCTGTTCTGGACATTTCATATATGTGGAACTGTACAGTCGATGGTCTTTCTCACTGACTCAGGTCCCTGGGTGGTGTTCACTGACTCACCTAAAGATTCACAGTTTGAATCTACCCATGGCACTGAGGAAGAAAGGCCTGGCAACCTGC
Organism: Echinops telfairi; assembly: GCF_000313985.2. Lineage (NCBI taxonomy): Eukaryota > Metazoa > Chordata > Mammalia > Afrosoricida > Tenrecidae > Echinops > Echinops telfairi. The sequence continues at coordinate 207,512 of NW_022103905.1, read as the reverse complement.
CTCCATGAAAATTATAGCCAAGAAAACCCTGTAGAGCAGTCCTACTCGGTAATACTTAGGGCCACAGTGAATCAGAATCAATTTGATAGTAACGAGTTTGTTGTCTGTTTCCTTTCTTGTTTCACCCACGTTAGAGCGTACACACACCTCGTTCTTTTTGATGGATGAATAATAGTCCACTGTGTAGACAGACCAAAGATAGACCTTTGTTTCTCTCTTCATCATTGATACACACCTGAGTTGTTTCTACATTTTGACTATCACTAATGCTGCTGGGGACATTTGAGTACAGGTTTTATTCCGGCATGCTTTCCATTGTCTTGGGTATTAAGTGGAACTGCTAAGTCATGTGGCAGCTTCCTGTTTAACTTTGTGAGCAACTTCCAGACTGTGTTCAAAGAACTTTCACCCTTTCACATTCCCACCAGCAATGCACAGGGTACTAATCTCTGCATCTTCTTACCCAAACTTGTCATTGTCTGCTTTGATTTTTTAGTATAGCCATCCCAGTGAGTATAAAATTGTATCTCACTGTAAGCTTCATTTGCATTTCCCCAATGCTTTAGGAAGGAGCCCTGGTGATGCTGTTGGGTAAGTTTTGAACTGCTGACTGCAAGGTTGATGGTTCAAATCTACCAGCTTCTCTGCAGGAGAAAGAAGAGGCTATGCTCTTGCAAAGATTTACAGCCTCAAACCCCTATATAGGCTTACTATGAATCAGAAGCAACTTTATGGCAGTGGGCTTGGGTTTGGTTTTGGGGAATGGCTATAGGAGACCTGGGGGCTTAATGGTTACACATTGAGTTGCTAACTTCAAGGTCAGCAGTTCGAAACCACCAGGTGCTTCCTGAGAGAAAGACAGTGCTTTTTACTCCCGTAAATAGTTACAGTCTCAGAGGGTCCAGTCTCACAAGGGCAGTTCTACTTTGTCTTATAGGGTCACTATGAGTTGGCATCAACTCCACAGCACTGAGTTTTCAGACATGTGCCCTGGTGGTATAATGGGTTAAGTGTTGGACTGCTAACCCTAAGGTTGAAGGTTCAAACCCGCCAGCCACTCCATGGGAGAAAGATGGAGCTGTGTGCTCTCACAGAGATTTTCATTCTTGGAAACCCTAGGGATCCTTCTACTCTGTCCTGTAGGATCTTTGAGTCCGAATCAAGTGGATAGCAGTGGGTTTCATGGCTAATAACTTTTAGCATCTTTTTTTTAAAGTTTAACTTTTGTTTTATTTATTTTCTTTCTTTTTTTTAATAGTTTTATTAGGGAGCTCACACAATTCTTTTTTTTCTGAGTACAGTGTAATTTATTGATGGTACATGACAAGGTGGAGTTCTCTAAGCCCCTCCCCTTCCTTCAGGGGGTCTGGATGGAATATTCTCAGTGTGTTGGGGGATTGAATTAGGGGCAAAGACTCCCCAGCAGCTGAGGGCCTCTCTTCCTCTAGCGCTGTTGCTGGGGCTGGTGGTCCAGGGGGGCTCTTACTCCTTGGAGGCCGTGTGGACCATGAGGTCCACCACCCTGTTTCTGTAGCCAAATTTGTTGTCATCCCAGGAAATGAGCTTGACAAAGTGGTCCTTGAGGGCAATGCCAGCCCCAGCATCAAAGGTGGAAGAGTGGGGGTCACTGTTGAAGTCACAGGAGACAACCTGGTCCTCAGTGTAGTCCAGGATGCCCTTTAGGGGACCATCGGCCGCCTGCTTCGTCACCTTCTTGATGTCATCGTACTTGGTAGCTTTCTCCAGACGGCAGGTGAGATCCACGACAGACACATTGGGGGTGGGGACACAGAAGGCCATGCCAGTCAGTCTCCCATTCAGCTCCGGGATAACCTTGCCCACAGCCTTGGCAGCGCCAGTAGATGCAAGGATGATGTTCTGAGCAGCCCCATGACCATCACGCCAGAGTTTCCCAGAGGGGCTGTCCATGGTCTTCTGGGTGGCAGTGATGGCATGGTCTGTGATCATGAGTCCTTCCACAATGCCAAAATTGTCATGGATGACCTTGGCCAGGGGTGCCAAGCAGTTGGTGGTGCAGGAGGCATTGCTGACAATCTTGAGGGAGTTGTCATACTTCTCATGGTTCACGCCCATCACAAACATGGGGGCATCAGCAGAAGGTGCAGAGATGGTCACCCTTTTGGCACCGCCCTTCAAGTGAGCCCCAGCCTTCTCTGTGGTGGTGAAGACACCAGTGGACTCTACGATGTACTCAGTACCGCCCTCACCCTGCTTGATGTTGGCGGGATCTCGCTCCTGGAAGATGGAGATGTCCTTCTCATTGATGATAAGCTTCCCATTCTCAGCCTTGACAGTGCCATTGAACTTGCCGTGGGTGGAATAATACTGGAACATGTAGGCCATGTAGTTCGGATCAATGAAGGGGTCATTGATGGCAACAATATCCACTTTGCCAGAATTGAAAGCAGTCCTGGAGACCAGGCGCCCAATGCGGCCAAATCTGTC
>NW_022103905.1:201365-204180 GCF_000313985.2 Echinops telfairi | reverse complement strand
AGCCTTTAAGACCCCAGAAGCTATACCTTTTGATAGCTGGGCACCATCAGCTTTCTTCGCCACATTTGCTTATGCACCCATTTGTCTTCAGCAATTGTATCAGGGAGGTGAGCACACAATAATATGATTTTTTGTTCTTTGATGCCTGATAACTGATCCCTTTGGCACCTCGTGATCACGCAGGTTTAGCATCCTTTTATGTGCTTATTATCCATTAGTATATATTCTTTGGAGAAATGTCTGTCAAGATCCTTCATTATTTAATTGGATTATTTGTCTATTATTGAGATGTTAGCATTGTTATTCTGGCTGTAAATCCTGTATCAGAGCTATGCTTTGCAAATCTTTCCTCCAAGTCTATGGGCTGTGTTTTCTTGATGGCATCCTTTGCAGCCTAAAACTTTTTAATTTTAATGAAGTCCAATTGTCTATTTTTATTCTGTCACTTGTGTTTCAGTGTCATATCTAAGAAGCCTTTGCTAACCCAAGATCATTTGGCCCTCTATCGTTTCTAAGAGTTTTTTTTTTTAGTTCTAGCTCTCCCGTTTATATCCATGAGTGAATTTTTATAAACAGTGTGAGTGAGGGTCCAGATGCATGCTTTTGCATGTCGGTATTCAGTTGTCCCTGCATCGTTTGTTGAAAGGATTATGCTCCTCTCATTGAATTGCCTTGGCATCCTTGTCAAAAATCAATTGACCACACCTTCATTTAATTTTATTCGCTATTGGTCTTTGGACAAGTTGTGTAACCTAAGTCTCTCAGTTTTCCTCATCTGTAAATTGGGAGCAATCACAAGAACACTGCATGTTGTTGGGTTGCTTTGAGACTCCAGTGAGAAAACCCATAGAAAGTATTCAGTTATCGGTTGGCCAGTGGGATGCTCAGCAAATGTCAGCTAATGTTATGATTGCTGTTGTATTATCCATTCCTTATTGAAGCCAAACAAACAGTGATAGGCCTCCATTCTTGTCTGCAGTTCTGTGCTAGACATGATGGGAAGAGCTCCCAGGGCCACCTTCAAGGAGATGTGACCTTTTAATGAGCCAAGGCTCGGTCAGAAAATGTCCAGGACTCTTGCCTTGGAGCCACTGGAGGGGTGGACTTCCGAGGATGTGAGGGAAGACTTTCGGAATGTTCCAGATCTTGTTGAGGAGGTCATGGGTCCAGTGAGACCCTGATATAAATACCAGTAGTTCTTTTTGTTGAATATCTACTTACAGGGTGCTGGATAAACTCTGTGGAGTTTTTACAAGACTTTTCACTGGGAGAAGATTGACAGAGCAGATCATCAGCTTTACATTCAGTAATTCGTACACAGTTTGCTTCATCTCAGTCACTGCAAACCCTTCGATGCAAGATCACATGTCCCGCTTCATCCCTAGACTTCCTGTCTGTTCCTCCTCCTTTCTTAGCCCTCTGAGTTTTGTCCCAGGCAAATGTAACTCTTTTGATCTTAAATGGTGGGTTAGTCTATGGTGTGCCTATCTCCCTAGTGTTAATGTTCTCCTTCTTGAGCTGTCTATTATTTGGCTGAAAATTGAGCTCTGGGGGTGAATTCATTTCCAGACCTGAAGGGTGACTAAGGGCCATGGTCTTCAGGGTTCCACCAGACTCTATCAACAGTAAGCCTGGTCTCTTTAATGATTTTGAGTTTTGTTCCACATGTTTCTCCAACTCAGTCCAGGACCTTCTAAGACAATCCATTTTGGAGCAGGTGGTAGTGGTAGCGGGGCACCATCTAGCTCTTCTGGTCTCAGGGTCAAGTTCAGTCCATTCGTCCATCGGACTAATTGTCTCCACATGTCTCTCATTTCCTACACGCGTCTTTCCTCCAGACAGGGGGATAACAATATTTGTACCTTAGACAGCCACTCCTGAGCTTTAAGACCCTAATCCAGGGTTCTCAACCTTCATAATGCTGCGACCCTTTAATACAGCTCACATTGTGGAAACCCCCCAACCATAAAATTATTTTAATTGCTACTTCATAGCTGTCATTTTGCTACTGTTATGAATCAGGCAACCCATGTGAAAGGGTTGTTTGATCCCCAAAGGAGTCGTGACTCACAGGTTGAGAACCGCTGCCCTAATTGCTTTTAAGACCCCCATTGCCAAAGTAGAATGGAGAGTACTGTGATTGTGGACTCTCCTTTTGCTAGCTGATTCAGTATGAAAGACAATGCTGGGAATTAAGCATGGTCAGCCCCATGTTCCCGATTAGAATGCTCAGGCCTCAGGTCACAGGGTGGTACGTGGCAGAACCGGTCTTCAACACACCCTGAAGCCATGCCTTTCAAGGAGCGGGCACCCACAGGAGTGGTCCGCAGCATCTCTTCTCCCCACAGCCCCGAGGTGCTGGATGTGCGGCTGGGCTACAGTCTGTGCCAGGCTGAGCTGGAGTTCCTGGAGAAGCGGAGAGTGGTGGTCGCCGAGGCGCTGAAGCAGGTGCTGCAGCTGGAGGAGGACCTACAGCCAGACGAGGTGGGTGCACAGAGCTTGTCCTGCCCACAGCCCCTCCTGCCAGCCGCCCTGGGGGGGCCTCATCACTGCCTGTCCTGCGGAGGGCCCAGGGGGCTGGTGATTCAATTATGCACTCCTGGTTCCTTCCCTTCTCCTTTATCTCTATGTGCGCATGATCAGCAAACGACTTCTTTGCTTTTCTGTTCATTGCAAACATTTCATAAAAAAATAAAGAAACTATAAAGAAAAAGGAAGGTGTATCCCTTTCACTCTACTCCCAAGAGGTAGTGATTGTTCGCCTTTGGATGAATATTCTTTGACTTTTTGAATATATGCGCACATCCGCACACAC
>NW_022103905.1:190131-200498 GCF_000313985.2 Echinops telfairi | reverse complement strand
TCAGGAACCCTCGCCAACAGCCTGCCTCTGTATGCCCCCAGGTCCCCCTGATAGCCATCATGGCCACGGGCGGCGGGACAAGGTCCATGACCTCCATGTACGGCCATCTGCTGGGCCTGCAGAAGCTGAACCTCCTCAACTGCTCCAGCTACATCACTGGCCTGTCAGGGGCCACCTGGTAAGAGTCAGGAGCAGCCTTCAGGTAGAGCTCAGGGCAAGCAGCAAACGGGCTAGCTGGGGTGTCTGCTGAAAGTGTGCCCCCTCCCCACCACCACACACACACACACACACACACACACACCAGTGAGAGTGAGTCCACCTGAACTGTCTGCCACCGATGGCCATGTAACCTTGGGTGGGCAGCTTCCTGGTCCGAGGCTCCATTCCGGCATCTGTAGAGTGGGGTTCACAATAGCACTGACCTCAAAGGGGTGTTACCAGAGCTGGTTGGATACACGATACATGGTGGCCATGACTATTCCCGGGGCAGTGGCAGAAACCCAGGAGCATGAAAGACAACTGAGTAGACCTGCGGCAGCACCCACTCTTAGGGCCGTGCCAAAACTCACTCATCAGCTCCTCTGGCTGCCCCCATGCCAGAAACCCCCCCTCCCCAATCCTTTCCTAGCCCTCTTCCTCTGACCTGCTGACACCCACCGAAGACATAGCACAGCCCTGGTCGAAGGTCACTGGACCCTTGAGTCCCTCAGGCCCCCTCAGCTGTGGCTGAGAATTATCCTGTCCACGGCTAATGGGCCTTGAGTCCCATGCTCTGACCCTGCCTCGTGTATCACTCATCCTGGGTAACACTGATTTAAGTAAGTGGATGAGAGCTCACCCTAGGGAACCCTAGGGCTCCTGATACCCCACGCCCACCTGTCAGGGGCCTGGAGGCTTCTGTCCAGGTGGCCCAGAAGGAAAGGCTGATGGTTCTTAAGCATTGACTCTGGGAAGCCCTGTCCTGACTGATTTCTACGGCTGATCATTCTTCCTCGCAACCACCCTGTAAATAAGCCTCTGATCTTGCAGCGCAGGAAACAGAGACGCAAAATACTTGCCCAGAGTCACTCAGCCCAGAAGTGGTAAGGGCTTTGCACGATTCGACTCCAGGCTCCCTGTGCTCCCTGTGCGTAGCCTCCACAGTGAGCAGATGTCTGTGGGTGGGTAGTAGGTTAGGGAGCGGCCTGCCTTCATCGGGGTCACAGGGCACCTTCATCCTTCTGGCCTGTGTCCTGCAGGGCCAGGCAGGAGATGGGGAGAGGTGTGGGGCTGGCTGGCCTGGGTGAAGGTGGAGGTCAGGTAGTATTCTTGTAGAAGCAACTGTCTTTAATAGTTTCGGAAGGCTTTTTAAAGTATACAAGTAGCAAAGTGAACCTCACCAGAGAGTGTTTTTCTTCACTAATCTCTTGACTATGCAACCAATACCATCACCAACCAGAAATGAGTCCTGAGAAGAGGCCACTGTTCAGACAGAAATGTGGCCACAAACAGGAGGTTGCTGCTGCTGCTGCTGTTGTTAGGTGCCATCAGATTGGTTCCAACTCTTGCGACCCCATCCATGTACAGTGGAAGGAAACACTGCCCAGTCCGGGGCCACCCTCACAAATGTGATGTTTGAGCCCTTGGTGGCAGCCACTTGTGTTAATGCACCTTGTTGAGGGCCTTCCTCTTTTTCACGGCCCCTCTACTTCTCCAAGCATGGCTTCCTTTTCCAAAAACATGTCCCAAGTACGTGAGACGAAGTCTCGCCATCCTTGCCCTTCAGGAGCATTTGGCTGTACGTCTTCCAAGTCGGATTTGTTTGTTCTCTTGGCAGCCCTGGGAACTTCCCATATTCACCAGCCAGCATGAATTCAAGTGCATGGAATCTTCCTAAGTCTTCCTTATTCATTGTCCAACTTTCACTTGCATATAGGGTGACAGTTGGTGGTGGGTGGGAGGGGAGTAATTGGTGGTGGGTGGGTGGGCACAAGTGCTGAATGAGAAAGATCCCTTTTCTGCCCTGATATAAGGGTGGGGTGGGGGTGAAAACACAGGCAACGGGGCAGACAGACAGAGACAAAGGGTCAGTGCTGCGGGTCCTCCATCTTTGCTTTCTGTCTTTCCTGCCAGCAACATAAAAGTCAAGAAGGAACCAAGTCCACTGCTGATTCAATCCTGATTCATAATGACCTTATACAGGGTTTCTGAGACTGAGGATCCTTGCAGGATAGGACAAGCCTCATCTTTTTCCCAAAGAGCGATGATGGGTTTGAACCGCCAACCTTAGAGTTAGCAGCCCAATTCTTTAAACCACAGTGTCACCAGGGCTCCTTAAGTGAAGAAATAAGGAGAAATAAATCTTTAGCTAGCATCCATACTTATGGGAATTAGTATGGCAAAGACTGAGGATTTGGCACCAGGAATTGTGATTTAGAATTACTTTGCATTACATTAGCTCACTTAACCTTCACAAGAATGCTATGAGATAAGTATATTACTGTAATTCTCCCGCTTCCACAGATGTGGAATGGAAACTAAGGAAAAGAGAGGCCAAGTGACTTGCCTAAGATCAGACATCTAGTGAGTAGCAGAGCCTGGTTTTGAACCTGGGAAGATGTGGGCCCAGAATGCTGCCTCTTAACCAATGTGCTACAGCTGGTATACAACAGGCACTTGAGAAATTGTAGCACTTGTAGTACTGAGTGATGATGTTGATGCCTCATCTGCCAGACCTCCTCCTCAGCCCCTTTTCTTCCCAGCTCTTCTCCTGGAAGGGTAGGGCCTCCACCGACTGCCCAGAGCCTCCAGGATTGACTTGGCCAAGGCTGGGTCAGCCCTATCATCTGTGCCTCCCGCCAGCATCTCTCCCACCAGCGTCCAGGATTGACTTGACCAGGGCTGGGTCAGCCCTATCAACTGTGCCTGTCTGTCTCCAGGACCATGGCGACCTTGTATCAAGACCCAGACTGGTCCTCCAAGAGCCTGGAGCCAGCCATCTTCGAGGCCCGGAGGCACGTGGTCAAGGACAAGCTGCCAGCTCTGTTCCCAGACCAGCTCTGTAAACACAAGGAGGAACTCGACAAGCGCAGCCAGGAAGGCTACAAGGTCACCTTCACCGACTTCTGGGGCCTGCTGCTTGAGGCCTGTCTAGGGGACAAGGTAAGGTGCTCAATTCCATCTGGAAGATCGGGAGTTAAACTTCAGCAGAAGGGACTCAGGTCTCATCTGCAGATGTATCTCCAGGCTATCGGAACTGTGAGGTGCCCCAGTGTATGATGAAGGCAGTAGATGGGGTTGTCTTCCCGTGCACCCTTTAGAACAGTGGTTCTCAACCTTCCTAATGCCAAGAACTTTTAATACAGTTCCTCATGTTGTGGTGACCTCCAACCATAAAATTATTTTCATTGCTACTTCATAACTGTAATTTTGCTACTGTTATGAATCATAATGTAAATATCTGATATGCAGGAAGTAGTTTCATTGTTACAAATTGAACACAATCAAAGCACAGTGAGGAATCACAAAAACAATGTCATTATATATTGTGAAATATTTATTTCTAATGACAAATAAATGAAATTTTGTCTTGAAGCATGGTGTAGCATGGGTAACAAACTGTCTTCACACCGGGTACTTGTAGGTGGGCATATCTGCATATGAGCGGACCCGCCTGGAGACGATAGAGGAACGGTATCTTCATTCCTAAGCCCATTGGAAATATGTGTTTTCTGATGGCCTTAGGCAACCCCTTGTGATGGGTCGTTTGACCCCCAAAGGGGTCTTGGCCCACAGGTTGAGAACCACTGCTTTAGAGCATGCCGCGGGTCCTCATGTTGGGGATGGTGTAGGCCATTCTCTATGGAGGAAGCATGTCCCCTGAGAGGCAGGGGCTAGGTGCCTTTAAACATCCTCTAGAGGAGACACTGAGGAAGGCTAGACGCCATCACACCAAGTGAGGTCCAAGAGTGACCCCAACAGGGCTCTGCACCTCCTCTCTGGCCGCTTTCTCGCAGGATTCCAGGCAGGGAGTGTGGACTGGGCTCTTCCTCGAACTTGTGACTTCCCTCCAGCGATTGTAGGCACCCCATCTGCCTTTCAAGAGAGGCCCCACTCAGTTTACAACCCTACACAGGTCCCCTGGCCTTGCACCTGTGGGTTACTATGGGGGTCACCTGGCGAGCCGCTGTAGAGCCCTGGGGTCAGAGTTTGGGCCTCTGAGACCTCAATTTGGCTTCCTCTATGCTGGCTGCTTCACTATGGGGGCGGCCCGTGGCCCAGGCTATGCTGCCGGGCTGCCCATTCTGCTTACACAGAGCGGGCGCTCTGGAGGACCTCAGCTGCCATCTAGTGCTCTGGTTTCCAGCCTTTTGTGAACAAAAGAAAGACGCTTTCCTACGTTTCACCAGAGAACCCGACCTGCCCAGTAGACACAAGTTGGGCAGATCTGGTTTGAGTGGGTGGCAGATTTTGGCATGCCGAGGGGCTGTGGGTTCCTCTCTCACTATGACCAATCCTTTAATCTCTGCCCAAGACCCTCAAGAGGGGCAGAACCTATAGCCAGGGGGCAGAGGCTGTGTGTCTAGACTGGTGGCTGGCCCCGCCCATTCATTCAGTGGGTGCATTTTAAGTGTGAATCGGGGCAGCCAGGACTTACCCAGCCTCGGAGTGAGTGACATGGTCGGCCTGTGGGGGTCTAGATTGTTCCTGGATCCTGAGCTGCCCTCAACCCCGTGCTGCTTGCCTGCTGCTTCTCCTGAACCTGGTTCCCTCCCCACAGAGAAATGACGGCAAACTGTCGGAACAGCAAGCTGCTCTGTGCCGGGGCCAGAACCCCATGCCCATCTACCTCACCATCAATGTCAAGGATGATGTAAGCAACCAGGATTTCAGAGGTAACACTGGAGACTCGCGACTTGTGTGTGTGTGGGGGTGCCCTTCTCAGCAGGCAAAGCAAAGGCGCACAGCGCCTCCCCGTCTCCTTGCCCCTCCTTGCCTTTGCCCACCTCTACACCAGCGGCAGCTGTGCCCACCAATTATGACGTCAGCTGCCCTGCCACATGGGGCGGGGCCCATGGGCTTCCAGGGGTGGACATCCCTCCCCTTCCCACCCCCCTACCGTGTGTCGGTAGGAGAAACTGAGGACTGTGAAGGGAAAGGGTCCTAAGTGTTTCTCAAGCTGCCCAAAGGGACAGACGACTGGAGAGAGCTGCCTGCCTCCGGCCCCTGGGTGCCCACTCACCGGGCATGGAGGAGCAGACCAGCCATGCAGAGTGCAAAGCAGCCTGTGCTTCCTGGGCCCTGGGTGGGGGCTGTGTCGACACTTCAGCGCCCGCCCCTCCGGGCTCTCCAAGGCAGCAGAAGGGAGGGCGGCTGTCCCCGGGGTGGCACCCAGATGGATCTGACTCCCTGACCCCCATTCTTGGTGTGCAGAATGGTGCGAGTTCTCCCCCTACGAGGTAGGCCTGCAGAAGTACGGTGCCTTCATCCCCACCGAGCTCTTCGGCTCCGAGTTCTACATGGGGCGGCTGATGAAGAGGATCCCTGAGTCACGAATGTGCTACATGATAGGTGACTGCTGGCAGGGGGACTCCCGGGCACCCACCCCCACCCCCACCCTGCACAGGCATTGCCTTTGAGCTAGAGAGCTAGCTAGTGGGGTGGCACACTTGTCCCTCGCTTGGCTGGATATGTCCTTTGGGCAGACACCCTGCTGGCGCTTGCCAGCATCAGTTCATTCCAGGAGAAGGTTCCCAGTCCAGCCAGACAGGCTTCTAGGACTGTCCCAACCTTCCTGCAGCCCTTTGGGACCAGAAGGACTTCTCAGGGACCTCCAAGTCCTTATGACCCGGAGGGATTCTCCCAACATCTTGGACTCCAGTGATGAGCCCGAGTCTAGTCAGAACTCTGGATGACAAAAGGGGACAAATAGCAGAAATACGAGTGAAGGGAGACAACGGACAGTGTAAGACATGCAATAGCAGCAATAATATATAATTGATCAAGGATTCACAGGGGCGGAAGGGGAGGGGAGGGGGAAAAAGAAGAGCTGATACCAAGGGCTCAAGTAGAAAGAAAATGTTTTAGAAAGGTTGATGGCAACATATGTACAAGTGTGCTTAATACAATTGAATGATGGATTGTCATAAAAGTCCCCCAATAAAATGATTTAAAAAAATAGACCCGAGTAATAGGCTGAGATGGAAGCTTCTGCCATGCTCACTCTAACAGCCTCTGGTTGCAGGCAGCAGTGTACCTACCTCCTGGTAGCCATCCAGCCCCTGGGATCCAAGAGGCTGGAGAGGACCACGGGGAGAGGGAAGAACCTCTGGGGAAGCCCCTGCACCTTGCCCCACCATCCCTGACCCTCAGCTCCCCTGAGTGCAGGGCCTGACTGTGAGGCGGGAGCTATGTCCCTCCAAAGGACAACCTTGAAAAAGCAGGCTTGTCTTCACAGCCTCCACCACAGCTGTGCCTTTACTTCAGTTCGTTGCTCTCCAACTCCATGCCTTCTACTCAGGAGCCCTGGTGGCACAATGAAGGAGCGCAGAGGTCAGCAGTGGGCTGGGAGAAAAGACCTGACATCTGCTGGGAGAAGCTTAGAGGGTAGTTCTACCCTGCTCTGTGGGGTCGCTCTGAGTCAGCACCAATATGGCAACACACAGCAGCAGCAACCCTCCCTTGGCCCCCTTCCAACCCACAGGAAGTCCCGAGCTCACACCTCTCCCTCCACTCACTGAGCGTGTGGTTCAGAGAGCTCTAGCTCAGGCACTGGATCTTGACTGATTAGCTGTGTCAGGTTGGCTTAACCTCAGACTAATCTCACAGAACCTCAGTTGTCTCATCTGTAAATTGAATTTAAGAGCAAATCTCATTTTCTAGATTAACAGACATCCTTGAACTGTGGCCCACTGAGGACGTTTATCCTGCCTGCTGGGTGTTTTTGCCCCGTTTTGTTTTTTACTTCAAAATAAGATATGTGCAGTGTGCATAGGAATTTGTTCATAGTTTTGTTTTGTTTTTAAACTATAGTCCGGCCCTCCAATGGGTCTGAGGGACAGTGAACTGGCCCCTATTTAAAAAGTTTGAGGACCCCTGTTCTAGAAGATCCATATGTGAAGGCTCTCATATGAGTGTTATTACAACTAAAGTGTTACATTTTACAATCATGATAGGAGAGAGCGCTGACTGGTTGAGTTCATCATGTGCTTGTGCAAACGGTGGAGTCTGCCCTTGAACTTGGGCCTGTGCCATCCACAGCATCGAAGCCTCTCCCAGCACTAAGGAGAAGTGTGGAGGGTCAGGGTAGGCAGTCACCTGTGCGGAGCTGATGCTAGCTGCTCCTTGGGGAGAGGGAAGTGGGGTTCTCTGCGATCCCTTTGAGCTGCTCCCCTTGAAGGGGAATATAAAAATGGCACGGTGGAGGCATCTGACTATCTCTAATTCCACGAGGGGGGGTGTGTCACCAGCCCCAGGCTGATTCCTCTGAGAGGGAAGTCAGACACGCCTCCTCTCCCCAACCCTCCCGCCAGGTTTCTCCCACAGGGCTCTCTACTTCCCAGCTGGCTTGGATAATTCATTGTAAAGGTCCACAGAACTCAGACAACACTCACAATGATGGGTTTATTAGGGAAGTAATAGGTTACAATTCAGGATCTGGAATGAAACGGGATACAGTTTCTCAGTCAGGACAGCCTCTTCTCAGCTGTGCCCATCCATCAACATGATTCTCTCTGGCCTCTCAGCACCTCAACCACTCAGCCTGGCCTTTGCCCTGCTTGGGAATTGTTATAAAGCTCTTCTAGCTCTTCCTGCAGGTGCCCAGAGGTGTCGCACTGTGCCAGGAAGCCTCCTCCCTGAAGGTTCTCAGCTCACTCTTGTTCAATGTGTCTACACCTGGCTTCACCAAGTGCCTGGAAGCCCCCTGCTCACTCCACCAGCTCTCTCTCGCTGTGGATGGGGTGCCTACCATGCCATCTGCCAGTCTCCTGGTTCTGCCACTGTTTCTCTGCTGCTCCCACCCTCCCTTCCTCTCTCTTGGCTAGGAGGTTCTCAGCATAGGGATCCCAGATCCAAAGACACTCCACTTGCTTCTTTCTTGGTAGTAGTCAGTTTCCTCCTCCTTATTTACTTTCCTCTCCTTCATTCCTTGTAAGATAAAAGGTGTGATGAGAAGGAACAAGGATGGTGAGTGGGGTAAAGGCATGCTTGAGGGCATGCCTCTGGAATCCTGCCTCATTTACACAACAAGCACCACCTAATCCTGATTAGCATAACATCATTCTGCCTCATTAACCCAGAGGAAGTCAGGTTTCATAACATACATGATGAAGGATAATTACATCACATCACCAAATGGAGAACAACAACGTAATACTAGGAATTATTATAGCCTGGAAAAGTTGACGTCTACCCCCAACCATCACAAGAGTCCAGACACCTTATTTACCTGAGCCCACTCAGACATTGTGTGAGAGTCACAAAGACTGCCTAGAAGGGCTATATTAAGCAATTTGTGGCACCACAAGGCATCAAGACCAAGGCAGAATCCGTGGGAGAGCGGGGCTTGGAGCTCTTAGACAACTCGGCGCTACTCACCCTGGACATGCTTCCTAGGTTTGTGGAGCAGCATCTTCTCCTTGAACCTGCTGGATGCCTGGAATCTGTCCCATACCTCAGAGGAGTTTTTCCACAGGTGGACGAGGGACAGAGTGCACGATATCGGTGGGTGACCGACCCACTGGCTGCCCTTCATGGTTGGGTGGCAGGGGAGAGGGGGATCATGAACTGAGCCCAGTCCAACCTATCATGTGTTTCATTCTAGACCTTGTGACCCACAGGTGGAAAGGCAAGTCGAGCTAGAGTGTCTGACTTGCTTGGAAGGGGGTGGTTATAGATGAAGACACTGGTGCCAGGGCTAAGCAGCAAGCTAGTGGGGCCGGCTCTCGTGTAATGGGGGAAGTGTGGAGCCCATGTGAGTTAGAAATGACAGTGCTGGCAGGGAACCTGGGAGAGTTAAAGAGGTGGGACTCAATGAGCAGGGGAAGGTGTCTGTCTAGATGCCCGTCTTCCCTGGGACCTGTCCTTAACTATGGCCACCCCTCTCCACTCCCCAGTCCCCATCCTCTGTCAGTCTCTTGGGTTCTCCTGACTCCAAGGCCTTGGTCTGGAGAGCTCAACAGGAGAGGGGTGCATTCTGCTCACATGGAGACCTCACCCTTCTTCTCCGGCAGGCCCGCCAATCAATGCTTTGCATGGGCAGTCTGGGACCCCAATTTGTGTGACCTGCTCTCCATCCTTTTTTCCCCTTGCAGAAGACGAGCCTCTGCTGCCTGAGATCCCCAAATGTGATGCCAACATGCTGGAGACCACGGTGGTGGTCCCAGGGTCGTGGCTGTCCAAAACTTTGCGGGAAATCCTCACCTACCGCTCCTTTGTGTCGGAGTTCCACAACTTCCTGCGGGGCCTGCAGCTGCACACCGACTACCTCCAGAACGGCCAGTTCTCCAAGTGGAAGGGTAACCGGCCGGGCTGCTCCTGCAGGGAGTGGGGAATGGAGGTTGAAGATGCCGCAGAGGCAGGATGAGATCTCCCCCGGCGTCCTTGGTTGGGTCAGGTATCCCAAGCTTGGCGGCTCTTGAACTGGACGTGGGTCTGGCAGCAGGGATTGGTGTGGGTATTTAATTCGTAGGATCCATGCTATACTTGAGCAGGAATGACCTAGCCCCAAGGCCTTCGACTAGTCTCACGGCTGCCACCCAGTGCCTGCTCCCCGCCTCACAAGCCGACTTTCCACCTGCGGTGAGATTCAATTGACCACAGCCTGCAAATGGCTACTTGAGCCTAGCATGGTGATCCTTGTCCTTGCCATCTGGGGCAGCCGCGTGGACCCCAGGTTTGCATTAATCTATAGGTTGCTTGCTGACCCTAGAAGCTCTGTGGCTGGTCACGGTGGGTTTTCTGTGCATATTCCAGCCAAGACCCACTCAAGCTCACTCAGGGCACTGGGCCTCTCTCCCCAAGGCATCCTAGCCAAGAGGGAAATGCACAGAGACCCTGCTGAAGCAAAGGGGCGCCAAGCAGGGTGCTCCACCCCTGCCAGGGCCTCTGCCCACTCTCAGGGAGTCCTGCCCTGCGGCATGTTGGTCACCAGAAGGCTTGGCTTGCAGACACGGTGTTCGATGGCTTCCCAAACCAGCTGACGGAGTCCGTGAGCCACTTGTGCCTGCTGGACACCGCGTTCTTCGTCAACTCCAGCTACCCGCCCCTCCTGCGGCCCGAGAGGAAGGCCGATCTCATCATCCACCTCAATTACTCCGCAGGCTCGCAGACCAAGGTGAGTGTGGCAAAGCCAGAGCCCGGGGGAGTCCCGGGCTTGGGAGACGGGA
>NW_022103905.1:177620-190031 GCF_000313985.2 Echinops telfairi | reverse complement strand
GGCTTGGGAGACGGGAGCACATGCGTGCGTGCGTGCTCCTGCGTGCGTGCTCGTGCTCCTGCGTGCATGCTCGTGCGTGTGTAGCCACGGATTCCACGCCTGCACCCCGGAACCTGGCATGCAATCATAGCAGTCAGACTTCAGAGGGGTGGCCAGCTTGGGGTTTCCACAACCCCAATCAGCAAATTCCAGTTTTATTCTCGGACTTGAGCTTTTGCTATGTTTAACAGTTCTTCCCAAAAAACTTGGGAAAGAGCGGGTAGGGGTGGGAGGGTAGAGTGAGGTAAGGAGGTTTAAAAATAACTTTGATAAATTTCGCAAGCTTTCTACCACTCCCCGAGCGTGACTGCCCTATTTTTAAGGTGATCACGCCCACATGCCCAGGGAACGCCCGCCTCATTGGAGTTAAATGAACGAACCAGGACCAGGGCTTTTCATTTATTTTTATTTTAGAAGTCTTGTTCCTTTCGGGGAGGGGGGCGGGGACTTTATTTGGGTCCAACTTCGAATAGTCCTTTCCTGAAGCCCAGGAGAGGGGAGGGTGTAGTCAGAGGACCAGGATAATGGACTGACCCTGTATGTGACAATAACCTGGCCCCCTCCCTCCCATTTGACCCTCCCACCTGCTCTGAAGCCGGCACAGGGAGGGGAAGTGGCTGGCAGCAGGTGCGACTGGCAGAACAGTGGAATCGGGATAGAATGAAGGGACTTTTGACCCTCTCCGCCCAGTGCAATCTATAAAGATGCTCCTTCAATGTCCTTTTCCAGCCCTGTGACACTGCCCACCCATATCCCACAGGGACAGCCAGCCAGAGCTGTACCCGGCCCAGCCCTGGCCACTCTCCCAGCCTGCTGTCCATACCACCCAAGTTTGTGTTTCAGTGAAACAGTATGGAGATGGACTTTGTCCCTTTCATTTGGGGAAAGCACTTGCCGTCAGTCTTGTGTCAATCCATTACCCTGGGCCCTTTGTCCTGAGCTGGCTTTCTTCTAAAAATATCCCAGATGACCCAAACTGGCTGGCGACTGGGTTGTTACCTGGGCGAATCAGGAAGATAGCTCTAAGAACTCTGTTTCTTGCCTCCCCACCTGACACCCAAATATGTCTTTCTGTGATCCTGCAGCCCATGAAGCAGACCTGCGAGTACTGCTGTGTGCAGAACATCCCCTTCCCCAGATACACCTTGGAGGGTGAAGAAGACAATCTAAAGGAATGCTACCTGATGGAGAACCCCGAGGAAATCGATGCCCCCATCGTGATTTTCTTCCCGCTCATCAACGACACCTTCGAGAAGTACAAGGCCCCGGGTAAGTCACCTCCCCCTGGGTGCCCAGCACCCACTGGCCTTGGAATGAGAGTGCCCGACTGTAGACGAGTGATGTCTTCCATGAATCTGTCTCCTGCTAGCCTGTATTCACTTTAATAACTGCCATAGTTCTAACTGGAGTCCTGCTGGCCAAATGGGGTACATCTTGGGTTGCTTGCTAACTGCAGGGTCAGGAGTTCAAAACCACCAGTTGCCCCTGGGGGGGGGTGGCGGGAGAAAGAGGAGATTTGTAATCTGTCCCATAAAGGTCACTGTGACTTGGAATCTACTCAATGGCAGTGAGTTGTTTGTCTTGTTTTTTGCTGTTTTCATTCCAGTCTTAACTAGCCTTGGCTTTAGCAAGCAAGTCAAGACTGCCCTCATGTGGTGGCAACCATACCCTATCTGTTTGTTCAGCATTTATTGGTATGCAGCCCTGATGGCCTAGTGGTTCAACATTGGGCTGCTAACTGCATGGTCAGCCGTTCGAAACCACCAGCTGCTCCTCAGGGAAAAAGACGAGGCTTTCTGCCACTGTAAGGACTTGCAGTCTCAGAATCCCACACAGGCAGTTCTACCCCATCCTATGGGATCGCTGAGTCAGAAACCACTCGATGCTAGTGTGTTTGGTTTGGGGAGCTAACGATGTATATACCAGGCACTGTGTTTGGTGCTGGGTCATCCTAAAAGGGATAAGATGTGCCCCTGACCCAAGGATCTTGGAGACTTGCGTGTGTGAGTGTGTGAGTGTGTGAGTGTGTGAGTGTGTGAGTGTGTGTGTGTGTGTACATTTATATCCGGGCGTGTGTCTGTGGGCAGGGTGCACCACTGGGAGCGATTCAGGTCATTATAATCTAACATAGTCAGGATTCCTAACAAGTCCTTTGGCTTCCTCCCAGGTGTGGAACGAAGCCCCGAAGAGTTGGAGCAGGGCCAGGTGGACATTTATGGTCCCAAGACCCCCTATACCACCAAGGAATTGACCTACACGGAAGCCGCCTTTGACAAGCTGGTAAAGCTCTCCGAGTACAACATCCTGAACAACAAGGACAAGCTCCTTCAGGCTCTGCGCCTGGCAGTAGAGAAGAAACGCCTGAAGAGTTCATGTTCCTCTAGCCCAGAGGAACCTCCCCGAGCCTGAGTCTGCTTCCGTGATCAGAGGCACGCAGCCCAGCAGGCTATGCAGTCCACTGGCAAAGGGTGCAGACAGGCTGACCTGGGCTTTCTGCCCACAATTTTACATTCAAAAGAAAATGTGAGGGAGACAGAGAGAGAAAGGAAAGGAAAATAAATAATAATACTAATAACTAACAAGGGAATACATTGGGTTTCATACCCACAGGATTATTTTGTAAAACCTTCCAGGCAGGGAACTGGGTCTGATAGCTACAGGCTCTCACAAATACCTAAAGTGTAGAGAGTTCAATCCCAGCCTGAGAAGGAGGCTGGTGGGCTAGATATTTTGAACTCAGAGTTGGAAACAAGCGGTCCCTGTACCTTCTCTCTGCCTCATTGGATGGAGGGATGACTAGAGGCTCTGATGAGAAGCCTTCTGGATTTCTCTGGGGGGAAAGCACAACAATAACTTTTTAATTCAAGGAGATTGTATTCTTGTGATTTTTATAGGTGATTTTATTTTTGTTTTTTTTTTAATGAATCAGAGTATTAATAGGAAGCATGATGCTAGGAAATCTAGAAAGCAGTAGAAACTCTTGTTATCCCAATCTCTTCAACAGCAAAGCCAAACAGGGTCGCAGTAGCTGATCCCATCCAGGCCAGATGCCTGTTCTAAGCAACCAGCTTCAGTCTGAAGCTCAGGCTCACTGAAGGGCATCTGGGATGCAGCTCAGAGAGTGTTGGGTGGGCTTTAGGTAAACGGATTCAGACACCAGGATGTAGTGGCAACACTGCCAGGGCCACCCGCTCTGAGAAGGTGATGTTCACTGATGAACCTGCTCTGAAAGCACTCCTCAGTTCTCTCACTGCCCTACCTCTCTTGTTTCTAGGTGAGATTATTTATTTACATGTGATTCCTCTTATTTATCAGGTAAGCATGGTGGCCACTAAGGCCTAACTCTTGGAGAGTTACCCAGAGAGAATGATCAACCCAGGAAAGGCTAGATTAGCCCTTTGGGAAGGAAGCCCATCTTTGGAGAGGATTTCCAAATGATTGGCAGGGAAAGACCTAGGATGGGGGCTTCACACTGATTCGATCATGACTGATGAAGCAAGACCAGAACAGACCCCAAACTTTTAAAATTCAGATGAAGCAGAACAATACCGTGAAGATTACAGGTGGAAGCCCTGGATTGGGAGACTCAGAAAAGGCAGAGCAAGCCCTTTCAGGAGCCTAATGTGGGAGATGGGACTCTGGAGAGTGACACACATTGATAGCAGGTATCTGGACCTGCCAAACTCGCCTTCACCCAGGTAATTCTCACCTGAGACTCCGCCATAGTGGCCACGTGCCTCCACATTGACATCTTTTCTTTCTAACAGCAACATACGGGTCTCTTTAGAGGACCAGAGCATGTCCCATGCCACAAGATCTGTTCGTTGTAAGGTGTAGGCAGCCAGGCCTTTGGCTTCATCAACATCTGTAGCATGAGATAGCATCATGTATCATTATATGCGCACAAAATAAAATGGCTGGCCATACGAATAAATGCTTTGGACTTGTCTTCCTTCATCGTTAGATGGTGAAAACATGCAAAACACCTGACCCCATCCTTCACATCTCCTTAGGCTTCCTACTCCCTCCACTGCCAGAGGGTTATTTCTCAAGGATCATTTCATTCCATCTTCCGTCTCCCCAGAACTCTTCATTTCTTACTGCAGGAGGCCCCACTTCCTTGTGGTAAGGTGCTCCTCTGGCTCTGTTCATTGTGGTGACGTGTAGCCACCTGCCGTTTGCCATCTCGGTCATACTAATGTGCGCAATGTCGTGACATTAATTATGCTCTCGTGTTGTAGAGCCATCACCACTGCCCCTTTCCACTGTTGACCATCTTCAGTAGAAATTCAGTTACGCAAGCACTAGCCCAAAGAGTTTTTAACTCTTTGTATTGCTTATTCTGAGTATTTCACACAAATGAAAACATACCATTTTGGTCTCAGTGTCTGATTTATTCTTTTCAGGTTTTATTCAGGTCATTACAATAATAGAGCTTCATGTATTTCTCTTTAAAAATGAATAAAATTCATATACATATATTTGTCACCTTTTATTTATCCTTTTATCTCTTCATGGGCACACTTGGGTTGTTTCCACTTTTTAGCTATTGTAAATGGTGCTGCAATGAATATTGATGAACATTATTTTAACCCCTGTTTTATTTTGGTTATATACTTAGGAATAGAATTGTGTCTTATGATAGTTTTTTTTTTTCAATTTAAGAAGGACATTAACAAATCATTTTATTGGGGGCTCTTACAACTCTCAAAACAATCCATACATCCATTGTATCAAACACATGTATCATCATAATTTTCAATACATTTTCTTTGTACTTGAGCCCTTGGTACCAGCTCCTTTGTTCCCTCTGCCCCCCACCCTCCCCTTTGTGGAGCCCCAATAAATGATAAGTTGTTATTTTCATATCTTACACCGTCCACTGTCTCCCTTTGCCCATGCCTCTGCTGCTTGGTGGGGTTGTGGGGGGAGGCTGTACGTCGATCTGGTACCGCTTCTCTCATTACTGTTCCTGAGGGGTTGATCTGTCCTGGGTTCTGTGTGTCGAGAGCTCGTATCTGTGGTAGTTCTAAGGAGCACTGGTGTCATAGTGGGTATATGCTGGGCTGCGAACTGGAAGATGAGCAGTTTGAAACCACCAGCTGTGCCTCAGGAGAAAGACAAGGCTTTCTACTTCCATAAAGAGTTACCGTCTTGGAAACCCGCCGGGGCAGTTCTACCCGGCCCTTTAGGGTCACCAGGAGTCAAAATTGATTTGAAGGCACCTAGTTTGGTTTTGATTTATGGTAGTTCTATGCTCAACCTTTTTCAGAATGACTATGCTGTTCTCAACAGCTGCACCATTTTACAATCCCACCAGCAACTGATGAGTGTTCCAATTTCTCCACTTCCTTGTTAATACTTCATTTCCCATCTTTCTGATAATAGTCATCCTATTGAGAGTGAGGTGGAATCTCATTGTGGTTTTTTGATTTGCTTTTCCCTCATGTCTAATGAGGAGCCCGGTGGCATAGTGGGTTATGCACTGGGCTACTAACCCCAAGATCAGTAGTTCAATACCCACAGCTGCCCTGCTGGAGGAGGATGAGGCTTTCTACTCCTGTAAAGATTTACAGTCTCAGAAACACACGGGGGTTCAGAATTGATTAGATGGTGATGAGCTTTGTTTAATGAGTAATGATGTTAAACATTTTTCATGCATTTGTGGGCCATTTACATATCTCCTTTGGGGAAATCTCTTCAAGTTCTTCAGTCATTTAAAAAATTGAATTGTTTGCCTTTTTGTTGTGGAGTTGTAGGAGTCGTCATGTATTCTGGATCTTAAGGCTTTATGGTCACCAAATATATTTTTTTCTCTTTCTTCTTTTTTAAAAAAATAATTTTATTCGGGGCTCATACAACTCTTATCACAATCCATACATACATCAATTGTGTAAAGCACATTTGTACATTCATTGCCCTCATCATTCTCCAAACATTTCCTCTCCACTTAAGCCCCTGGCATTAGGTCCTCATTTTTCCCCTCCCTCCCTACTCCCCCCCTCTCTTGAGCCCTTGATAATTTATAAATTATTATTTTGTCATATCTTTCCCTGTCAGACGTCTCCCTTCACCCACTTTTTTGTTGTCCATCCCCCAGGGAGGAGGTCACATATAGATCCTTATAATAGGTTCCCTCTTTCCAACCCACTCTCCCTCTACCCTCCCAATATTGCCACTCACACCACTGGTCCTGAAGGGATCATCCACCCTGGATTCCCTGTGTTTCCAGTTCCTATCTGTACCAGTGTACATCCTCTGGTCCAGCCAGACTTGCAAGGTAGAATTCAGATCATGATAGTGGAGTGGGGGGGGAGGGGGAGAAGCATTTAGGAACTAGAGGAAAGTTGTATTTTTCATCGTTGCTACATTGCCCCCTGACTGGCTCGTCTCCTCCCCAAGACCCTTCTGTAAAGGAATCTCCAGTGGTCTAGACATGGGCTTTGGCTTTCCACTCTGCGCTCCCCCCATCATTCACTATGGTAAGATTTTTTGTTCTGATGATGCCTTATACCTGATCCCTTCGACACCTTGTGATCGCATAGGCCGGTGTGCTTCTTCCATGTGGGCTTTATTGCTTCTGAACTTGATGGCCACTTTATTACCTTCAAGCCTTTAAGACCCCAGATGCTATACTTTTTGATAGCTGGGCACCATCAGCTTTCTTCGCCACTGTTGCTTATGCACCCATTTGTCTTCAGTGATCCCTTCGACACCTCGGTCACCAAATATTGTCTGTAGGTTGTCTTTTCACTTGGTTGATAAAGCCTTTTGATGTACAAATATTTTTAATTTTGATAAAGTCTACTCTCCAGCTTGCCTAGTGTTGCTTGTGCTTTTAGTGTCACAGAATCCATGACGGAAAGCTACAGTCTAAGAAACTTATCGTTTTAGTCCATAAGTACAGTCTTTGAGCCATTTTGAGTTAATTTTCACATGTGCTTCAAGAATGGCACCAACTTAACTCCCTTGCATGTGTATAGATCCAGTTTCCCCAGCACCATTTATTGAAGAGACTCTTCTTTCCCCCATTGAATGGATTTATTAGTGTTGTCAAAAATCAGCTAGCCATTGGTGTATGGGTTTATTTCTAGACTTTCAATTCTTTTATTTTTTAGTTACAGGTGCGTCTTTATTAGTCAACTTAGTGTTTTCCACCAACCAGAGAGCAGAAACAGTCTCCGAGGATTCACCGTCATTTGCTTAGGTGCTGCCTGGGTGGGAGCCTGAGCAGTAGCCATCGCTGTCTTCTTCCTCTTCTTTTTTAATCATTTTATTAGGAGCTCTTACAGATGTGGAAACAATTCATAATTCAATTAGATCATGGATGATTATACAATTGCTGCCACCATCAGTTTCAAAATATTTTCATTCTTCTTGAACTCCTTGGTATCAGCTTCCCTTTATCCCCCTTCCCCCTCACAGGAGCCCTTATTGTTATGGTATATATGTTATAAATTATTATCATCCATATCTTACAACATTCAGTATATCCATTCAATTGCAATTCTGTTATTCCCCTCGAGTGGGATTATACCGTTATCATTGCTATTAGTTCCCCCTTCTCCCTCTTCCTGCTGCCCCCCCCCTCCCATGCTATACCCTCGGAATCATTACTCCCATTATTGTTTCTGAAGGGTTATCTATCTTGGCTTTCATGCTTGCTTTGCCTTCTTTGCTTCCTTAGCATCCCTAATAGCCTGTTCTCACTGGGCCTTTCAAACTTCAGGTTTCTGATTCCTCTTGGTCATTGTATGAGCAAGAGATGCACCAGCGATGGCCTCTGTGATTGACTACACAGCAAGTGCTTTTCTTTTGAATTTTCTTTGCATATCCCCCTTTTTGTACTTCCTTCTATAGAGGACAGTCCAGTTTCTATGCTGAAAATACCTCTTGGAAAGAAATGCTGACTTGAAGTGCGCATAAGGAATTGAAAAGCCTTCCTGTGGGTCCTGGCATAATGCTGCCCACACCCGGGGTAAATCCTGTACCTACTAAAACTACACAGCTCGACTTTCATGCTTGTGGCTGCAGAGGATTGGGGAAGATGGCAAACAGCTAGATCTTTAACTCTATTGCATTATTCTAGGTGTCTATTATTATATAATCTAGGTGTCTATGATTACATCAGCATTCGTGCTGTTTTGATTACTGTTTGTTTTGAAATGGGGATGAGAGAGTGCTCCTACTTGGTTCTTTTTCAAGATCTCTTTGACTATTCACGACCCCTTGAAAGTCCATAGAAATTGACTTCTTTATGAAAATAAGACTGTTAGAAATTTTAGAAGGATTTCACTGAATCTATATGTGTTAGTCTGGGTAGACTAGAGGACCATTGAAAGTTGACACCAGATGATGTATCTACCACACACTATAGATCACTTTGGGTAGATGTTAAATCTTCCAATCCATGAGCGCAGGTTGTGTGATTATTTAGGTTTAAAAAAATGTCTTCCAGAGATGATTTATAGTTTTTACTATGCCGTTGACACCCTATTTAAATGTATTCATGGCATTTATTATTTATCTGTATCTTAAATTGAATTATTTTCTTAATTTCCTTTTCAGATTGTTCAGTCTTAATGTATAGAAACTCAGTTGATTTTTTTGGTGGTGGTGGTGGGGGGGTGTCTATTGACCTTGGACCTAGAAATCTCACTGAATCAATTTGTTGGCTCTAGTACCATACTATGCCCTGGTGACATAATGGGTTACACATTGGACTGCTAGTCAGAAGTTCAGCAGTTCAAACCCATGAGCTACTCCTTGGGAGAAAGATGAGGATTTCTGCTCAGATCAGAGATGTACAGCCTGGGAAATCTTACACAGGGTCTCTATGAGATGGAACTGATTCCACAACAGTGGGTTTGGGTTAGGCGCTTTCTTATGAAATCTTTGAGATTTTCTATGTAGAGAGTTGTGTCATCTGCTTGGATATTTCTTCTATCTTTTACTTGCCATAGTCTGGGTAAAAATGTCATAGTGGAGTCTGACCTCCTCTAATTTCACAAGGGGAAGAGGGAACCATTATGTGCACCAACCGCCCTAGGCTGGTTCCTATGAGATGGAGATCAAACATGCCTCCACCCTCTGACCTTTTACCAATTCTGAGACCAGCTGCGCCCCCGCCCCCCCTCCCCCCCAGCACTCCCTGTGCCCCTACATCATTGCAGTGACCACAAGGACCTCACAGACCACTCACAGGTAAGGACTTTGCATTAGGGAAGGAACGGATTCACGAATGCTCAGATTACAGTTTTTCTCCACAGTTCCCACAGGCAAGTCTCTCGCTGGTCCTCAACCACTGAAATTTCTTAAGCTGACTGAGCTTCTGCCATGCTAAAGTTGTTTTTAGCTCTGCTGATGTTGGGCTGCTAAACACAAGGTCAGCAGTTCAAAACCACCAGCCACTCCACTGCAGAAAGATGAGGCTTTCTACTCCTGTGAAGAGTTACAGTCTCAGAAACCCACAGGGAAGTTTTAGTCTGTCTTATAGGGTTGCTATAAAGTTAGAAATGACTCCATGGCTGGGAGTTTGGGGAAGACAAGTGTCCTAGGCCACTTGGTCAACCTGAGCCTAAAGGTGTTCAGCTCTAGCTGAGCTGGTGCCTGCAAATCCAGCTCCACCATGTGCCCGAAGGCACCCTGTCCCCCAACCCACCTCCTGCCCCCAGCAAGTCCCCTGCCTGAAGACACTCAGCATTCTCACTCCGTGGGTCAGGAAACCCACCCCACTGTCTCCTGCCAGGTCCCCTGCCACTGTTTCTTGCAATCTTTTCCCCCATCTCATGTTGCATCTGTGTGTGTGTGTGTGTGTGTGTGTACTAGATGAGGGAGTTTCTCAGCGCAGGGATTCCAGGCCCAAGGACGTGTTTCCTCCCCTCCCATCTCTCCTTCTTGGTGGCCACAGGCCTCTTTGCTACCTCTAGTATGACTAGTTTTAAACTTAGTGGGATGGCAAAACTGACCAATCCCCTCATTAGCATTCCATACATCTTATTTGCATGATCCCACCCCAAGTGTGCCATACACCTTATTAACAATATTAGCAAGCCATCCAGTTCCTTTGGTGAGGTGCAACATCTCAAATGCATAGCCCCACCTGTCTTTGGTGGGAGTTACAAAGACTATAACTCCAACTCCCTGCCATCTGGTTAATTCTGACTTATAGTGACCCTCTAGGACAGGGTGGAACTGCCCCTGTGGGTTTTTGTGATGGTAAATCTTACAAGAGTAGAAAAGCTCATCTTTCTCTAGTAAAGCAACTGATGGTTTTGAATTGCTAACCTTGTGGTTAGCAACCCAACACAGAACCCAAATGCCACCCAATTGTCATTAACAACAGTCCCTCAATAGAACAAAGCGCACTAAGGGTGAGATTATCCAGGTGCCAGTTTTTCAGGTGTAATGCAGGTGTTCATCTGGCTAGGTCAAGTTCTCGAAAAGTTTGTCTCATCTTCACTTTTGCTGACCTCAGATAAAATTTAACTTACTCTGAGCCTCACCAAGTATCAGCTGAGGAAAAACCTTTAGGGACTTTAGGTTTGGCCCCTGTAGTCCAGTTCAGCAGTGCCTCCCCCTTAGTCCACTCTTCTGCAGTGACTGTTTCTACAATGAATGTCTTGACAACCATGATTGATCCATAGTTACTGTTCACAACTGTAGCTTCCCCACCCTCCCTTACTCAGACTCACCATCCAAAAAGGAGCCTTCTCAATGGGGATCCTCCTTTCTGTCCCTCATTTCAAAACCAGGCACACTCAAGAAAGCATGTAAGCCAGCTACTTCCCACATGTGATACCCCCTGTTCTAGATAGCTGGTGTTTAGGTTGCCTGTCTCCTATCAAACCAGTTCTCAGAGAAAACATGCATGTACTTCCGGATCGGTCTTAAAATGTTCATTTTGATGATGAATGTGACACTGTTTCTTTTCAACTTGTCACTTCTGGCATTAATAGACTATATCATTTCTGGTAGTTGGAAAAGATGGCTTTAGTGACAGAAATAATGATGAAGAGCCCATGATAGGATTTTTCAAGATCAGCAACTCCTTCATTGAAAATATGTTTTCAACAATAGAAGTAGCAACTACACACATGGACCTCACCAGACAGACTACACAGAAATAATCAAATCAACTGACTACACAGAAATCAAATCGACTACACCTATGGAAAGAGATGATGAAGAAGTGCAGTATCATGAGTCAGAACAAGGCCAAGGGTGACTATGGAATAGACCAGAAGTTAGTTGTTCATAAGGGAGTTCAAGTTGAAGCTGAAGAAAATGGAAACAAGTCCATGCTAACCAAAGAAGGGCCTTAAATATATCACACCTGAATTTAGAGACCATCTCAGAAATAGATTTGGTGCACTGAACACTAATGGCTAAAGAGCAGTCGAGCTGTGGGACGACATCAAGAGCATCATACATGAAGAAGGCAAAGGTCATTGAAAAGAGACAGAGAACAAAAGATCAACATGAATGTCAGAAGGACAAACATGCTCTAGAGTAGAGCAGATGAAGTGGATGGGGAAAAAATGATGAAACAAATGAGTTGAACAGAAGACTTCAAAGAGCTGCTTAAGAAGATAAAGAAGAATATTAGAATGAAAGGTGCGAAGACCGAAAATTAGAAAACCAAAAGGGAAGAACATACTTTCTCTCACTGAAAGAACTGGGGGGTGGAAATAATAATGCAAGCCTCGAGTTGCAATATTTCCCAGTGGGTTATGAGTCAGGCTGTTAACCACAAGTCCAGCAGTTTGAGATCACCAGCCGCTCCACTGGAGAAAGATGAAGCTTTCTACTCCTCCTGTAAAGAATTCGTCTCAGAAACCCATAGAGACAACTTTATTGGGTTGATATAAGTCAGAATTGACTCTGGGATAGTGAATTCAGTGGGAATGGGGAAAATATTCAATGATACAGGAAGCATTTTAAAAGGGGTGGGGGACAGGAATAAATAGTCACTGTGGCCAAAAAAAAAATTGATAGTCAACTCATTTCAGAAGACTGCATATAAATAAAAAACCAATGTTACTGAAGGAAGAATTCCTAGCTTCCCTGAAGACATTGCAAAAAACAAGGCCCAAGAATTGACAGAAACACCACTGGATCCACAAGACCTTCCACCCACTGGCCTGTGTTCTTCCTGCATTCAGCATCATTGCATGTGTTTCATCAGTCTGAAGGGGACTTTATAGATTGGTGTTGGACTTGGTATCGGACATATGGGCTAATATCGGACTTATGGACTTGATCTGGACTGGGCTGGGATGTTTTCTCAATGTACAATTACTCTGTTTTTAAAAAAAATCATTTTATTGAGGGCTTGTACAACTCTTATCACAATCCCTACATCCATCCATT
>NW_022103905.1:174889-177154 GCF_000313985.2 Echinops telfairi | reverse complement strand
TTCAATTCCAGTTGTTTTTTCTCCCCCTCATTTAATGACTCTGATAAAATTGATGTGGGTTTAGTAACATTTACACGTTGTAGCAGCGTGACCAACCTTTCAGAGCCTTTGTGTGCTCTTAATGGCTCAGTCTTTGTCTGTGGCAACAATAAGGCTTACACCTTTTTGCCTGCAGGCTGGACGGGATTGTGTGTTTTGGCCTCCCACCTGCCAGACGTAGATATTATTTCAGGTGATGAGCCTGTTCCCATCCCTGCCATGGACCATATGATGGGTAGAACTAAAAAAGCAGTACAATTTATTCCTTTGCTTGCAGGTTTAGGGATCTCCACTGCACTTGCCTCCGGCACTGCTGGCCTAGGCATTTCTCTTACCCAGTATACCAAGCTGTCTAGACAATTATTTTCAGATGTGCAAGCTTTTATCAAGTACCATACAAGATATTCAGGATCAAATGGACTCCTTAGCAGAAGTGGTGTTACAAAATAGGAGAGGTCTAGATCTGCTCACAGCAGAGCAGGGAGGTATTTATTTGGCTTTACAGGAAAGATGCTGCTTTTACACAAACAAGTCCGGGATCGTCAGAGACAAGATCAAGCAACTACAAGAAGACTTGGAGAAACGAAGAAAAGAACTGGCTGCCAACCCATTATGGACAGGATGGAATGGACTTTTGCCCTACATTTTACCCTTTTTGGGCCCTATAGTCAGCCTGCTCCTATTGTGCTCCTTGGGTCCTGTAATATTTAATAAGTTCATGGCGTTTGTAAAACAGCAGATCGAAATCGTTCAGGCCAAGCCCATCCAAGTCCATTACCACTGTCTTGAGATGCTTGACCAATGTGGTTCCAGTCAGCATGATCAGTACAACACCGGCCAGTAGTTATACCCCCTCACTTACGTTGCCTATATAGGGTGGCCCGCTACACAATAAGACCCCCTACCCTTGTGAGCTGGGCTGGACAGCCAATGACAGGTAAGATCGAGAGCGGCCTATACCAACCTAAGACAGGACGTGGTTTGACTAAATTGTACATTCCACGCTACCTATGACGGGTAAGGATACGCCAAATCTTGACAACCTAAGACAGGCGCAGCCCCACTATGGGACCTAAGAGCAACCACCGCCTCCATTTTACTAAATAGAAAAGGGGCACCTGTGGGGAACTGGCCCTGCCTAATTTCCTGCCCAACCCAACCTCTGCGTTCCAAGCTACGTGCTCTGTAGCACGGGCGGTTGTAAAAGCTGACCTTTTCACCCATTGGTTAAAAATACCGAGCACTCATTGGACTACAGACATACCATATTAGGAATACAATGGACTTGGCAAATATGCCTGATGAACCTTAATTTGCATGCGGACATCTTTGAGAACTAGCGCGCACGCCCTTTTTACCTGCAGCTGATTGGTTAACATTCTTATGCTTCATTATAATATACATGTTGGATTGGATGTTGTGCAGCACACCTTATTAAAATATGCACCTCCCAGTTCCTCTTTACTGCAAATATATACCCCGAGCTTTGCCCAAATAAACGAGCTTGATCAGTGTTTTGACTTGCTCCACGTCTCTGTGTCTTTCTTCCATCCAGGTTTGCCTTTCCCTCCAGGACCCTGCTCGTGTGTCCCGCAGGCCGGGACGCTACAACTGGCGCCTCAACGTGGGGCCTCACGGGGATTGCGAATCTGGACGTCGCTTCGGCAAGGACGGCCGTCCACGCATTTGATCTCTGCCTCCAAGGAGCACCGGAGATCGCCTTGAGTCCAACGCAGACGCTTCTCAAGTGCGATACGGGACTCGCACGAGGTTCAACACAGGCTGCCCAACTGTGATACAGGACCTGCATTTCGGTAAGTGAAGCGGCGACATTATGGGACAAACATTATCAGCACGCGAGCAATTCATTGAAGGATTGAAGGAATCCCTTAAGACTCGCGGGACTCAGGTTAAGAAAAAGGACCTAGTTAAATTCTTTTTGTTTATTGAAAATATTTGTCCTTGGTTCCCCAAGGAGGGTACGATCGATGAAAAATGCTGGTTACACATGGGGGACTGTTTAAAGGATTATTACAAAGTTTTTGGCCCCTCTAAAATTCCCGTTCCTGCCTACAATTATTGGACTCTTATAAATGATATTTTGCAAACCCACCATTCCCACCCAGATGTTGCCATTGTAGTCTCCCAGACCGAAAGTTTTTTGAAAAATGACTTTAAAAATAGCAAACCTCCTTCCCGAGCCCCATCTGTTTGTCTTAGCCCTGC
>NW_022103905.1:167507-174583 GCF_000313985.2 Echinops telfairi | reverse complement strand
ATATATTTATTTGTTTAGTGTTTGCAGGGTTAGATTGTTTTCAAAAATTTTATTAGGGAATTCAGATTTTTAGAGATTTGTACTGTAGGGTTATAATGAGTTTTAGTAAGCTTCTTTTAAGAATCATAATTTTGTATTATTGCATGATTAAAACCCATGCTGGTTTTGGTGACCCTGGCCAAGCTCATGCCATACTACAACAACGGCATGGGAAACCTTGTGATTGCCACGGGGGATATGTGCAAAGCCCCCACAAAGACACCTGTCTTAACTGTGACTTGCCCAACTCATACAGCCTATAAAGTCGCATCTTCCCTTAAATGGCAGTGTGTTAAGCCCCCTAAAGCTATTCCCTCCCTTAATGGCCGCCCTGGGCCTTGCCCTTGCACAACCTTTTATCAGGCCATGCATAGTACATGCTATTCTTCTTATCAGCAATGTACAGCAGGTAACAAAACATATCTTACCGCTGTGTTACAAAGAGTTTACTCCGGTTCTACTGGAGGTGACTGGAGTACTATTCCAGTTATCCAAGGAACCACCAACAAATTGGGACAAGCCTCCTGTCCAGGTACGGTGGGACAATATGTATGTTGGGACACTGAGCCTCCTGTACATGTGTCCGATGGAGGAGGTCCTCAGGACCAAATTAGAGAGATTATTATACAAAGAAAGATTGAGGAAATACAGAAAGCCTTGTATCCTCAAATCCAGTATCACCCTTTAGCCTTGCCTAAGGCTAGAGGTGATATGGAGCTTGATGCTCAGACCCTTAGTATTCTTGAAGCTACATATAATCTGCTGAATGCTTCTAGTCCAACTTTAGCTCAAGGATGTTGGCTATGTTTGCAGCAAGGATATCCCGTTCCCCTTGCTATACCTGTTCCCTCTTCAAATTATTTAACAAGTAATAGTTGTAGTATTAACTCCCCTTTTCAAGTGCAGCCCTTTAAATTTTTCAATTCCAGTTGTTTTTTCTCCCCCTCATTTAATGACTCTGATAAAATTGATGTGGGTTTAGTAACATTTACACGTTGTAGCAGCGTGACCAACCTTTCAGAGCCTTTGTGTGCTCTTAATGGCTCAGTCTTTGTCTGTGGCAACAATAAGGCTTACACCTTTTTGCCTGCAGGCTGGACGGGATTGTGTGTTTTGGCCTCCCACCTGCCAGACGTAGATATTATTTCAGGTGATGAGCCTGTTCCCATCCCTGCCATGGACCATATGATGGGTAGAACTAAAAAAGCAGTACAATTTATTCCTTTGCTTGCAGGTTTAGGGATCTCCACTGCACTTGCCTCCGGCACTGCTGGCCTAGGCATTTCTCTTACCCAGTATACCAAGCTGTCTAGACAATTATTTTCAGATGTGCAAGCTTTTATCAAGTACCATACAAGATATTCAGGATCAAATGGACTCCTTAGCAGAAGTGGTGTTACAAAATAGGAGAGGTCTAGATCTGCTCACAGCAGAGCAGGGAGGTATTTATTTGGCTTTACAGGAAAGATGCTGCTTTTACACAAACAAGTCCGGGATCGTCAGAGACAAGATCAAGCAACTACAAGAAGACTTGGAGAAACGAAGAAAAGAACTGGCTGCCAACCCATTATGGACAGGATGGAATGGACTTTTGCCCTACATTTTACCCTTTTTGGGCCCTATAGTCAGCCTGCTCCTATTGTGCTCCTTGGGTCCTGTAATATTTAATAAGTTCATGGCGTTTGTAAAACAGCAGATCGAAATCGTTCAGGCCAAGCCCATCCAAGTCCATTACCACTGTCTTGAGATGCTTGACCAATGTGGTTCCAGTCAGCATGATCAGTACAACACCGGCCAGTAGTTATACCCCCTCACTTACGTTGCCTATATAGGGTGGCCCGCTACACAATAAGACCCCCTACCCTTGTGAGCTGGGCTGGACAGCCAATGACAGGTAAGATCGAGAGCGGCCTATACCAACCTAAGACAGGACGTGGTTTGACTAAATTGTACATTCCACGCTACCTATGACGGGTAAGGATACGCCAAATCTTGACAACCTAAGACAGGCGCAGCCCCACTATGGGACCTAAGAGCAACCACCGCCTCCATTTTACTAAATAGAAAAGGGGCACCTGTGGGGAACTGGCCCTGCCTAATTTCCTGCCCAACCCAACCTCTGCGTTCCAAGCTACGTGCTCTGTAGCACGGGCGGTTGTAAAAGCTGACCTTTTCACCCATTGGTTAAAAATACCGAGCACTCATTGGACTACAGACATACCATATTAGGAATACAATGGACTTGGCAATACACCTGATGAACCTTAATTTGCATGCGGACGTCTTTGAGAACTATCGCGCGCCCTTTTTACCTGCAGCTGATTGGTTAACGTTCTTATGCTTCATTATAATATACATGTTGGATTGGATGTTGTGCAGCACACCTTATTAAAATATGCACCTCCCAGTTCCTCTTTACTGCAAATATATACCCCGAGCTTTGCCCAAATAAATGAGCTTGATCAGCGTTTTGACTTGCTCCACGTCTCCGTGTCTTTCTTCCATCCAGGTTCGCCTTTCCCTCCAGGGCCCTGCTCGTGTGTCCCACAGGCCGGGACGCTACAATATAAAGCTCTTTCCTAGTAAAAAAAAAAAAGAATTGACAGAAAACCGAGAGAGATGTTTCAATAAACAGATGCAATACAAAAGCATTCAGTGGTCCATGCCAAGAAATTTGGGCAACCAATTAGAAGAGATCCATATTTCTACTCATTCCAAAGAAAGAGATGAAATGAAATGCAGAAATTCACATGTGATATCCTCAATTACCATTCATATTGCCTGTAAGTAAACTTTTGCTGAAGATATTTTTTAAATGGCAGCAGCAGTACACGGTCAGGTAACTGCCAGAAAGTCAAGCCAGATTAAAATGAAGACAGGAATGAGAGCTGTCGTTGCTGATGTCAGATAGATCTTGGCCGAGAGCAGGAAATACCAGAAATGTGTTTACTTGTCTTCTGTTCACTGCACAAAGGCATTTAACTGTGTGGAACATAACATTATGGCTAACACTGTGGAGGACGGGAATTCCACAACACTTCGTTGTGCTCATGAGGAATCTGTATATGGACCAATGTACATTCAAACAAAACCAAGAGACAGTGCCTGGTTTGAAATCAGAAAAGTTGTGCATCAGGATTGTATCCTTCACCATACTTGTTCTACTTGTGTGCTGAGATAATAATCTAAGAAACTGGACTAAATGAAGAAGAATGGGGCATCAGGATTGGAGGAAGACTCATTAACAACCTGCAATATTCAGCCACCACAACCCTGCTTGTTAAACGTGAGGACTTGAAGCATTTGTTGATGAAGATCAAGGATTGCAAGATGACCATGTTAATACTGATGTTGGGTGAAGTGACAGCTTACTAACCAAAAGGTCAATGGTTCAAACCCACCAGCTGCTCCACAGGAGAAATATGAGGCTGTCTGCTTCTGTAAAGATTTACTGAGCCTCAGAAACCCTATATATCTAAGGTTGTTATGAATCAGAATTGACTCGATGGGTTTTGTTTGTTTTTTAGCAGGGGGAGTATTGACTCAATGAGATGGAGATTGATACAGTGGCTGCAACGGTGGTCTTAAACACAGAACGATTGGTGCAGGATCAGCAATGTTTTGTTGCTATAGACAGAATCTCTGTGACTTGTCAGCCCTTAACAACAACATTAAAAGAAAAAATAACTCACTGCCATCAAGTCAATTCTGACTCATAGTGACCTTATAGGACAGGATAGAACTGTCCCTGTGGGTTTCCAAGACTGAAACTCTTTATGGGAGTAGAAAGCCTCATCTTTCTCCAATGGGTGGATAGTGGTTTTGAACTGCTGACTTAGTGGTTAGCAGCCCAACACCTAACCACTAGCACAGTAGGGCGCCTAAGAACAATTACACCAATGTAGTATGTTTTACATTGACTGATTTTCTAATGTTAATGGCATTCCTGGGAAAAATTCCAATTGGCCAACCTGTCTATTTTTAAATATGATGTAAGATTGTGGAGACTGGGCATTTGCGCACCTATATTCTTTCAGGATATTTTCTTGTGATCTCTGTCTGATTTTGGTATCAGGATGATGCTGGCCTCAGAGAATGAGTTAGGAAGTGGGCCTCCTCCTCTATTTTTTGAAAGTGTTTAAGAAGAATTGGTGTCAATTACTCTTTGGTGTGGTAGGATTCTCCAGTGGAGTAAGCTGGTTTAGATTTTATTTTATTTTTATGTTGGGAGATTTTAAAAATGTTTTATTATCAATTTTAATAATAGAATAATATGTGATCAAAATAGCAGTAAATTGCTTAAATACTGTTTCTTAGATTATATTAATACTAACAACAGAATTGTTTTGTGAAATACTTCTATATTGAACTAGAACATCATAGTTACTTTAGTAACTGAGAAAAAGCCTTATTTTTCTCTTTATTTTCCTTTAATTACTATTTCATTCTAAAAAACTGATATAGGTTCACAAATACTAAGTACCACAACATTGCAGCTAAAACTCCAAAATGTTTGACAAAATCAGCAACTATAAGAGCACCATCATCAATGAGCCTGACTGCACGTGCTTGCAGGGCACGCAGGCACAGTGACATGAGGTGAGGCATCATTGCGATTGGGTAATGCCGACAGCTTTCAGGGGAACACATAAAAAGGTTCAGATAACATATTAGCATAGAGTTTTATAATCTTGTAGGTCTATTGCCACATGTAAGTTAGGTTCACCAATAGTTTTGGTTTGTGTGTGCTGATATTTTTATTTTATTGGATGAGAATTATATTTTATCGGATGCTTGGTTTGTTTTTATTGTGTTTTGTTTATTTTCAGGTGGGAGTTACATTTCAGATCGTTAACTTTGTATTTCAGAGTCTAAACTCCTAAACAAAACTCCATCTGCTTACCCCTCCCCACTCCTTGGTTTTTGATTTCCTAATCCATCTCTTCACTTGTTGTGGATCTACTGAGATTTTCTATTTCTTCTTTTTTTATTACAATCATCTTGATGCATTTCCCCTCCCTAGGTTTCAGTTGTTTGTTGTGGTTGCGCATACAGCAACTCAACAGTTTCTTCATGGACACCTTAGTGACATTGACAACACAGTCTTGATTGTGCAACTAACTTTCCCTGCTTCTCGGAGTTGTTCCTCCCCCAGTACCACAGACTCACTGCACCTTCAGGCCCATATGTATGTGGTCGTTGGAGTTGGTGTTGTCAGTTTGATCCATATAGATAGTTCTTAAAATAGCATAATGCTCAAGGCAGATGGTTTCTCACTAGTTAAGCTAAACTACTGTTCAGTTTTAAGAAGATTGCAGGGGCTATTTGGGGTTTCAGATTTAAAGAATATCTCAGGGCAATCGTTTCAAGGGTTCCCTCATCCTCCATGGCTCCAGAAAGTCCCAAGGTCATGAAATTTGAAATTCTGTTTTGCATTTTCTCCCCTTTTGATCAGGCTTCATCTAGGGAATCTTGCATCAACATGTTCCATATCGAGAGCTAGGCACTGTCCAGTTCTTCTGGTCTTAGGGTAAGGGAGACAGTTAGCCACACATTCAGCATCTTCCTCCTGGTCCTGACTCTCCTTCTTCCTCTGTTACTTCAGCTGAACCGAGACCAACTAGTGTGCTCTGGAAATCACCTGCCAACTAATAAGACTCTCGGCCGGACACAACAAATTGGGAGATAGGAGAGAAAGCACTACACATCATTAAGTCAGTTAACTAGGATGTCCCACGAAATCATGGCCCTGAACTTCAAAACCAAGAAATCAAATCCCACAAAATATTTGCTTGTACATCAACAGCCTTCTCACTGCCCTTGGGTCAATGCTAACTATAGGACAGGGTAGTACTGCCCTGAAGGTTTCTGAGACTGAAACTGTTTACAGGAATAGAAAGCCTTGTCTTTCTCCCTTGGAGCAGCTGGTGGTTTTGAACTGCTGACCTTAAGGTTAGCAGCCCAACACGTAACCACTACTCCACCAGGGCTCCTTAAACAGCCTGAGCAGCTCTGCCCCCATCGTTCTAGTTCTATCACACAACTTTTGCCTGTACAACTTATTGACAATCATTACAGTAAATGGCTGTGCAATCCTTCCCTTAATGTGATTTTCCATCATTGTTAATCTCCCTTTCCCCTTGCTTTCATGCCCCTAACCTAATAACCACTAATAAACATTGCTCTCAATACATTTGCCTTTTCTTGTCTTTTTGTCTAAGTGAGGTCAGATATTAGTTGTTTTTTGTGGTCTTTCTGATTGTCTCACTCTGCATAATGTCTTCAAGTTCCATCCCTATTGTAGCACGTATCAAGGCTTTGATTTTCCTACTGGCTGACTGGGTCCTATTCCATTGAATGTGTAAACCACATTTGTTTTTCCATTCATCTGGTGATGAACATTTAAATTGTCTGCCTTCTGGCTATTGTGACCAGTGTTGTAAATGAACATTGGTATACAAGTCTAAGTGACCGATACCAGTCCATTTCAGTTCACTCATGCCTAGGATATCTATCGTTGTGTGTTCTGTCTCATTTTTGACAACTTCTCATTTTTCTAGATTCATACTCTATGCATTCTGTGTTCCAATTATTAATATGTAGATGTTTGCACCCATTTCTTCTCATTATGAGTAATGTAAGCCTCATAAGCTTGACTCCGTCCATATCACTGCAGTTGACTCTCCTTAGAGGAGGCAGCACTTCCTTGGTCATGTTTTGCATGCCTTCTGATCTGAGGGGCTCATCTTCTGGCACTGTGTCTGATAATGTTTCACCGCTATTCATGAGGTTCTCAGTGACTCAGCCTTCTGGCGTGGGCAGCCTGGTCCTTCTTCGTATTCTGTCCTGAGTTTGGAAGCCCCCCTGAAACCTGTTCATCTTGGGTGACCCTGCTGGTATTTGAAAGACCGGTGTAATAGTCTGGGTACTTTGGAGAAACAAATCCACAGCAACTCACGTATAAGAGAGAGTTTTATGCAAAGAAAATGTGCATCATGAAAACATCCCAACCCAATGCTGCCCAAGCCCACAAGTCC
>NW_022103905.1:153191-165620 GCF_000313985.2 Echinops telfairi | reverse complement strand
CACATGTGATTATCGGCCAGGCTGGCACAATTAACTAACTCAACCGGTGACATAGCTTCTAGCATCACAGCAAACATGCCAGCCCCTACCGTATGACCAACTGGCAGACAAGCGATGGCGGTTAGACTTATTCCTGGGCATTTTATTCTCTTCAGTGTTCTTGTATTATTTCTACTTGAGTCAATATAGATCGTCTGCATGTTTCTAGGAATGTGTCCTTTCGTCTCCTTTATCTAATTTGTTGGCATGCAACTCTCGCTAGGATTGTCTTACGCTGCTGTTTGGTTTCCGTGATTTCTGGCGTTAGTTCTTTGCTGAGGAACGGGACGGCCACTGACTGGTGCCTCCTGCTCACAGAGGCAAGCTCCGCACTTCATGAGTTCTTCTTGGGTTCATTTGAATGGCTGATCCACTTCCATCTTGCCTAAAGATTTGGCCCAGATCTGTCTTCCCCATGCCCAGAGCTCTCTGATTCACCGTTTTGCATAATGGCATGGTGCTTATCAAAGTTCTACATTTTGGAAGAAACTCACTCCAGCCCCTTGGCCCTTAAAAATCAAAAGCCAACTCATTGCCATCGAGTCAATTCCGACTCACAGCAAAGGTTGTGAATCTATGGGAGCAGAAAGCCTCCTCTCTCCCTCAGAGAGGCAGGATTGAACAACCAATCTGATGGGCAGGAGTCTAAAGCTGACTAACAGCGCCACCAGGGCTCCTTCCTCTGGCCCTTAGAAGCCTGTGATATGCTTCAGTCACTCTACTTGCAAGTGATTTGGGGCAGGCCCCAGCCCAAGGCGCTGCTCCCAGCTCCCTCTCACCCCAGCCCCATGAGCGCACCACAGTGGCACTGCCAAATGGCGACAGCCCCCACTGCTGTGGGGGCCGAGAGCCGGAAGAGTGTCTATGGTAGAAAAGGGTTCCTACCACTTGAAAGGCCATTTTCTTGGTTCGGTGCGCATTCACTTAGATGCTGTAACTCTTGGGTTGGCAGAGAGCTGAAACAGCGTGGCGTTTTTCCCGGTGTCTGTTTTCTCTTCCTCCGGCGGTGTGTGGGACAGGAGGGTGTAACTGCCTGGGCCACCACCTGGCCCCGTTGACTCTTGTCCGTGGGGAGCCGCATCATTCCCTAGGGGAGCATCCATGCAGATGGGTCCGGTCCGTGCTGTTTGGAGCTCAGATGTTTCTCAGGAAACCTTGATTGGGGGAAGGAAAGGCAACGAGTGCCACTCTGTGGGCATCGGTCTGTGCTTTCCAGAAACTTAGACCTTCCCTGGGGAATGGGGGAGGGGTGGCAGGGAAAGTTAATTAGTTCATGAGCTACTAAAAGAAGACTGAGCCGGGAAGGGCCTCAGAGGGAGGAAAATGTGGAAACGAAATTCAGAAACGTGCCGGTCAACTCCAAGAAAGGCAAGCACACAGGGTCAGGGCCCGGAAGCACCCTCTTGGAGGTGATTAAATGGGAAGGGGGAGAGAAAAAGCCAGCCTCTCTCGCATGCGCCCCTTCCCTTCTCAAGAGGGCGGCCAGCACACCACCCACAGCCACACTGCCCACGAGCAGATGGTCTCTCCTCCACCTCTCCGATAGACGGCTTCTCAAGGTCACCGAAGCCCTGCTAGCTGCCAGCTACCCTGAGCCTTTGCAGGCCTCACCAGCTGCGATTGTTCTTTGCCTTTGGCACCGCAGATCCCTCCCTCCTTCCTGAACCCACCCTTCCCGGGACTTCCTTGCCAAGGGCAGTTCACTGGGTTATTTATTGCCTGACTACTCTGTCCATGACAGTCGCTGGGACAACAGAGAGGAATCACAATTGACCCCACACAGCCTCATGTGGAAGGACCATGTAAACACAATGGGTTTCCACACAGAAAGTGCCATGGGGCTCCTGACTCAGCCAGGCTCACTGGGTAGCATCTGTCCAGGAATTCTCCCCACTTCCTTAGCCCCTCCTGCACAGGCCTCTGCCCCTGCCCTCCTTTAACTGCTAGCCATCCCAGAGGGTCTCCCCCTTAGCGCTTCCCAGCTCCACATTCTCTTCCACACCCAGGGCTTTGACTGCTGCTTTTTCTTTTCTTTTTTCTTTTTTCAACTAGCTTAGCTGATCCTCTGAGTCCTAGAAGTTTGTCATTAATGTCTATGTCAGTCGACATTATTTTGGCGGCACAACCTGTTTCAATGGACATTATTTTGACTGCATAGCCAGAAAGATCTAAAGTGATCATAAACGGTCTGTGCTTTCCCAAACCTTAGGTCTTCATGGGGTGGGGGTGGGAGGTGGGGGGGGCATGGAAAGTTAACTAGTTAATGAGCTACTAAAACAAGACTGAGATGAGAGAAAGTAGAGACCCTCATCTCTCTTCAGAGAGCCAGCCTCCTGTCAGCGCTCTAGCTATCTTCAAGGTGATCTTCTGGCTGCTGGCACTCCCTCTACCTCGGGAAGTCACCAAACCAGTCTGGACTGCTTCCTGCTGGACTTCTTTTCTGTGAAAGAGAAGTAAACGTTCATCATACGGCGAATCACTAGCTGTCTGGTTACCGATTGCTGAGGGACAAAGCGCCACGCAGTTCAGTGGCATAAAATACACTCAACCCAAACCCACTGCCATCAAGTCAATGCCAACTCATGGCCACCCTATAGGACAGGGTGGAACTGCCCGTGTGGGTTTCTGAGATTTTAACACTTTAGGGGAGAAGAAAGCCTTGTCTTTCTCTGTGGGATATAAAAAGACTTTCCCCCAGCTTTGTCTCCCCCTAAGATAAGCCAAACATTAGAGCCTATTTGCCAGCACATGCTGGGAGGTCAGATGCTTAGAGATATGTTCTCCCTGAAGGCATTTGGTCCACTGTAGGTGGGGCTCACACCCTACTGATAATGGTTTCCATGGAGAGCCAGCGAACAGGTCAAACCTGCTCAGTGACATGCAAAGTTAGGCTGCCATCCTGAGTCTAGGATCCACCCTTCTTGTCACATGTATACCCCCAATCCCTTCTCTTGGGATTGCACATATACCCCTAGATTGTCCCCCTCACACTGCTGTATTACCTATAGTACAACCCTTTCCTGTGATGTATGTCTTTACCTGTAGGTAGGGGGCTTACATGTCCCCAAAAGATATATAAGCCTTGGTTAGCAATAAATCTCTCTCTTCTGCACCGTACCACCAAGAGGAGCAGAGGTGAGCATGCTACCATGAACTGTGTCTGACTCCATTATTTCAATCTCTCTTCTATCTCTCATGGTCTCTCTGACCTTACTATAATCTTTACTTATTATTGCTGTACAATTGCGCCTACGGGAACTGTGATGATTTGTCAGGGACTGGCTACCCTTCTCCAGAGGAGCAGCTGGTGGTTTCAAACTGACGACCTTATGGTTAGCAGCCCAGCGTGTTACCACTATCACCAGGGCATGAAAGACTCACCATTTATGATGTCCACAGGTCAGTGGGGCAGGAAGGCTTACTCTTCTTCACAGCATGATGTCTGGGACCTGGGCTCAAGTGACTTAAATGGCTAGAGTCTAGAATAACTCCCTGCCATCAGTCGGTTCCGACGCATAGCGACCTGAGAGGACAGAGTAGAACTACCCTGTGGGTTTCTGAGACTGTCACTGTTCAATGGAGTAGAAAGCCCGGTCTTTCTCCTGTGGAGCGGCTGGTGGTTTTGAACTTCAGACCTTGCAGATTGCAGCCCAATGCATAACCACTACGCCACCAGGGCTCCCTGAGTCTAGAATAAGCAGAACCACAGGAGCCACTCACAAGACACTTTCTTGCTTCACACTTGCACCCTGGTGGCTGGTGTGAGATGGGGAAGGGCAGGCTGGGCTGGGCCTGTCAGCCGGAACTCCTTCACGGCCCCTCCAGCAGGATGGTCTTGAGATCATCGGTCTTCTTCAGTGCAAGCCTCCAAGAATGAGTGTTCCCAGGGACAGCTGCCTGTCCTTTTGTGACCTAGCCTCGGACATCACACAGCTTGGCTTCCACAGTATTCTGCGACAAAGCAGTCACAGACAGATTCACTCTCATGGGGAGGGAAAAACCGCCCCCATCCCCCCATCCCACCCACCACATGCCAACACTGTGTGGCCAAATCCCAGTCTGCACTACTTGAATCTTTAGTATTAAGTTTCCTCTCCTCCCCTCCCACTAAACTGGTGTCGTATTTTAGGTTCTGTTACTGCAGATCCCATTTCTGGTAATAAATTCCATGTTTGTTATGAATTCCTTTATTCTCTGACAAACAGAGCCCTGAAAAGTAATGGCTCTAACATGCTTCTAGAAGCTTGTCCATTGGGAGGCAAGCCAAGTCTAGCAAGAGCATGCCACGAGTCATCAGGGCTCTATTCCTTCCCACTCTGTTTTACCAGCCCCTGTGGGGAGCAAACAGTTGGCTCATCACTACTCATGGAAAGGTGGGCGGTTCGAACCCACCCAGTAGTGTGTGGTGCGGGAGAAAGGCCTGGTGATCTGCTTCTGTGAAAATTAAAAGCCAAGAAAGCCCCGTGGAGCAGGTCTACTCTGTAACACACGCCTACCTACAACGATGGGTTGGGGGTTTTGTGTGTGTGATCCTTTGCCTCGTAGCCTAACGGGAGCCATCACATCTGTAGCCAAGGCCATAGGAGGGAAGAAGGAGCCAAAGAGACTAAACAAACAACCCCTCCCCCTGCGTCCACCCCCAACCAACCCAGGAGACCGAAGTTCCACACATCGTTCAGCTAACAAAGCAACAACCAGAACTCGGTCTCGTGATCACACTGAAATGTAGGAAGGCTGGGCATTTGGGGCTGTTACCTCATAAGAATTGAGTAAATGTTTACCTCGTAAAAATCGAGTCTCCAAAATAATAATAATTTATAAATTATCAAGGGGCCATGGGTGGGGGGAGGGAAAAAAATGAGGAGCTGATACCAAGGGCTCAAGTAGAAAGCAAATGTTCTGAGAATGATGATGGCAACAAATGTACAAATGTGCTTGACACCATGGATGGATGGATGGATTGTGATAAGAGTTGCACGAGGCCCCAATACAATAATTTTAAAAAGAAAAAAAAAATAGGGATTCTCTTACTAAGGAAGGACAATTTGTCCGCAGCTTGCTCACGGGCTGCAAGTGCCAACCAGACATCTGTACCTGCAGGCCCTACAGGGCACACCTGTAGGTGGAAGCAGTGACTGGTCAGTGAGAGCGAAGGTGCCATGGCAGACCATCGGAGCCAAACGCTTGTGAGGGTGCCATCAGCAGGTGTGTGTTGCTCACAGAACAAGTAGGACCGGGATGAGCACAACAGCACACATCCCCTTAAGCCTTAGGTGCCCCATTTCAGGCTCCCTGTCCCAAGGCTGGATGACACCCAAGCCCCTCCCATTTTGCTTCTTGGGAGGATGTTGGGAGCCGGTGGCCATTAAGGCCTTAGCCTCAGCCACAGAGCCGAACTTGGCTGCTTCCTGGTTGTTAAGTTTCACCTTTCATTTGCTAAACCTGTGGGGGACTGGCCCTGCCTAAATTCCTGCCTCAGCGTTCCTAGCTACGTGCTCTGTAGCATGGGCGGTTGTAAAGTTGACCTTTTCACCCATTGGTTAATAATGCTGAGCGCTCATTGGGCTAAGATGGACTTTGCATTACGCCTGATGAACCTTAGTCTGCATGCAGGACGTCTTTGAGAACTAGCGCGCGCCTTTTTACCTGCAGCTGATTGGTTAACGTTCTTATGCTTCATTAATGTACATGTTGGATTGGATGTTGTGTAGCACACCTTATTAAAATATGCACCTCCCAGTCCCCCTTTATATGTCCCAGCTTTGCCCAAATAAATGGAGTTTGATCAGAGTTTTGTCTTGCTCCACGTCTCCGTGTCTTTTCTCCCATCCAGGTTCGTCTTTCCCTGCAGGGCCCTGCTCGTGTGTCCCGCAGGCCGGCACACTACAGGAGGAGAATACCTAAATTCCGCTCTCCTAGGATTAAGTGCTAATTGGACAGCCTTGTTTACAGGCCCAAACGCATGCAGAGAGAATAGGTAGGGAAAGGGGCACTAAAAGGGGCTATTGAAAGGTCAAAGGTGGTCATAGAAGTGGCAGGCCCTGCAGGTCATGGACATCACTAATTGCCCCCGTTCAGAGTGGACTAGATTTACTTAGGGCAGAGAACAGCCCTTCCTCCTTTGCCCCACTAGCACAGAGTTCTAGGACTCTTCGGGGGGCACTCAACCCCCACTAAAGCCCATACGTTTTACGTGCTGTCCACTCATAGCTACTATGCTCTTTCTAAGCGAGGGCAACGGTGAGGCTTCATGATAATAGCGTACCCCTGTGCATCCAGGCCCAAGTCACTCCTCCAATATCCATAGTACACACGTCCTAAGCCTCTAACCACTCAGATTTAAGGTTTTCAGAGTCAGACTTTGAACTTGTCAGGAGTTCTCTGATCATGATCCAGGGCAAACCTTGTGATCATCAACTCAACAAGACTATGATGCTCAAGGATTACAATAAAAATTTCCAGACAGCAAGGGCAGTCACAAGTCTTATAACCAGGACACTTCCTTCAAGAAGTATTCAATCTCACACATTTTCAGGAAACTAATGGCACTTCCTTTGGAACGGCCTGTAGAGGGATTTACCCTGGAAAAGCCACTGGCTTCCGGGGAAGAGGTGACTGGAATCGAGATTGTTCAGACTGAAGAGAGAACTTTTTTTCTTTTCTTTATTTTTAAAGAACAGTTTTCGCATAGATGTATGATCACCGGCCTGGGGAGGTTTGGTCTC
Organism: Echinops telfairi; assembly: GCF_000313985.2. NCBI lineage: Eukaryota > Metazoa > Chordata > Mammalia > Afrosoricida > Tenrecidae > Echinops > Echinops telfairi. The sequence continues at coordinate 158,856 of NW_022103905.1, read as the reverse complement.
TCTCACACTTCGGACAGAAGAACCAGAAAGGTGATGGGCAGCTGTGGGCTCTCAGAGGAGGGAGGAAAATGGAACCTCTGTGGTCCAGGCGTGTCATTTATTTCATTGTACGGATTAAAGGCATTATATTGCTCTTCTCCTTCCTTAAACTCTTTTTCCCCTCTGATTATAAAAAAAGAACATGGTGATTGTGAAAAGTTTTAGAAATGCTGAAGCACACAAAAAAGAAACAGATCATAAATCATTCCAAAATATAATGATCATGGCTATTTGGGGGCCTTATGCTTCCCATCTCTTTTCTTGAATACTTTTTTTAAACAAAGGAATAAAAACCCTATACATTCACTTTGTAACCTATTTTGCCCCCCCCCACCACCACTTAACATATTCTAAGATCTTTTTCTAGGTCATTAGTATTTTTATCATATGACACAATTTGAAGTGGTTACATAGGAATTCATCATTTACTTAACTACTCTTCTATGAAGTGACAGCTAGTGACAGCTTTTCACTATTATAAATAATACTCAGATAAACACCTTCTTAGCTAAAGCTCTGTGTTCATTATTTCCCCAGGACACCTAGAAGACACTTCCAGGTCAAGAGTAGGAACATTTTAAACACTTAAAAAGTCTAACCATTTGAAGCTGATTGTGGTAGCAATTGTACACTACTGCTTGATGTGATTGAACTATGGGATGATATGACATCTATATTAACTCCCAATAAAATGGTTTTGAAATAATTAGATACATACATAAATAATGTGTGGATCTAAAAAAAAACCAAGTCTAGCCAATATACAATCAATGACACATATATAAAGCATGCAACTTGTTGAACTTTGACATATGTAGACAATGATAAAATCAACCCCATGAGCAAGGTAATGAGCGGTTTTCACCTCACCCCAGGGTTTTCTCAGGCCCTTTATGACCCTTCCCTGTCCACCTCCCCTGGTCGGTAACAGGATAGGTTTAACTTTTTAAGAAACTGCCAAACTGTTTTCCAAAGTGGTTGTCCTATGTCACGGGACAGCAGTGGCTCAGAGTTGCAGTCACTCCACATCCCCGCCAACACTTGTTATGGTCAGTCTTAATTTTAGACATCCTAACAGGAATGCCCTACTACTATGCATAATGTTATCAGGGGCCATCCTTTTCCGAAGTGGACCCCCACATCCTCCTTCCTAGTCTCTTTTAGTCTGGAAACTGTCTTAAAGACCCACAAACAAGTGAAGAGATGGATTAGGAAATCAAAAATCAAGAAGTGGGGAGGGATAAGCGGATGGAGTTTTGATGAGTAGTTTAGACTCTGAAATACAAAGTTAACGATCTGAAATGTAACCCTCACCTGAAAATAAACAAAACACAATAAAAATAAACCAATCATCAAATAAAATATAATTCTCATCCAATAAAATAAAAATATCAGCACACACAAACCAAAACTTTTGGTGAACCTAACTTAAAGAGTCAATAGACATACAAGCTTATAAAACCCTATGCTAATTTGTCTTCTGAACCTTTTCATGTGTTCCCCTGAAAGCTGTCGGCATTACCCAATCGCAATGATGCCTCAGCTCATGTCACTGGGTCTGCGTGTCCTGCAAGCACGTGCAGTCGGGCTCATTGATGATGGTGCTCTTATAGTTGCTGATTTTGTCAAACATTTTGGAGTTTTAGCTGCAATGTTGTGGTAATTAGTATTTGTGAACCTATGTCAATTTTTTTGAGAATGAAATAGTACTTAAGGGAAAAGAAAGAGAAAAATAAGGCTTTTGATCAGTTACTAATGTAACTATAATGTTCTAATTAAATATAGAAATATTTCACAAAACAATTCTGTTGTCAGATTAATATAATCTAATAAATAGTACTTAGGTAATTTACTGCTATGTTGATCACATATTAGTCTATGATTAAAATTGATAATAAAAGAGTTTTAAAATCTCCCAACATAAAAAATAAAATCTGAACCAGCTGGCTTCACTGGGGAATTCTCCCACACCAAAGAGTGATTGACACCAATTCTCAAATGTTTTCAAAAAATCAAAGAGAAGGACCATTTCCTAACTCAGTCTTGAGGCCAGCACCATCCTGATATCAAAGTCAGACAAAGACCTCACCAGGAACATTCTGGCTGTACTTCTTACAAGACAGCTTTGTTTGTTCTATTGACAGTCCATGGTACTTCCAATAGTCTTCACCAGCACCATAACTCAAATGCATCAGTTCTTCAGTCTCCCTTACTCGTTGTCCAAGTTTCACATGCATATGAGTAATTGAAAATACCATCCCTTGATTCAGGTTCACCCGAATCCTCAAAGTGACATCCTTGCTTTTCTACATTTTTAAAACGAGATCTCGTGCAGCAGATTTGCCCAGTGCAACATGTCATTTGATCTCTTGGTTGATGCTTCCATGAGCACTGATTGTAGATCAGCAGTTCTCAACCTGTGGGTCGCGACCCCTTTGGGGGTCAAATGACCCTTTCGCAGGAGTCGCCCAATTCATAACAGTAGCAAATGACAGTTATGAAGTAGCAACAAAAATAATTTTATGGTTGGGGGGTCACCACAGCATGAGGAACTGTATTGAAGGGTCTCAGCATTAGGAAGGTGGAGAACCACTGTCGTATATCAAAGCAAGAGGAAATCCTTGACAACTCCACTCTTTTCTGTTTATCATGATGTGACCTATTGGCCCAGTTGTGAGGATTTTGGTCTTCTGTACATTGAGCTGTACTCCACACTGAAGGCTGCAGTCCTTGATCTTCATCAGCAAGTGCTTCAAGTCCTCCTCCCTTCGTTAATAAACTTTCCTCCCATCCTGATGCCGTATTCTTCTTCACATAATCCAGCTTCTCTGATGAGTTGTTCAGCATACAGATCGAATAACTATGGAGAGAGGATAGAACCCTGACATACACCTTTCCTGATTTTAAACCTTGCACAATTCCCTTGTTCTGTTCACCTAACTCCTGCATGAGCACAATGAAGTGTTCTGGAATCTCCATTCTCCTCAAGGCTATCCATAGTTTGTTATGAGCTACACAGTCAAATGAATGCCTTTGCATGGATTAGGATTATATCAAAGCTGTCCATCAATTGGGAGGACATGTACAACCTATTGGAATTGAATATTCTAATCCATAGATATCCATAATATATCCTCCTTTTTTTGCCTCCATATTTTAGGCCTTCTTTTCTGAGCAATGTTTTGTAGTTCCTAATGTTTTAAAACAAATTTTTTTTTTGTCTAGAAATATCTAGATGTATTCAAAACCCATTAAAGATCTAATCTATCGTTTCCCTTTCAGTGATGCCAATTTCCCTTCATCTTAGACATAAACTTACTAATTCTCAGCAAAGGAGTCCCTTTTCCCCTCTCCAACTCCTACCCTAAGTAACCACTAGTAGCCAGTTGACCTTCATATATGCACCTGTTCTTGTCATTTCATATAAGTGAGGTCACACAGTATATATTTTTTGTGATTGACTTCTTTCACTTGGCATAATATCTTTGAGGTCCATCGGTACTGAAAACACATCAGAACTTCATTTCTTTTTGTGGTTGAGTAGCGATTATTCTATTGAATGTCTCACTCACTGTCCTCAAACTAATTCTGACTCCTAGTGACCTTATAGGACAGAGCAGAACTGCCCCCGGGGGTTGCTGAGACTGTGAAATGTTACAGAAGTAGACAGCCTCATCTTCTCCTATGGGGCAGCTGGTCATTTTCAACTGTTGATTTTGCAGTCAGCAGCCCAATGTGTAACCGACTGTGCCACCAAGGGCCTCTTTTTTATGTATATACTATATATATATTTTATCCATCCCTTGATGGGCACTTAGGTTGATTCTACCTTTTGGCTATTACGAATAGTGCTCTGGTGAATGTAGATGTACACATGTCCATTTGTGTCACAGCTTTCAGGTCCCTGGGGTATATACCTAGGAGTGGACTTGCTGAGTCATAAATATAGTTGTATCTTTAAATTGAGGAATCACTATACTTTTCCCGTGGTGGCACCATTTTACATTCCCACCAGCAATGGATACGAGTTCTGCTCTGGTGTCCTTGCCAAAGTCTGTTATTTTCCGATTTTTTACATCATTGCTATTCTAGCAGGAAGGAGCCTGGGCGGCACTGTGTGTTAGGCATTGGGCCATGAACCACAAGTTCAGCAGTTCTAACCCATCTGGAGAAAAATGAAGCTGTCTGTTCTCAGCTGCATCTGCCCTTTTGGTAACCGCCAAGTGCTTAACCACTGCTACTAGGGACCCTTGGACAATAGATAGCTAGGAAGTTAAATAGTCGTTGTCAATCTGTGGACATTAGGAGTACTGGTGGTGCAGTGAATAAGCATTTGGCTGCCAACTAAAGGTTGGCAGTTCAACCCACCTAGCCACTTCATGGGAAAAAGACCTGATTTTCTGTGACAGCAGTGGTTCTCAACCCTCCTAATGCCACCTCCCATACAGTTCCTCATGTTGTGGTGAGTCCCCCCAACCATAAAATTATTTTTTTTTGCTACTTCATAACTGTCATTTTGTTGCTGTTATGAATCGGGTGACCCCTGTGAAAGGGTCATTTGACCTCCAAAGGGGTCGCGACCCACAGGTTGAGAACTGCTGTGCTACAGCTAAGAAAACCCAATAGGATCAACTTGACAGCATCTACATGTTTGGTTTATTTTTTCCCCAACAGTTTTACTGGCATATAATTCACATAGTATATATACAATTCAACAGTTCAACAACATGAAGAAGAGTTGCACAATCATCACTACACTCAGTTTTAGAACCTTTTCTTCTTTCCTGTACTCATTGTTATTAGCTCCCCATTTCCCCCCAACCTGCCCTGCCGGCATACCCACAAGGGACCGTTTTCATACAGATACTGTCTCTATGGACTTACCTATCTTGGATTTCATATACTGAAAAATATAAATTTAAAAAAACAACAACTAACAGTACAAAGTAAAACAGATGAAAACCTCAAATGGAAATAAAGCAGAAAATACTAACAACTAGAACAAATTTTAATGGATCGAAAAGGAGATCCCGTGAGAGGGTGCCACATTTGAACCTAACAGCATCTGCAGCAATCCACGTTCCATTGCATAATGGGTGATAGCAAGGCTATTCACATCCCTGGCCAGACGGGATTCATCAGGCACTTAATCCACATATATCTCCTCACTTTTTATTTTTTAAGAGAAACTGTTTTAAAATGGGTCAAAAGAGGGAGATCAAATGATAGGATGTTACCTTTTTTTTTTTTTTTACAGACAATTTACTCTTTATTGGTTAAAAATGAAGGAGACATGCAGTATAATACAAAGTCCAAAAAAGGAGGTGGGTAAAGTTGATTACATCTTTCATAATCTAGCATATGCCATAAGGACTCCATTTATTGATACACCATTATTTTATCCTCCAGATTATTAAATAGTATCAGCTGGCTCTAGGATTTGGTTTAGAACTTAAGCAAAAAGCCCTAACAAATTCACTAGTCATTTGGGAAGACCACATTTTCACAAACAGCATTGGCATATGTGACCTTGCGCTGTACTCAGTCCCCACCCCAGACCTAGACAGCGGTGCCCACTAGCCTTCCACTCTGGAAAAAGGAAAGGGTGGGGCTGCTCATGGTATCA
>NW_022103905.1:137799-153046 GCF_000313985.2 Echinops telfairi | reverse complement strand
ATGCACAAAAAGAAACACTGTCCGGGGTTCCCGTGCCTCTCCTCATTCCCAGCCCCACTAACCAGGAGCTGAAAAGGAGAGAAAGCCCGGAGTTACCTTTTGATGTCTGCTATAATCAACTTTACAATGCTCTCTGTATGATAACAGGGCCATTTGCATCCCTTAACTATGATAGGAGGGGATTCACCAGAGGCTTAATCCATGTGTGGTCCCTGCAAATAGATTTTAGGCTTTCACTGTCATCCACAGCTTTCTGAAAACCAGGTGTTCACGATTTAAGCTCTGATGCCTTTCCCTCCTTTAGATATGGATTTATTATTTACAATTCTTGGGTCACACAGGCTGGTGTGCTTCGTCCATGTGGATTTAGTTGAAGCCCTCACTTAGAAGGCTGTGTGTTTGAAAACACGCCTTTACAACCCAGTACACTGGCCATCTGGTTTCTTCACCACACTTTGCTATAGCACCCCTATCTTCATGAGGGCAAGCACCAAGCAGGGTCATTCAACAAGTTTTGTAATAATGAGGAAAATGTAATCATGAGGATGGTGACAAAACCTTCAATTTTTACATAAAATCAAGTAAAGAAAACTACCTACAGGAAGCCTTCCATTGACCAGAAATGAGTGGGGGTGGCATAGAGATACATGAGAAATATGTAGTCCTCTTTCAACTTCTGTCTTTGCTGTTCGTGAGTCTAGGTCTCTAGTTAAATAAAATGGGCGCAACCATGATGTGCTGAGAAGAATCTGCTCGTCAACTTTCTGAACGACGTCCTTAGACTTGGGAAAAAGCAAACGTTCCAACAAACCGAGCAGCCTCCGTAGGCTCCTTCTTGCCAGCTCAGATTTGCCCGGAAGCTGATGCCACCTGGCCGGAGGTGGGGCCCTGGCGACCAGGAGGGCGGCCCCCCCACGGTCGAGTCCGTGCCACCAGGTCTGGGAAAGTCCCTCTCCTTGCCGCGGCCTCGGGGCGGCCTCGGACATTAATAAATCATGAGGATCTTCTCGCCATTAGCTGACGCTGCCACCGCGCTGGCGAGGGCCCAATGAAAAAGAGCCTGAGAGGACGCTTCTGAATAGTGAGCGCGCACCCGTGACGTTGAGGCCAGCGATTGGCTGCCGCGCCGGGAGGCGGGGTCGGGCTCGGGCGCTGGCGAGCGCGGCGGGGGCGGCTCAGTGTGAGCCTGGGAGCCTGGAGTGCGGCGCGGCGGGACGCCGGGGGGATCCGAGGCCAGCGGGCGCACGGCGCGAACTGCAGGGCGGACGATGTTCAGCTGGATGGGGCGGCAGGCCGGCGGGCGCGAGCGCGCGGGCGGCGCGGACGCGGTGCAGACGGTGACGGGAGGCCTGCGCTCGCTCTACCAGCGCAAGGTGCTGCCGCTGGAGGAGGCGTATCGCTTCCACGAGTTCCACTCGCCCGCGCTGGAGGACGCCGACTTCGACAACAAGCCCATGATCCTGCTGGTGGGCCAGTACAGCACCGGCAAGACCACCTTCATCAGGTAACCGCCCCCGCCGCGGGACGGCCCTCCCCACGTGCACGTGTGGTCCTCAGCACCCACCTCCCAGCCCACCCCGCTGGGGGCGTCCTGCGGTGCCCGCTTCCCCATCCCGGAACCCCGCGACCGCAGCTCCCCGCACCCCCAGCATCTGCAGGACCTCAGGCCCCGGGCTTCAGCCCCTCCCCCGGGCGGGCGCAGCCGCCCAGTAGTGTCGGACACTCCCCCACGCGGGCCTGAGGGCCCCCAAACCCCTTCCTGGTACACCCAAGAGCTCTCCTTCCTGCCGTCGGAAGGACGCTTCCCTGGCTGATTGTATCTGCCTTTCTAGTCCCCTTCCTGGAAGGGAGAGCAAGGCTGCCACAGCATCTTCTAAGGAAGGGATACGGCCTAAAGCTAGAAATAGGCCCGAGGTGCTGAGTGTTAGAATGGGATCCCATGCAACCAATATCTAGCCGCTATAGGGTCTTGGTTGAAGAGAGTGCCGGCGTTATAACTATTTACCAAAAAATGAATGGCAACAGTAGAGGAGGTTGCCCATGACCCATGACATTGCATGTCAACCCCCACCCCTGTTCCATGGGAGGGGACTGTCGGGGTCGCTTCATTCTGCTGGTTCCCAGCCGGGTCTGTAGGAGGCCATCCGAAGAAGTTAGAGGGTGTCAAATTACGCTTTGTTTCTATTTCTTAAATGGGTCTTAGTTCCTATTTTCTTAGGTGGGTCACTTCCTCCTGGCTCACCCTTGACAACTGAAAATATTTGTTATGCTTGCTGTGTTTCTACAAGGAATCGCCATGCATGCCTTGTGTTTTGAACAAATAGATTTCCTCGGAAGTGACTTTTGATGGGAAATAATGTGTGTATGGAAGTACGTAGATTGCCTTTTGAAGCAGCTATTTTATTTCTAAAGCAGCCAGTATATTGTTTGCTGTCTCAGTTGAAGCAGTTACTGACCGTTTCAGGTTTGGGTTCTGGGTTTTGGAAATTGTTAACCATCTCTTCATCATTGGTGTTTATTCAACAGGTGTTTGAGAAAATCTATATTTGGATGCATGCCATTTCTATTAAGTGGTGACCTCCTTTTTCTCCACTCCAGTGGCCTAAATAGCTCCTACAACCAGAGGAGTAGTTGTCACTATAGAAAATATGTTAAAAATGAGCTGATGCCAGGGGCTTACGTGGAGAGCAAATGTTTTGAGAATGATGAGGGTAACGAATGTACAAATGCGCTTTATACAATTGATGTAGGTATGGATTGTAATAAGAGTTGTATGAGCCGCCAATAAAATGACGAAAAAAAAGAGAAAATATGTTAAATTCATGCCCTCTGAATTTGGCACATACACTATGAATGAATTCAGCTAAGCAAATGCTCTGTGTACCAAATCATAGTTGTAGACAATACAGTGAATGTCGAGAAGAGAAGACTAGAAAAAACAATTTAAAAACTGCCTTGATGCTTATGAGTATGCTGAAAATTGGACTAAGTATGTCTCCCCAGATACTCCAAATAAACAAAAATATTACAGGAACCAACACCTTGAAAGGTGACAAGCAGATGGTATACATAAGGTCTCAGTAATAACTAGCCAGTTTTTAAGAACTTGGATAATAAAGTATTATGACCAAGTGGTACAGGAGTAGGAGGTGGAATTTTTGAACTATATCAAGTGTAAGAGTATTGTTAGAATGATACTATCGCAGACATTAGTGGTGCGTGTCCACAGCACCGGGGCAGTTTTTCCTGTTTGTCTTTGCCACAAAGGCATTACTATGCATATGTGTAATTAGGGAGCCCCTGCTTAATGTGGCACCAACCTGCAGCTAGGACAGCCTTTCTCAGCTGCCCCGGCCTGGACAAAAAGCAGTCTGGAGAAGGAGAACACAGCTCATAGAAGGGCCCTGACTTCATTCTCCACCCCCACCCCTACTCCCCAATTTACTTTTTTCATTACTTGGGGCAAGTTTTATGAAATAATTAAATAGTTTTAAGAAGGGTTCTGAGATTTGATTTATTCCAGTTGTTCCACCCAAATCAACCACTTCTCAGCCACTCACAACCCTTGGGTGAAGGAGGAGGGGCTTTTCTGGAAGCCCCTGGTCTTTGAGGACATCGCTGACTTAAGTAGCCTTGTTAGGCCACGGGTACAAGGCGGACCTTTGAGTTAAGAAGAAGTCAGGTTGGACAAGAAGCTTGGTTAGGCCGTGAGTTTGTTCCAGAGTAGAGCTAGGTGGAACCCCCTCTTAAAAGGTCAGCCATCTGAGAGACGCCTGTACTGGTGCCAGAGAGCAGAATGCTTGGTGCAGGGTGCTGATCATGCTGGTTCCTGACTCCTCCATAGCCATCGCTGATCTGTGCCACAGAGGCCTGAATCGATTGCCTGCCTCTACTGACTGAATGCTGGAAGCTCATGGTTGGATGTGGGGTGCACCTATCCAAACAGTCAGAGATTCTTACCCACCTGGTTTCCTGCCACATCCCAAGAGGTCACTCACTGATAACGCAGAGCTAATGTGGAGGGGAACTTCCCACCGTAGAGCTACTCAGCAAAGTCTGTGTTCCCCATTCCACACCTTGAATGAACCCATACCTTTAACCAACCTCTTTTTGTCCCATGGTTGGGAAGGTGGGCCAAGACCTTCATCTGGAGTGGGGAAATTCAGTGTGTGTCTTGTCTGAGGAAAAGCTTTCCCGGATGGGGTGAATGGAGAGGTTGACCACCAAGAAAATGTACACCGCCTGGAAGCTCATCAGGGTCCATATACAGGGATGGACAGAGGGAAGGCAGTGGGTGTACTCTTCTCACCCAAATCACAAAACTGGCCCCAAAGGACATTTGAGATGGCTTAAAGATATTTGTCAAGGTTGCAACCGTTTCTCGTCGAAGACAGGATGTCCTCAATTGGCTGTTCCACCTCTCAGCAGAAGGGACGAATTGGTCAGATGTCTAAGCTTCCTCCTGCTGCTGTAACACAAATACCACAAGTGGGTGGCTTTAATGAAAAGAAATGCATGTTTCTCGTGGTGCTGACTGCTTGTTTATGATTTAACTAACACAACCAAGAAAACCCAATTTCCAAATCGCATCATGTACGCAAGTATAGGGCTTAGGATTCCAACATCTATTTGGTAGGAATTAATAATTCCACCATCGGACCCTTCTCAAAATGTATGTTCATATCACTTGCAAAACACATTCACCCTCCCATATGATCCCCCCAACCATAACCCATGCCAGCCTCAACTGTAAGGTCTAAAATCTCATCTGCATCGTCTAAATCAACTAAGGGTGAGACTCTGGATGTTTTCCTTCCAGGACTAAATCCCTTTCCGACTGTAGACCTGTAAAATCTAGGCTGTAAGTCATCTCCAAAAGTAGTGATGGAACAGACACCTGGTAGACATTTCACTTCCAAATCAGAGAAATTGGAAGGAAATAAGTCATGGGTACAAGTCAGGTCAAAGCCAGCAGGGAAGTTGTCATTGGGCATTTTCCTGGACTAGTGAAACAGCCTAACCTCTTGACTTTGGGCTGCGGCCTCATTCTCTTAGCCCACTTACGTGGCCTCCTTACCTCTGAAGTTGGCCTCCCTCTCTGAAACTGAGGAAGTAGCAGTCCTGCCCAGTGCTCCTCTGTGACAGTTCTGTGATATCCCAACTGCTCCTGAGGTAGTGCCTTTCTTTTCTTGGAGGACAACAGGTGCTGACAACTAACTAGCTGCATTGGCCCATTTCCTGCCTGTAAAATTCCAGGAGACAGACAGCTTTCTTTCATTTGGTTCTGTCTCCACTGAGAGGATTTCGGCCATGGTGATTGACTAGATCCATTTGTCACAGGCCTGATCTCTTTATAAAAACGTATGTGGCCACACCCTTGGGGAAAGTTCCAAGGCATGCTTTTTAAGTTTGCGTCACAGACTGTTGCAAATCTCTTAAGTTCTGGTTTCATTTGCACTCTATTCAACTGTAAGCAACAAGGAGGAAGCATGCTTCATCTCGAAGATTTTGCTTAAAAATTTCTTCAGCCAAACATCCAAAATTGTCACTTACAAGTTCTATTTTCCACAAAATATTAGCACATACTCCAAAGTATTTGCCGCCTTATAAAAAAGGATCACCCTTCTTCTACTATCCAATAATGTGTGTGTCATTTCCTTTTAAAGTCCCACCAGCAGCACATTTAATGTGTCTACACATACTTTTGAACTGCTGACCTTGTAGTTAGCCCAATGCATAACCACTATGCCACCAGGGCTCCTTAGCCTAGCACGGAAAATCTTATTTTCAAACAGGGTTGCATCCACAGGTAAGGTTAATATTCCACATGTACTTTGGATGGACACAATTTATAACACCAGAAAAGGAGAAGAGATAGAAGTGGAAGTGACCATATTGACTTAGACTTTGTACCAGCCCAGGATGAGTAGTTGCTGAGCTTGGCCAGCCTTCTGTCACAAACAAAGGAAAACAGACTTCAGAGATTTGCCCAGAAGAGCTCTTGCTGTGAAGGTGGACACACTTGAAAGGATGTGAGGTTCACCTAAAATCAGTTCACACCCCATGATTGCAACTTCTCATTTTAGAGAACTCTTCCTATATTACCATCCCTTCACTGCCCTCCCTTCTCTCCCCCTTCAGAAAAAGTATCTTCATGAAGAAGAAAGAAGGAAGTTACTCAAGGAATCTGTAGGCTTTTAAGGGCAGGGTCCAAGAAACTAGACAAAAGAAAGAAAAAGGCATTTAGGTAGACAAGAAAGAGGTAAAAATAACTCTTCTCACAGATAGCATGGTCTTGTGTATAGAAAATCCTAAGGGATCTACACCAAAACAAAACAAACTATTAGAACAAGCAAATTCATCACAGTTACAGGATACAAGATCAATATGCAAAACTCTATTGTATTTCTATACATAAGCAATTACAATACAAAAATTAAAAAGAAAAACCATTCCATGTACAATAGCATCGAAGAGAAGAAAATATGTGGGAATAAACATAACAAGAGAAGTGCAAGACTTAAAGGTTGAGAACTATAAAACGTTGACCCAAAGGACTTTTTTATGGAAAGATTCCTGTGTTCATTAATCAGAACACTCATATTGTTAAGATGCCAGTACTTCCTAAAGCCATCAACAGATTGGCATAATTCCTATTGAAATCCCAGCTGGCTTTTTTTGTTGCAGAAATTGACAGGCTGACCCTAACATTCAAAGGGCAATGCAAAGGCCTCAGAATAGTCAGAACAATATTGTAAAAGAAGAACAAAGTTCGATGATGCACACTTCCCAGTTTCAGCTTAACACAAAGCTACAGTCAGTAAGGTCAGGTCGTGTGGTCCTGCATGTGGGTAGCTAGATGGAGCTGGGGAATGGACTTGAGAATCCAGAAATAAATGTGTACCTTCATGGTCCATTGTGGAAGACTAAGCTTCTCAACAAATTTTGCTGACAGAACTGGACGTCCACGTGGAAAGGAATGGGGGGTGACTGATAATGGGTAAGGGTCTTTGTTTTTTTGGTGCGGGTGATGAAAGTGTTCAGAAATTAGATCGAGGAGTTGGTTGTACAATCTTGTGATTTTACAAAAACAAACACTGAATTATACCCTTTCAAAGGATGAATTTTATACTATAGATGAATGATTGTATCTTGATTAAAAATAATACAAAACAATCCAGTCTTCAACACTCGGTACTTTACAACTTAATTAATTTCCACAATTTGGCAATTGGTATCAAATGATTTCTGCATCTGTGTGCGGTCCTGTGTGCATTCTTTAAAATATAGAAAGGATGCTGGAAAGGAAAAAGAAGAAATAAGCCGAGCGAACACAAGGGCACGAAGGATCGCAGGGTAAACACAAGGGAGAGGGAAGTGAGGCCTGCAGGTCCGATGGCTGACGAAGCAGGTCCACTCCAGCCAAGACCCAAGAATTGAAGTGAAATGCATACAGAGGCCCATCTTGGACCCCAGCACTTCGCCGAAGCTGCAATGAAGGAAGACTAAAGGAATGGCCATAGTCACCACACAATCCCTATGTGTCTGTCAACAGAGAAACTCATCCATTCCTCTTAACACAACAAGTTGGTAACAGTGAGGGTATGAGAAATATTTCCTTACAGAATTCTCAGTAAGATCTGCATTTTAAGAGGTTAGATAGTGTCATGTTAATGTAGTGTTCAATATGAGAAAAAGCGGGTCAAAAGGTCCACATGCAAGGGTGGAAACAAGGTCCACGTGAAGGACCGTGGGAAGGGTCAGGAAGCTGGAGTGGGGGCAGAAGTGCCCCCGACAATAAATAATTCTCTTTGGGTAGGAATCAGGAAGTGGTAGGCCCACTGCTTGGGGCTCTTGCTATAAGATTAACAGAAAGCATCATGACTCAACTGTTCTTTTGCCTCTTCCTTTTCTCTCTCAGAAGATAATCCGGAGATGGTTGGAGGGAGCCGTGTATAGTTGAGAGGGAGCGAAGATCCCTAGGCTGCAGCCTGCTCCCAGGCCTTGACACAGTAGAGGGCTCAGGCAATATCTGGGTGGATGGACAGGTGGGGAGATGGTGGACAGAAAGAAGTCAGTTGTGCTCAAAGAAGGATTTGGCAGTTCTCATAAAAATATGAGAAGCATCAGAAAACTAGATGCCAGCGAATGAAGGAGGAAGAAGGAAAATGAATTCCCAATAGGAGCAAAGTCCTTCATTCCCTTGGGAAGCCTAAGCAATAGATGAGAAGGGAATGAAGGCAGTCCAGTTCCGGGGCTCAGCTTAGTCTACCAGTGACAGGCTCTGCCAAACTCAGCCGTTGCTTTGGGCCCTGTTGGGTGCTCCCCACTCCCATTCAAGTTATAGGGCCCCTGAAAACCAGCTTTCTGTGTCAGGTGCACCCTTCTTATAGATCTTTCTGAAATATTGATACATTTAACTTCTGTGAGGAGGAAATAGACTACATTTGTAATACAGAGTATACAATCATACTCACAGACTCTATTGCCGTGGTTCTCAACCTTCCTCATGCCGTGACCCTTTAATACAGTTTCTCATGTTGTAGTGACTCCTGAACCATAACATTATTTTCGTTGCTACTTGCTACTTCATAACTGTCATTTTGCTACTGTTATGAATCAGGTGACCTCTGTGAAAGGATCGTTCGACCCCCAAAGGGGTCCCAATCCACAAGTTGAGAACCGCTGCTCTATTGCTTACTTATGCAAGTAGTATTTATTGTAGGGATAGGCCCTACTCTCCCAGAATGTAAAGCTTCATGGGGAATATAGGAAAGCATCAATAAGCCATGACTGCTCATGAGTGACGAGGGTTATGACCCTAGTGGTACAAGGTTGGATAGGGGCACAGGAGGACCTCCTTCCAGCACGGAAGTAGGATCAGGCCTCTTTGAGGATGCCACCTCAAAGCGGATCCCTAGGGACTAATGCGCCAGAATTAACTGGTGGTCAGGAGCTGGGAGAGTGGAGCCCTGGTGGTGTAGTGGTTATGTGTAGGACTGTGATCTACCTGGTCAGCAGTTGGAGACCTCCAGCAACCGCTCCCGTCAACAGCTAGGGTCTAGGAAATCCACAGTGAGCCAGAACTGAGTTTACTATTTGGTTTTGAAGGAGCTGAGGAGTAAGGGAGGGAAACTGTCAAGGATGAGGCCCAGGTTTCTTTGTGTCCCTGGGGGGTGGGGGAGGTAGTGGAGCCTTTTACTGAGAGAGAGGCATAAGAAGAGGATGGACAGCAACATGATGATGAGTTTATAGTTGTTCTGTTCCAAGAGCCGTGGTAGTGCATTGGTTAAGCGCTCAGCTGCTAACCCACAGTGGTTGGAGCCCACCCAGTGGGCCGGCAATCTGCTGCTATACCGTGATGGCCCGGAGAGCCCCAGGGGATGGCTCTTCTCCGTGACGTGGGTCTCTGTGAGTCGAAAGAGACTTAATGAAATCCAGCAGCAGCAACGCCGTTGTTTAGAAGGATGGCCAGGATGTTCTTGAGCGGCAAGGATGGTGAGACTTTTGGACAGGCTGTTAGACCAGATTCAGTCCATGGAGAAACATGCTTGGTAAAATAGAGAGGCGGCGACAAAGAGGAAGGCCCGCAATGAGATGGAATGACATGCATAGGAACACATGTGAGGATGACTCAGGGCCAGGTGATGTTGCGCTCTGTTGTGTGTATGGTCGCTATGGGCTGGAACCAGCGCAATGACCCCTAACAGCAATAACAATTGTGTTTACCTGACTCCCCAAGCAGGGACTTCACAGGCAGATTAGTTGTAATGGGTTTAGAGCACAGTGGGAGTTCCGGCCTTATACACACTTGATTTTTGAGTGTCAGCAATTGGTAGCCAAGCTCTGGGGACAGGACTCTAAGTAACACAGATATTTGCAGGCACCTAGGAGTTCAAGCGGTGTAGTGGTTAACGCATTGGACTGCAATCCGCATGGTCGGCAGTTCGAAACCACCAGCAGTTCCTTGGGAGAAAGACTGGGCTTTCTATGCCCATGAACAGTTCTAGTCTTGGAAACTCGCAGGGGAGGTCCACTATAAATCAGCATTCCTCGATGGCAGTGTGTTGAGAACTTGTGGAGACACTGGGGGAAGTTTGGAGAAGCAGAGGTTACTTGGGGTGTATGGAGACTCAGCCCTGCTCTATCTTCAGGCACTTGGTTGCTCAAGATAAAGATCCAACTGGCTTAAGTAAAAAGGTTAAAAAAAGAATTTCATGAGATTAATTAAACCAGGATGTGCTGGCCTTAGACGCAAGACACAAAATGGTTTCACCGAGACCCCGTGTCAGTTTTGCTGTTTTCTTCATGTTGGTGACCCTCTTTGGCAGGGGGCCGGCTCCAGTTCCAGGCCTTTCTGCCAGTTTTCCAGCCTCAGTGGGGTGGAGTGGGCTGGTCAGCCACCCAAACCACTGGACTAAGAGTGGAGGAGGTGGCTTCTCAGAATGCTGTTATCAGACAAAGGGAAAGGACGCTAGACAAGTGAGATAACAGATGATCCCCTTAGATGCCAGGGAAGGAGAGAGGGTTGTGGAGTGTCAGCACCGCCTGGGACAAGGATGGAAATAGAAGCAGTGGATTAGCAATCAGGAGGTCAGAGTGACATGGGCTTGAGCTGTGACAGGGAGTGCTGGTGATGGAAGCCAGGGAGGGGTGGATCGAGGCGGGTAGTGGCAGGTGGAGAATCCAAGATAGGAGACTTTCAGGCACTAGACGCTGAGGGGAAGAGCGTGTCCTGGCCCAAACCTTAGGGAGGTTCTGTTAAAGAGGAGCAGGACCTCGCAGTGTGAGAAGTTGGGGGAAGGGAAGGAGTGGAGGGTGAGCAGCTGATGATGAGGAAGGCTAAGAGGAGGCAGGACGTGGAGCAAAGATCCTAACCCAAACACCAAATTCACCGCCATCAACTTGACTCAGAGCGACCCTATAGGACAGGGTAGAACTGCCCTATGAGTTTCCGAGATGGTAACTTTGTGGGAGTAGAAAGCCCTCTGTGTGCTAGGAAGCAGCTGGTGGTTTCAGACTGCAGACCTTGCAGGTAGCAGCCCAATTCGTAACCACTATGCCACCCAGAATCCAGAGGACAGAGAAAACTCCGGCAAGCTGTAATGTGGGGTCTTGTTTGACGGCATTGGGGGATCCGAGCAAATGTGTGGCAAACAATGACAAGAATTTCACTTTTTAATTCGGGAAGTTCTTTTCTTTAATTCACATATAGCAGTTTGCTTCTAAAAGTCACTTTCGAAAACCTCAGAAAACAGGAAAGCCATGGTTCCTAAATGCCTGACTGTTGGGCATTTCAATAACTTCCCATTTCTTGCTATTACAAATAATGCTGAGATAAACATCCCTGAGCACACATTTTAGCTGTTTTAGAAATGTAACCTGCTTGGAGTTAATAAATCAAAAACCCAATAACTAGAAAGCCATTGTTTTTGAAACTGGCCGTGTATCACAATCACTGGGGAACCTTTAGAAGCACTCGGATTCCAGTGCCCCATCCCCGACCTCCTGAATCGAAATCTCTGTCTTGGGTTTTGGTAGTTCATCTTGCATAGCTCATTGTGCAGAGCAAATCTTTGCAGCGTCCCCCAGGAAATGTTTGGGAGCCATTGCTAGCTGCAGACTCAGGTAGTGGAACCCTGACAAATGGAAGCAGCCATCCAGGAGAGGGGTCACCTCCACCCAGAAGCAGGCTGTCTTTGGTGGGCTTGCCTGTGAACCAAGCCTGATCTGTCCACAGTTTTAGCAGTGACTGTCGGTGATGATAAGAGGTCGTGCTTATGACCGGGGATGACATGATAAATCTTAGAAGTTGCTTTCTTTATTGGACGTGCTAAGAGGATATTTTCTCATGTCACTAAACAGTCTTCAAAAATAACTTGAGTGGCTGCATCGTATTCTGTTGTACAGTCAGAACAGAGAGGTTGTTTTCCAGTTGTATGCTCTTAGGTATCTGTCACAACATTTTTGGCTAGAACTGGCGTTGTGTTTGTGATGACTGCATCCTCTCTTCTGTTGCTTGTTTTATCGTGTTAGGAAGTGGCAGCCATAGGAAGCTTCTAGTTTTAATGGTAGTTGTTCACCTGACGCTGCCATGTCAGCTGCTGTGTTCATGTTTTATACAGTCATCGTGTTAAGAAAGGATCTTTCACTAATATTAAGAGAATTTCATTTGAAAAAATGAATATGGGGTTTTAGTTTTATTAAATGCCTTTAAAAAAATCTGAGCTGTACAGAATCAATTCTGAAAGATTATTGATAGGTTTTTTTAAAAAAAGTGTTCCATAAATAAATAAGTTCCGTGGTCAGATAACTTTGGGCAATGCCCTGGTATATGGCCTCCTTGTGAAGACTGATGGTCCACTGAGGATCCAAGGACTTCAAAGCCAAAGTCAGATTCCTCAATGCGAGTCATCGCGCAGCCAGCCCCAGCTAACATGGAGTGAACGAATGGCTGGTCAAACGGGTCAGTAAGAAACTGCCTTAGCTTCCAGTAAACTCCCTCTGCCTCTCCTCTTTCTGTCTCTTCCCATCCTTTTTATGCCCCCCCCCAAAAAACCCCCCCCCAAAACCCAAAAACTAGTGTGGAAGATGAAATAGCTGCAGGTCAGGACAGTAATGAGACAGCTGCATGCTTTAGTAAGTCCATCTCAGCTTGAGTGGCTTAAATTCCGTTCATAGCTGGAAGATAGAAAGGCTTCACCCAGCAAATTCCAGCTTCTGGGTTCAGCAGGCTGGTATTCCCGCTCCTTCTGAGTCCACAGCAGTTCCAAAGATGGCATTAGATGAGCAAAATCCCTGTCACCGTGCATCAGTGATTCAACTGACGGAAAAATTAAAGTAAAATTGAGGTTTCACACTTAAGGAAGGCATGCAGTTGTTAAGTGGAGGTGAAGATATGCCACATTTGGTTTTTTAATAACTGAAAGAAGGTCGTGTTTGTGACGTAGCTGAACTGTGTCTTCAGGGATGTTTGCCTCAGCGTTTTTTGATGCTGGTTTCTTTTTTCCTACCAGCAAGAAAGAGGAAGCTGTTGAAATGCCCAGTAGTCAGGAAACTGTTAATTAAAATGAAACACATGCACCGTGAAATATTATGTGGCCATTAAAAGCAATGTTTTCTAATCATTCTTAATGACATGGGGGAAATTAAGCATGAAAAAATCTGGATGCACCTGGATCCAACGACTGAGTGAAAATACATAAAAATTCTGAGAGGCCACCACCTTGTACATGTGTGGTCTTCTACAAGTTGATGAATTTTCATAAGCACAGTTTTCTCCTCTGTAAGATAATAGTGCCTGGTAGAGTGGCAGTGAGGGTGGAGTATAAAATGTATGTGTGAAACACGCCTTATGAATTTACTGCCTGCTTTCAGTGATGGCAGTGGCGGCGCCTCCTAGCAAGGGATTTTAAATGGGCCATTTTATGAGACATCTGTAATAATGTTTGATTTTTATATTTCCTGGTTGGGAGTATGAGGATTCAACAAAGTAAATGGCTTTGAAAACACCGTTCCCAGGTTCATGGCAAATCAGAGTTGAAGGTCTTTCAAGTCCCTTTCCTAGTGAAATGTTGGCACAAATAAGTGCTGCTAATCAAAATACATTCTGTGACATTTTCTTAGATGCATTATCGACCGAAATATGAATAGTTCATACCCTGATTGAAAAATAAGGAAGCGAGACAGCTGCTCTGCTGAACACAAACGGTTGCATTTCCTATTGTGTCTCATTTGCAATTCTGTGCTTTGAAAATTCAGTAATAGTTGAAGGAATAAAATGACTATTGGAATCAGTTTCATGGGCTTTTGGAAAACGGTTTCAGCTGGAGCAGTCGACTCCATGCATTGATGCCGGTGTAGGCACAGTCATGTTTTATGTCTGCTTGCCATCATCTCTCTCAATTTCGACTGGAAAACTTGGAAGTCCAGTTCATAAGGCAGCCCCACATGCATGTGCCATCTTTTTAGGGTGCTTGCTTAATTAGGGATCCCTTGGTGGCATAGTGGGTTATGCATTGGGCTGCGAATCACAAGGTCAGCAGTTCTACTCTCTCAGCTGCTCCGAGGGAGAGAGATGAGGCTTTCTACTACTGTAAACAGTTACAGTCTCAGAAACCCACACAGGCAGTTATTCCTGCCCTGATGGGGTCACGGTGAGTTGGAATGGACTCAAAATCAGTGAATCAAGCTCTTGTTTATTTGTCTTACTTATTGAATGGCTATTAAAAAGTCTCCTATTTGCATAGGTCGGTTGGCTAAACATGAGCATTCTAGTAACAAATTGGGATTTTACTTTTGGTGCACACAAAAATTAAAGCCAGCTTGTGTGAGCTCCCAAATCTTAATGTTTCTAGATATGTTAAGATTCTCAGAAAGGCTAACTCAGCTCCTTGGTGGCAGCTGACTGAAAGGTTGGCAGTTCAAATCTCCCTAGCAGCTCCATGGCAGAAACACCTGCTCCTCTGCTCCCATAGAGGCTGCAGCCAAGAAAACCTCTGCTGCCCCACGGCTGGCTAAAAGTGGAAATCGACGCAGGCACCTATCGGCAAGTGTTCTCAAAGGACTAGTCCACCCAACCCAACCCACTGCCTCTGAGTCAATTCCCACTCATAGCAGCCTCGTCCTTGGGCTTCCCAAGACTAGCCCTTGCAGGAGCAGACATCCTCACCGCTCTCCGTGGATCGCCTGGTGGGCGTGAGCCACTGATCTTGAAGTTAGCAGCCGTGGGCTTACTTAACCCACAGTGACATCAGGTCTCGGCCAGGACCCGTGGGAAATCCTAAATTCACATGTTCATATTTCCATTCACCCGTTAGGTCATCACAGGAGAGCTACTTACCCTGTTTGGGCCTTAGTTTCCTCCTCTGTCAAATAAGGCTAAAAACAGTACCCGCCTTGAAAGATACTGGATGAAACAAGATCATCCTGTAGAAACCTGAGCATATCACAAGACTTTCAAATGTCTCTACGGAGAGTTTTCACCACTCTTCCAAGCACCAGTGTAGTAGTCAAAACAGAATGAATTAGAGCAGAGGTTCTCAAACTTGGCATTCCGCCCCCTTTTCTTTTAATCGTTTTATTAGGGGCTCATACAACTCTTATCACAATCCATACATACATCAATTGTATAAAGCACATTTATAAATTTATAAATTCATTGCCCTCATCATTCTCAAAACATTTGCTCTCCACTTAAGCCCCTGGCATCAGGTCTTCTTTTTTTCCCCCTCCCTCCCTGCTCACC
>NW_022103905.1:119969-136980 GCF_000313985.2 Echinops telfairi | reverse complement strand
ACTAAACCTATAAATATAGGCACATAGATCTATTTCCCCATCCTCATATAAATATATTTGCATATGTACATGTCTTTATCTAGACCTCTATAAATGCACTTTGCCTCCCTGCTCGGAAAGTTGTAATTTTCATTGTTGCTACATTGCACGCTGTCTGGCTTGTCTCCTCCCCAAGACCCCTCTATAAGAGGATCTTCATTCCGCCCCCTTTTCAGAGAAAAAAAATTACTCATGCCGCCCCCCCACTTCCCCCCGGCCAGGCA
Organism: Echinops telfairi; assembly: GCF_000313985.2. Classification (NCBI taxonomy): domain Eukaryota; kingdom Metazoa; phylum Chordata; class Mammalia; order Afrosoricida; family Tenrecidae; genus Echinops; species Echinops telfairi. Next base: position 136,717 of record NW_022103905.1, on the reverse strand, counting down.
ATTCATGATGTTGGTACTCTAACTCATAACCCAGGACAAAGTGTAGGTATCCACTTTGCAGGACCTTCCCCCCCCCCCCCCTCCTGAATTGTTCCAGCGCCCCCCAGGGGTGGTGTCACCTACTTTGGGAAACACTGGTATAGATGAGTGCCCGGGAGGCCAAGTGTGTGCCGGGAACATGGCTTTAGTCATCCTTAAGCTCATCTTTGAGATGGGGCCTGGCTTGTTTTCCATTATCTTGAGATTTTTTTTCTTCTCCTTGTCACAGGTGATATTTTTTCCCCTGAAGTTAAGAAAAACTAACATTGTGTAGCCTAAGCAATGAAAGGGAAAAGCATTGCCCACATACACCCTGTGTCAAAGCTGCTCAGCTCCTTGGCCCCAGCAACTCGAAAGACTTGATGGGAGCCTTCGTGGGCCGTGAGTTTGTGTGAATGGAGGGGGGACAACTCAGAAAGGGAGTTGTAGACTTGTATAGGCTGTAATCAGTGTCACTGGATTAGGCCTACAGACACTGTTGAATTGATGTGTTTCGCTTTGTATATTCTCAAAAGCAAAATAAATTTAAACATATATATAAATTTAAGTATATAAATAAATAGATATATATTTTAAAGGCAGGGCGTAGGCAGAGCTTGGTAGCCAATGTGCCATGAGGCTTGTTAGAGAGGTCTCTGAGATGTCAGGTCACCCCCCACCCCTTCCCCCAGATGCTGGGAACCGAAGCATCTGGGACCTTTTTTTATGTGGTTGCCTTGGCTCTGGACTCCTGGAGTAATCAGCACAAGTGTTGGCAGGCCTCTCTGCGAACACAGGAAAAGGGGGGCCAGGTAGGGCCAAGGCCAGAATCAAGTCTTCCACACACAAGATGCGGTGCAGTGAGCTAATTGGATTCTTCCCTTGTCTTCCTGGGGCCTCTGGTTCCTTGGAATTCGTGCTCCTGCAGATCACACAGAAGATTGCACGCAGCTTGTGCCTCGGAGAGCCTCTGTGGTGGTGAAAAGCCCAAGATTTAGCCCGATGGGTCACGTTGTGCATGCTGATGTGTGGCAGCTTCAGGCTCTGCTGGTACACACAGCCTCTGGGTGCTGTGTTTTCCTGGTTGTCCTAGGTCCCCTGGCTGCATCAGATGTGCCAGCCTGCCTAGCAGGGTAGCAGGAATGTAGGAGCGTTTTGGCCCTGATCCGGGTAGAATCTCCCCCCTGGGCCATGTGCACATAAGAGTGTGTAGTAGTGTGTGTAGGACCTGCACTTCACAGGTCCCTCTGAAAGTCATGAGAGTATTTATTGGTGTCTTAGTGAGAAAAAGTCTTACTTCCCATGCAGGAGGCTCGGGTTCATGTCAAGCTAATGAATTCAATTTCATACACAGCCACCACCCATCTGCCCTTGGAGGTTGGCATGTTATGATGCTGAACAGATTTCACCCTAAGACAGACCAGGAAGAAAGGCCATGAAATCTGCGGTTCCAAAAACCAACCCAGGAAAACCCTGACGTAAGGGGGGATGGTCCAGTTTGGGAATGGATAAAGTAAGTTGATGGTCGAACAAGCAGATGAGCATAATTGATGTCACTGAACTGCACATGTGTCTCACACACGCACATACACACTCTATGGATCACAGCAGTTCCACCTGCCACTTGCGGTCTGGCACAGAGCTGGGCACCATTTCTGTTGTGTGTAAGATGCCTTGATTGTGGCCGGCTCATGGCAGCTGATAACAGGTAACAAGGAGGTTCTGTGGGCCAGGAAATCAGGGGACTCAACCTAGGATGAGCCTTTGACCAGGAGGGAGGAGCTGCCAGGTTCCACGTACAGTGCAGTAGCCAGCAAGCTTGACCAGCGACAAGTCACCTTCCTGCTCGAATCTTCCTTTTCTTCCTCTGTTGCTGATTGGTGTTAAATCAAGCAATCCCTAAAATTCTAAAGTTTTAAGTGTGTGGGTCATGCCTTCCGGGAACTGAGAACCCATCAGAGTGGAAACAGGCCCACACCTCTGCTGCCTGCCTGGGTCATTGGGGAGTGAGCACAGCAGAGAGGGCTCCCAGGAGGGGCGTGTAAAGTGACTTAGAGAATGGGTGTGATAGAGGGTAGAGATCATGGGGCTTAAATCTTCTGCCAGACAAAGGAAACGCTGGCCAGTGAGGCCTGAAAGAGACGAGTCTAGGCAAGAAGATCCGTGATGGAGGGATGAGGGAGCCCAGACAGGAAGGCACGTTCTTGTCTAACATTTGGTAACATTTGCTCCTAGACATATAGCACACGTTCTGGGCTTACATTTGAGCGTCAAGGGCTTGTTAGGCAAAGAAATCCTTTTTTACCACATGGATGGTATAGGTTTCTTCTCTTGAGCACCTTCATAGGGCGAGGGACCATCTCCCTGACAGGCCTGGGACAGGGCTCTGTCCAGATCACCCAAACAGGGATTCTCATCACTCTGTACCTGGTCGCCAACTCTGTTGCATGTTCTGGGAAGGTGCTGTGTTTTGCTTCCCTGTCTTCGTGTTTCCGTTGGTCCCCTCCTCATTGCATGTGTGCATCATCAGCTACGTGTGTCCCTAGATCCTAGGATGCTCTTTAGAAGCCAGGTGGCGAGCCCCCGGCTCACCTGCTGTGGACACATCCTCAGGAAAGACCGCCGGCTAGAGAAGGGTACGGTGCTAATGAAGTGGAGGGTCGGTGAGCATGAGGGAGCACCTCGCCCGGTGGGGGGGATGGAAAAAATAGCCACAGTAGTGGACTCAGACCGACCAGTCAATGATCATGAACCAGGACCAGGCCTTGTTCAGTTTCGTGAGTCACAGCCTGCTCTGTAGCAGACAACCATCGCAGCATCGGCAAGGGACATGGTGGGGGAGGGAAGGCCTGTGAATGGCTTCGGTGATGGAAAGCAGACTTGCCTCATCCAGCTGTCTCCTGTGCGCACATTGTGTCAACTGGTTCTCCCAGCCCCTGACTAAGAACCCCACGCTCCAGCGGACGGTAGTCACGCAGGCTCTATGCTTCGTGAGGGTTCATGTTCAGTTGTGGAGCTGGTGCGGGACTGGGGCTGCCCAGAGGAAGGGGCATCTCTTTCTGATTTACACAGTCTAACAGTTAGCCGTGGTCCTGCTGGTAGCTAATCTGACCCTCCCCTTCACGCTGACCCCCGAGAGCAGCCGCCTGATATCTTTGGAGACCTTTTTCTGTGGTCATGACTTTTCGGGGGCCCAGGGGAGCTGCGGGACGAACAAGGGAGGATGTGTTGGCATCATTGATTGCCAGTGACAAGGAAGGCAATTGTCTATTATTTAAGTCTCTGGGCCTTGAGTGGCCTCCGTGGGCAGACACAGCGCTGAGAGCTGGGGATGTACTTGTGGACCTCAGACATGGTGCGTGCTGTAAGCACCCACGGCAGAGAACGTTTAAGCCACTCGGTGAGCATGGAGTATCCTGAAAGCAGGGCAAGGGTGCCCCCAACACGCTGGAGGGGCAGATCAGGACAAGCCTCTCCAGAGGTTTTTGGGGGGGGTGGGGGTAGAGAGCTGACTGGGCATGCCTCTGTGGGGTTGGCCCCTGCTCTGCACAGCCATGCTGTGAAGAGGTCCGCTCTTTAGAAGGCTCAAGATCCATGGGTTTCTTTATTTGCAAGAGTGAACGGGCAGGCGTTGCTCCCTACCTGAGGCAGGCTCCCCTGTTATATTCGTGAGTCCAGGGGGTCAGCGCTGGTCACGCAGGACAGCATGGTGACGTTTCACCTGCCTTCGCTTTTGCCTCCGCCAGGTACCTGCTGGAGCAAGACTTCCCAGGCATGCGGATCGGCCCGGAGCCCACCACTGACTCCTTCATCGCCGTGATGTATGGCGAGTCAGAGGGCAGCACCCCAGGAAATGCTCTGGTTGTGGACCCCAAGAAGCCATTCCGAAAACTGAGTCGTTTTGGAAATGCTTTCCTGAATCGGTAAGGACCAGCAAATGGCCACCTCTAGTCAGGTGTTTTAAACGTTTTCTGTGAACGATTGCCAATGGTGTAAAAGTCCAGTAACAGCAGCACAGGGAAGAGAGGCCAGAGGGACTGTGGTTTGTATTTACAGACTGTCTTGGGAAGACAGCCATCGAAAATGACCGCTTATACTGATTCTGCTTCAGAGAGCAGAGCTAAGGCCATTATAAGGCCCCGAGTGAAAGGAACAAATTTCTAATAATCGAAGCTGTACAAAAATGGATCGGGTTGCCTTGGGTGGTAATGGACTCCCAGTCACTGGGGCCTCTTAGAGCCAGAGGGCTCAGCCAGGGGAGCCCTAAGGTTTTTTGAATGCCCAGATTGAGGAGCCCAGTGATGACGCCGGGGTGGGGTTGCTGTGCCCCCCTGAGGTCCTCTGTTTCTCACCCCCACACTTTGAGGAGCCTCCACATTCACAGGAGCATGACAAGGAGACAGAGTCAAAACATGAAATGTGCATTTGGTTTCATGGCTGGGTTGTGGTGTTTTGGTTATGGAAGCTACGGGCTGAGATTCTATCTTAATTGGAGATGTGTTTCATCCATGTAAAACACCCCCTCATCCTTCCACCAGAGTTCCCAGTGAAACCAGAGGACCCGTGGGGCAGAGAAGGGCCTGTGGGTGCTCCTGGATGCAGCTCCTCCCTTTCAGGCAGGCTCTGCTGCTCTTCCTGTGCGCCCTCCCCTCCCCCACCCCACCCCGCCATGCTTAACGCATGTTTAAACCCTTTCCCCTTCCTTCTTCGGTCCTGCCTTCGCCCTCTTCTCTGTGACTGAAGAGCCAGGGAGGAGCTGTTTGAGCCTCTGTCTGAGGACGATCCCCGGTTGGCACACGTGGTTTGTGTTTGGCTGCTACCCAAAAGGCTGGCTGTTCAAACCCACTCCACAGCCCCATCGCGAGAACGGTCCGGCCCAGGCCTGCTCTGCCACTGTCACCGTCAGAATGGACTGGATAGCCCAAGTCCACGGGAGAGGGAAGTGAGATGGGAGCCGGCAGAGGACGGGAGGAGGCACACACTGTACTCCTTTCGAGAGATTTTTACTAGTAGAAGTGGATCCTTCCAGCCGAGAGCCATCTGCCTAGGACAAATCCTCTGTCTTGGTGTCATACTGTGGCTGCCAAGGGTGGCCCAGGTATCCTCTGCAGGCGCCTTCTGTGGAAGACTAAATGAGGTACCTGCCCAGCCCCTAGAGGCCTTCTTAATGCTCCCATTGCAAACCAAAGACAGCATCCTAGAGTGGAAAGGGACCTGGGGAGAGGGTGCATGGACATGTTCAGGTGATGACGGCTGGCTCAGAAAGCTCCTTCTCTTCTCTTGGTGACCTGCGGAGAGCCGTCCAGAGGACCCCCCACCCTCCCAGAGGGCCCCCCCAGCCCCACTCCCACGGGGTTCCCTTCTAGGGAGATGTGACTCCTAGGCTCCAGTGCGGCCTTGGTCGGCACCAGGGAGGGGAGCACGAGAGCCTGGGCTTTGGGAGTCAGCACCAGAGGGTCAGTCCTCTGGATCCCACGGAACCAAGTGGGCCAGAGTCCAGAGAAGTGGACAAGGACCTCCCCCTCAGAGCCTCCCTGCTGCTGTGTCACAGGGCGGGCAACAGCCAGGTTGCTTGTCCTGGCCCTTGGCTTGACAAAGACTTTTTAAAAAAGATAGCGGTTGCCACGTCCTTCAAATTCCCATAGTCATAAGGAGAAACCCCGGAGTAGTGGTTACTGAGGAGCCCTGGTGGTGTACTGAGTTATGAGTTGACTGGTCACCTCTAGGTCAGCAGTTCAAACTCATCAAGGGCTCTGCAGGAGAAAGATGAGGCTTTTCAGCCTCAAGTCCACAAGAGCAGCTCTAATCTGTCCTAGCGGGTCACTGTGAGTTGGAATCGACTCTGGCAATGAGTTTGGGTTTTGATAAGTAATTATTGGCTTGGTTCATGTTTACGATAATTTATGTTTCTCGGTGCTCTGTCTTAATTGGTGTCCACGATTTTACTGTCCTAGTTTCTAATATCCATTGCAGTGGCTACACAGAAACTCACAGACAAGATTCACACTTAAAGCGTTTATTAAGGAGGTTGTAACAATTTGTAATGCCAGTGAGAAATGCTCGGGGTAGTTGTTTACCAGGAGAGCTTAAGCTCTGTGGGTCAGCAAACCTAGCTCCCTGAATGAAGTGCCCAGAGGCACCCCGCTCTGCAAGCCAGCCTCCTGCAGAAAACACTCTGGCTCCTGGTTCTGCCGCTGCTTGTCTGATAGTGTAGCTGTCTTCTGGATCCAGGAGCTTCACTGTGCAAGGCTCTCAGGTCCAGCAGATGCACCCCATACCTGGCTCTTACTGGTAATAAGATCCTTCCTCCTGCTTCTCAGAGGGCCCCTTTCATACACAGCAGGATGGTATTCCAAAGAATCTAGTTGGAAATACTCACAGGTGAATCCCATCAATAAGTATCTTCCCCTACCTTTTTACCAGACCCATGCAGGGAAAGGTCATTTGGTGGGAGTTGCAGACTTTGGCTCGAAGAGCCACCTTGAATAAGTCACTGCCCCTGTACTCACAACTTTTTCCATCCCCAAATCTCAAGCACGTAACATATGTGAGAGAAAAAGAAACAGGATAGACTGGGTGACAAGATTCATGAACTCCTAATTTGTATGTGTCGAAAAGAATCTACGTATAGCACTAGATAACCAACTGTTAATTGAATGAAGAACAATGTGTAGAAAAATAACAGCCGTTAATTGTATGATGCTTGCTGTGTGTCAGTCCTAGTCTAAATTTTCCCTGCGTGTTAACTTTGAGTCCTAACAAGCCCCATAACAGAGATACTACCTTTATCCTGGCAGAGGAGAGTTGAAACATCGTTCGACTCACTGCCATCAAGCTGATGTCCACTTGGTGAGCTCATAGGACAGGTAAGAACATCCCTTGTGGATTTCTGAGGCTATAAACCTTCACGAGAGCAGAAAACCTCATCTTCCTCCTGTGGAACCGCCGGTGGCTTTGAACTGCTGCCCTTTCAATCAGCAGCCCAGTGTATAACCCATTCCACCACCAGTTGAAGCACAAACTCAAAACAGACAAGAACAACGTCACTACCACTGAGTATGTTCTGACTCACAGCAACCTGGTCGGTTTCCGAGTAGAACTGTGAGTTTCCGAGACTCAATCTTTATGGGAGGAGAAAGCTTTCTCTTTTTCCTGCGAAGACGCTGGTGGGTTCAAACTGCTGACATGTGGTTAGCAGCCCCATGTGTGACCTGCCGCATTACCAGGGCTCCTCACGTTGAAGCCTAGAGGGGTTCACCTGACTTTCATAGGGACCTGTGACTGCGTTGGTATCAGTTCTCAGACTGGAACCCCAGCATCCTTGCTGGTTCTGCTATCCTGGGCCCTCGAGCTCCTTGTGAACTGTCAAGACGGTCGTGATGGTGGCTCTCCAACAGGGATGGTGAAAATGACCGTTATCCATATCAGCGTGTATAGGAGTCTCACTCATGATCTTTGGGGATTATTAATAAGAACAGACGAGACTAATGCCAGTTTACCAATGAGAAAGTTTAAGGCAAGAAAGTAAAGTGCTCTGCACAGGGCCACCAAGTCAGGAAGAGGCAGGGGCAGAACCGGAATTTGGGACTCCCATCCCCTCCTGTCCCCCAGCTTGCACCCCCACGAGGCTCTGGAAAAGAAGAGCCTTCCTTCCAGCCTTGCTGCTGGTCATGTGGATGGGTGAGGGAGGGACGGACCTCACAGAGTGGGCAGCCTGGTGAAGTAGCCTCCATGTGACAAGGTCTCTTCTACCCAGCCCCTGCTGAAGGGGCAGAGTCGGTGTGAGACACTCACTGTGTGCTCATAATTAGAGAAACCCTCTGGAAACAACAGGGAGCCCTGATGGCCTAGTGGTAACACACTGGGCTGCGAACACAAGGTCAGCAGTTCAAAACCACCAGCCACTCTGCAGGAGAAAGACAGGGCCTTCTACTTCGGGAAAGAGTTACAGTCTCGGCAACTTACGGGGACTGTTCTGCCCTGCCCTCTAGGGTCGCTGTGAGTCGGCATCCACTCGATGGCAGGGAGGTTTTTGAGTTCTCTGGAAGCAACCGCAGGGTTAACCCTAAGGCAGCCCCCCACTCTCTCCGTACAGCGTACTGCGCTGGGAGCTAGGTGAAGATGCCGTACTTAGTAGGAAAGGGACTGGCTGTTTGCTGTGGGGGACTTCCGTCTTCCAGGCAACCACCAGCATCCCCCCTAGGATGGCTCTGGCTCTCGTGACCTGGGGGTAGCTTGAGCATCTGCTCCCAGGAGTCTCAGAGTTAAGTGCTTAATGAGGTAGTCCCCACCGTGGGGACCTATGTGATGCCATCTCCCCTGGCACTGGAGAGATTGGTGGCACCTCAGTCATTTCTCCATCCGTGCTGGTTTCTAAAACTAACAGGGTGTCCACAGTGCAGTTCTGAGACATCAGGACAAACATCCTAAAAGATAGTTCCAAAAGACACAGGAGTTGGTCCCAGAGCAAGAAGAGTTCCGTGGAAGCAGCTTGAGGGTGGCCTTCTGCTTCACATTCCATCGACAGGCCTCTCTCCGGTCCTCTCCGGGAATGTGGTTGTTAGCATTCCCTCAGTTTGTCATTACAGAGGGGGAGAGGGACCACACACAGTGTCTTGAAGCCTTAGACTCCTGATTGTCAGGGACCATTTCCACCTCACCGAGGAGGAGACAGGACAGCAGCGTCCCGAGGCCTTGGGTCCCTGGAGTATATTTGGGTCCATTCAAGAAGCGTCAGGGGCAGAGTCTGACGTTCTCGCGGCCATCTGCTTTTGAACAGATGTAGGGGGTGGTTATTTCCCGCCTCGATCTGGTTTTCTGGAAATAGTCGTGTGTGCATAGTTAGATCCTAGGCGTTACAGACATGACTTTGAGATTGCTGTTATTGTTGGTCGGTGCCCTTGAATCACAGCCCTGCTCATCGCGCCCTGATGCACAACAGAGGGAAGCAACGCCCTGTCCTGCACCAGCCTCACAGTGGATCTCGTGTGAGTCCACTGTGGTAGTCCACCCTGTCCAGGGCCATCCTTTCTTTCGCTGCCCCTCACCTTTCCCAAACATGGCGTCCTTCTCCAGGTCTCTGCAGAGAACATGTGTGAGACCAAGCCTCACCGCTCTTGCCTCTAAGGAGCACTCTGGCTGCATTTCTCCCAAGACGGGTTTGTTGGTTTTCTTGGCAGTCTGTGGCGTTTTTAGATAGGATCTAGGCTCATTTAAGGTGTGGTCTCCACAGAAGAAATTATTCATCTCGTTTAATTCCTTCATTGACTTGATTTCTTTCTTTCTTTTTAAAAATACCTTTAATCCCTGATGCTAGCAATAAAAAATTTGAAACTCCCCTTTGGACTGAAGGGATCCGAACAGTTCTTCCAGCACTGCTCTCATTTTGGCCCAGCCTGATGATGGTGGCAGAAGTGACCAAAGCCTGCCCTGAGCCCCCATGTGGAGTAGGCCTCCCCTGAATCCTCTCTGACCTTCAACGACCGGGGATGTGAACGGCGCCTCAGACCAACAGCTTACCATTCCATCATTTGCTTTCCCTTTGGACCCATTTTCAATTTGTTCTCGTCATTTTTTCCCTTTTCTTTTGGGTTGAGGTTTTTCCTGTGTTTTATTTTGTTTATTTTATTTGTTGTTGGGAGCAGGGGAGCTGTATGGTTTTTTTTTTTAATTTGAAGTCCAGGATTGGTAAATCTGTAGAGAGAGTAACTGGGTTAGTGATGTCTTAGGGCTCTGGCAGGGGAGGGTGCAGGGAAGTGGGGAGCTAATAACTGAGCACAGCAATGAAGAAATGCTCTAAAGTTGATGGTGATGATTCCCCAGCTCTTTTTTGCTCTCTTCAGACCTCTGAATTGTATGGCAGGTGAACTGTTCGTCAGTGAAGCTGTGTATAAAGAAAAACCACTGTCCTGCCTGTGTAGAAGCAGCTCTGGTGGTGACGTGGGTTAAGGGGGGCCCATGCAAAACCCGATGCAACCCTTATCCTCTTTCCCATACGGTCCTTATGAGTCCGATTCCACTCGATGGCAGTGGGTTTGGTTTTTTTTTTTGGGTCGCATCTCTAATGATCTGGCAATAATAGACATTTTAAAAAGTGTTAATTTTAGATGGTTACGCCCCTTGTTACCTAGGTTTCTGTAACTCTTCGTGGAGTCTTCGTTAGCTCTGTGTTCAGCTTTGAGCCTTCCGCTGTCACTCATCTCCCAACGAGAACGTCCTAGCAGAAGCCGAGCCCTCAGTGGGCATCACGGTTGGCCAGGCAGGTGTCAGCTCCACCAGTTACCATGCTGTGCAGACCAAGGCTCTTGCCAAGATTTGTTCTTGATTTACCAGCAAAACGGTTGTTGGTTTTTGTTTTTAATGAGGGGCTAATTGTTTTTTTTAATGGCTTATTATTATCCACAATAAGCTTGATGAAGCTTTTCCTGTTACTCTTTAACTCCTGTGGGTGGCAGTTCCCAGAGGACAGACCATTGTTCTTAACCATCCCAAAGCCAGCCTTCTGCCCCAGACCAGCTGCACTGCTGACCCCAGGAGACACCGTGTGGATTGAACTCCATGAGGTGGCTGAACTGGAGTTATGTGCTAAATGGTCATCTCCTGAGGCTCGGCCTAAACTTCAGCCCTGGGCCTTTATTTCTAGCCTTGACAGGAACAAAATGCCTCCTTGGCAGCCAAGGACTCGCCTGAACTTTCTGGGTAGGGCTGTGTAATACAAAGTGTCCTGCCTTGGTTTGCTGCACAGTGGAGTTGTCTTTGTGGGCACTGTGCCCTGTTGACTGTGCAAACTCAGGAAGCTGTGTCCTCTCTCTGGTCACACTCTTCCCATCCATGAAGTCACTCAGGTCGTAGCAAGTGCTTCAAGACACCTCGGGACCCTCACCACTGTGCCCTCAGGGTTCCAGGACCCCAATGACTAGCCTCAGAAATGCAGCGGGGCAGCACTCAGCTGCTAAGTCAGTAGGTGTAACTCAACTGTTTCTGCAGGTTCTGGCGACACTGACTAAGGGTCACAGCCCAGGAAACCCTCTGGGGCAGTGCTGTTCACGCAGGGCAGGTGGGGTCACTTTGAGTCAGAATCTGGGACTGGCAGACCTGGGAGTCCTCAGAGAGGCTCAGCGGCCTCACATCCCAGGGTGGTGAGCAAGTGGGGGGCCCAGCGCCCAGAGCTTCAGCCTGTGTTCACTTCTTGGCCCTCAACATCTGGTCACGAGCTGAGGGGCTCCACCTTCCTAATGCCAAGACCCTTTTCATACAGTTCCTCATGTTGCGGTGACCCTCCAACCATAAAATTATTTTCGTTGCTACTTCATCACTGTACGTTTGCTACTGCTTTGAAACAGGTGACCCCGGTGAAAAGGTTGTTCGCTACCCCCCCACCCCAAGGGTCGCAACCCACAGGTTGAGAACCGCTGCGATAGAGGTTCGAGTCCACCTCCAGAGACCACAGAAGACAGGCCCGGTGATCTCCTTCTGAAAAGTCAGCCCCTGGGAACCTTGTAGAGCACAAGTCTACCCAGACACACGTGGTGGGCTCCACGCCAACTTGGTGGGGAGGGGCAGGAGGAGACGCACCCAGGGCTGTGGCTCGCCCCACCTTAATTTGTTTTAGGACGTTGCCCTCTGAGTCAACTGAAGGTACACCGTCAGTTGCAAAGGCAGGAAGCCGTCGTCATAGCTTGTAGGTTAGAACCTGCAGCCAGAGTGGCCAGGTTAGGATCCTGGCTCCACGGCTACTGGCCAGGTGACTTCGCAGGTGATGGTCTCTGACCTCTTGTGCCCCAATCTCCTCCCTTATAAATTGGTGACTCACAGCCCCCGTGTCTCAGGTGGTGCTACTCTGCTCTACTGCCTGCTGCCCAGGCGCGGCCAACTCAGCCACCCCCAGGGCTTTCCCAGGCTGTCATTGTGGAGTGGAATAGAAGGACCAGTCTTTCTCCCAGGGGAGCTGCTGGGGTTTTGAACTGCCGGCCAGGCAGATCGCAGCTCAACACATCACCACTATGCCACCAGGTTCTTCTCTAAGAAGGTGGTGGTGAGCATTCAGTTAGTTCATACATATGCAAGGAGTGTAGACCTGTCTGGCACGTCCTACATGCTCAGTAAGCATCCAGGTTATTACATTCCTGCTGTCAAGACCAAGAGAGCTGCATTGTTTGGAAGTTATAAAGTCACCATGCAGAGACCACCTGCTTCTTTTGAAAGCCTGTCTCCTTCATTGTGATCGTTGAAGGAGCACTTTGACCCTTGGGGGAGTTTTGAGTCATCTCTTCTTCTCACCCCTGTTTCTCTGCTGCAGACTCCTCACACCTTCCCTGCATGGCCCTGCCACCCAGCCATGCCTCTGTGCTCCCCTTTCTGCTGCTCTGAATCCTGCCCTGAAGGTAGAGGGGCAGGGGTGGGGTGGGGTGGGGGGTTTGGCATACAGTCTTGGCCCCTGTTGACTCCAGAAAACAAGCAAGCGTTTCCATCAGCCTGTGGTGAGGGACACTTCCTAAAAGCCGACGCTGAGAAGCAGTCTGGCAAACTCACCACTGTCAAAACTAAAGCGCTCCGCTCCGCAGCACTTACTGATAAAACCCCCCGTGAGGAGCGCCTCTGGGGTTGACTAGCATGGGTCTGTGTGTTCAGTGAGAAGTGTAGAGGGCACGGGGAGCCCCCGTTGGGTCCAGCGTCCCGGGGCGGAGTAGGAACTCCAGCTGGGGCGGCACATCTGTGCCTGGACACACTTCCGCAGAAGCGCTGGGAAGGCCAGGCGGAGGCCAGCAGCCACGTGCAGGAGAAGGAGCCCTGCTTTCTCAAAGCGCAAGAACAAGGCCAAATCGCTGTGACCGTGTTCGGGTTTGGTTTTCTGAATGTTGATCTGTGGTTCTCACCCTCTGCACATGGGCTCTGTGTCTGTCCCACCCCGACTCCCACCCAAAGGTGTCTGAGCGCTCCCTGGTGCCCTGGGCGCAGCTCTCTCTTGTCGGGAGGAACTGTGCACAAGCAGCTGCTTGCCGGCCTCCTTCCTTCTCCTCTTTGTACTGGTTCTTTGTGGGCCCTGGAATACTTGGGGGATGACGTCGTTTCTACATCTGGCTGCATCTGGTTGTGGCCCCCATGTTCTGCCTCCAGCGCTGGGCAGGAGGTGGGGGTGGACGTGGGGGGCGGCAGGGAGGTAGTGAAAGCTTGTTGCTTTGCACGGAGGGAGAGACGAGATTATATACTTTGCACGGAGGGAGAGACGAGATTATATATCTCAAAGCCCTCTGTGAGCCTTGCACTAGGAACCGGGCACACTATGTTTTAGAAAACTTGACATCGGGTGCAGACATGTGATGGAAGGAAGATCGGCCTCTATCCACAGTCAGAGATGGCTACAGATACCCTCACGTGGTGCCACTTGGGGAGACCTGGCCACAGCTGTGCCTGCCCGGCCTAGAGGACCTGGCTGGGGCACCTTCCTCCCTGAGTTTATCTGGACTGCTTACTTGATTGACCTGTGCCATCTTTCTAGCAAAGCAGCCCCCATTGGACAGTGGCCTTTGCCCCTAGGTTGGAGGTGCAGAAAGGGCAGGAGAATATGCAGACGAGGGTCCCCCCCACCCCCCGGTCCACGAACCCGGCCGTGTGTTCTGCACGTCATGAGGTTTTTAACTGGGAGGGCTGCATTTGGCCCCCCACGGACACTCGGTGCCCTAAGTTGACATCCGCAGTCAGCCGTGCCTGCGCCGTGAGACCTGAAGACACCGTCGCTGCTCCTTGCCTCTTCTTTGCCAGCCACAAAATGATCACGGTGTACTTTTTACAACTTCCTGAAAACACGGAAAGGACTCTTGGGGAAATGTGTCCTGAGCACCTTCACAGGAAGCTATTTTGAAATGTCAGGGACTGCGCGTCAGCATGCCCAGCATGCTTCCTTCCTGAGCAAGCCCCCTCCCTTCTGGCCCACCGGGTGGAAGGACTGATGCTTCGGCATCGCCCACCCAGATGTAAGGGCAGTACAGGGCAGCAGAGGCCCCTAGACGGCCCTCTGCAAGCCTCGTACAAAGATCACGCAGGCTCTGCAGCCTGGGCTGGATGGAGCCGGGTTTGCCTCTGGTAGTCACAGAGCTCCCTGAGGCCGAAGCTGAGAAGGAAGGCCACTTATCTGAGCCCAAATGCCTTGCTCTGCACACAAGGGGCTGGGGGCCAGAGGGAGGAAGCCCTTGTTGCTGACCCCCAAGGCCAGCAGTGTCCTCCCCTTCTCCCCTTTTGCCGGTGGAGCAGCTGACAGAGTGACAGCTGAGGGGGTCAGGGTCAGAGCAAGGAGAAAGGATGGACCGGGCAGGAGAAAGGATGGTCTCTGCATTGCTCTCCAGAGTATTCCCCAAGCCCTGGCCCCTAACCTAGTCTGAGGACGCTCCCCAAGCCCCTGGGTACCTCGAGGATTTGGGGTGTTGACCACGGGTACCTGCCCCACCCTGGGCAGGAAGCCATAGCAGGCAATGGGCCAGATGCTGCATCCTTGGGGCATTAGACAGGGACTACAGGCCCAAGTACCTGTCGCTCCTGGAGTGGGCAGGCCCAGGACAAGGAAGAAATGTGGGGTACTTAAGCCCATTGGACAGGATACCCTAGAAGAAGAGGCATGGCGTCCCTAGGAGCCGCAGCCCCAGCTGTTTGGGGGAAAGAACAGATGAATTAGAGCCAACCTAGCAACAAGTCGTGGCTCCGAGTCTCTGAGCAGCTGTGTGTTCCGAAGAGAAGCTGAAGCTCAAATGAGATGATGTTTGTAAAGTACCGAAGAAAGTACTTAATACATGCCTGGTGTGGCGGCCGGTTGAGCAGATTCAAACTGCCCACAGGGTTTCCTAGGCTGGAATCTTTTCTCCCACGGAGCCTCTAGAGGGCTCAAACCGCAGACTTTGTGCTTAGCAGCCGAGCACGAACCCAAGTTCGACGTCAGTTGTGAGCTGTTGAGTTGAGTACAACGTAGCCAGACCAAAAAGCCAAACACTCTGCCAGCGAGACAATTCTGACTATTAGCGACCCAGCAGGACAGAGCGGAATTGCCCGAAAGTGTAACTGCTTACAGGGGTAGACAGCCTGCTTAACCAGGCTTCCTTTAACACACGAAAGTTAAACCAAAATTCACAGAGAGGGACCTGGCTGCGGGCATCAGCCTCTGCTCCCTGTGTCAGTCACAGCCAAGCCCTGTGACACATGATGCCTGCAAGGCCAGAGAGACGGGGCCTCTACAGTGAGAGTGCCTGCAGTGTACACATGTCTGATCCCCCCTCTGGTCCCTGTCTTTCAGGTTCATGTGCTCCCAGCTGCCCAACCAAGTCCTGAAGAGCATCAGCATCATCGACAGCCCTGGCATCCTGTCCGGAGAGAAGCAGCGCATCAGCCGAGGTCAGTGACCGGCCCTACTCCCACCCACCCCACTGCCTGAGGCACTCTCTGGGGTCAGCAGAGGGTTTCTGCGCCCTGCTATATTCCACCCATTGCCTGGGCACCCAAAGCATCATTGGGGAGCCCTGGGGTCCAGCGCTAAAAGCCCAGCCCCACCCCTGAGAAACAGCCAGGTGGTGATAGAATCGCACGTTCTGCCATTTCAACCAAGAAACTTGCCAGAGTTGTAGTTATGGCCTCTTAATTCCGCTACACACTGTCATCTGCTCTTCATGCCACTTCACATAAATCGTCACAGTTGGAAGTATCCTCAGCAGAGGTGACCAAAAAATGACCTTGGGGTCCTCCGGGTATCCTAACGGTGCTGTAAACCCTTCCAGGCTGGAAGTGCATTGGCCAGTTCTATCACCCATGTCTTTCTGCTCCCCTGAGTGTGGTGATTCCTTCGAGCTGTAGGTCTGGCAATCATGGTGGAGCATGCTGGGATATTTTTAGTATGCTTTGAAGCTTGGTTCATTTTTAACTCTTTATAGTTCTGTTTAACCTGACTCATATCCTGGTTTGATTGACCATGGCTTATACTCACATCCTAGGCACAGAAATAGCACAGGCAGTTCAAGTCAGCCGCGAGAACCTGCCACCCTGACAGACACAGCAGCTGGTGAGGAAGGACAGTGTGACCCACTGTGGTCAGGGCTCCGGAGCTCAGGCACTCGTACGGGTCTTGCAGCACAACTGGTGGTTGGATCATTCAGCTGACGTTTTCAACACATTAACTCCAAAGAATAGATATTATTTGTAAGCGGCTGCAGTTTAAACTATTGCTAACAGTGCTGCTCCTGCTGCTGTTAGTTCCATTGTGTCAGCTCCAACTCGTGCTGGCCTTGCGGATGACAGAGTGAAACGTAGTCTGTGCCATCTTCAAGGTCATTGCCCCTCCAAAACACCCCTGGTCCTTTAGGCTCTAGAGACGAGACGATAGAGCATGTTGACCACACGTCCTTGTTTTCCCTCCTTGTCAGTCTCTTCCTGGGGCCCTGGTCGCCCTGCCATGCAAAGTGTTGGGCAGTTCAAACCCACCCGCGGCTCCCTGGGCGAAAGTTGAGGTGTCTACTTTGGGAAAGAGACACAGCTTCAGAAACTAAACGGCCACTGTGAGTCAGAATGGACTCAATGGCGGTGGGTTTTGTCCATTTCCTACTCATCTGGCTCCTGGGCTGCCTTTTCCCTGGAATACTGCCTAGCTCCTGCTGAACCCAAATAAAACTCCATCTAGGCATTGTTCCTGAGCTTGGCTTGACCACAGTGTGTTCCCAGCCACTTGGTACCGACTTGCAGGGTCTGGCTCCAGT
>NW_022103905.1:95054-109296 GCF_000313985.2 Echinops telfairi | reverse complement strand
GGAAAGTGAATTTTGAGAATGATGAGGGCAACAAATGTATAAGTGTGCTTTACACAATTGATGCATGTATGGATTGTGATAAGAGTTGTATGCGCCCCAATAAAATGATTTTTTTTAAATAAAAAAATAAAAGCATGGAATCATAGTGAATCTTGAAACTGAGAGTCTGACTTCATTGACGGGGTAACCTAAGCTTCAAAATCATTAGTTAACATGTAGAGATTTACACGCAAGCACCACTTAGGTCATCTTTAAGTTTGGCAATGTTGCAGAACGACACTGAGTCACAGAACTCCCGACAAATCCGTGTGTGTGTCAGAGTAGAATGGGCTTTGGGGGTGGGGGGGTCTTCAGTGGCTGATTGTTCAGAAGCGGTGCACCAGATATTTCTTCTGTGGTGCCTCTGGGGGGACTCGAACCTCTAACCTTTCAGCTAGCAGCCAAGCACACCAAGCATATGCACTGTCCAGTGACTGCAACATGCTGTAGAGCCGTCAAGAAGAATGAGAGGCATCTGAGTGCGGACAGACGAAGCCCACACAGCCAGGGCCCAAGTAGAGCATCTCAAAGGGATTGACAGACCCCGGATTAGCGTGGAAATCGAATCTGGTTAATACAGAGCAGAAAAAAAAATAGGAAAAGCTAAAACAAGCCCTAATTAGGGAAGAAGTACAAACATAACCAACTTGACAAGTTGTTTTGTTGGTTTTTTATTTTTTCTCTTTCTTTTTAAAATCATTTTATTAGGGGCTCATACAACTCTTATCACGATCCATACATATACATCAATTGTGTCCAGCACATTGGTACATATGTTGCCATCATCATTCTCAAAACACCTGCTTTCTCCTTGAGTCCTTGGCATCAGCTCCTCATTTTTTCCCCTCTCTCGCCACTCCCCCCTCCCCCCGAACCCTTGATAATTTATAAATTATTATTATTTTGTCATATCTCAACACCATCCAACGTCTCCCTCACCCACTTCTCCGTGTCCGTCCCCCAGGGAGGAGGTTATATGTAGACCTTGTAATCTGTTCCCCCTTTCTCCCTCACCTTCCCTCCACCCTTCCGATGTGGTCACTCTCTCCACTGGTCCTGAGGGGTTCATCTGTCCTGGATTCCCTATATTTCCAGTTCCTATCTGTGCCAGTGACCATCCTCCGATCCAGTCTGATATGTAAGGTAGAATTGGGGTCATGATAGTTGGGGGGAGGAAGCATTCAAGAACTAGAGGGGGATTGCATATTTCATCATTGCTACACTGCACCCTGACCGGTTCGTCTCCTTCTGGCAGCCCTTCTGCAAGAGGATGTCCAATTTCCCACACATGGGCTCTGGGTCCCCACTCTGCACTCCCCCTCATTCGCAGTGCTATGATGGTTTTTTTTTTGTCTTTGATGCCTAATACCTGATCCCTTCGACTCCTTGTGATCTCACAGGCTGGTGTGCTTCTTCTATGTGGGGTTTGTTGTTTCTTAGCTAGATGGCCGCCTGTTTATCTTCAAGCCTTTAGGACCCCAGATTCTATGTAATTTGACAGCCGGGCACCATCAGCTTTCCTCACCGTATTTGCCTATGCACTTGCTTTGTCTTCAGCATTCGTGTCGGGGTAGGCTGGTGTGCTTCTTCCATGTGGGCTTTGTTGTTTCTTAGCTAGATGGCCGCCTGTTTATCTTCAAGCCTTTAAGACCCCACACGATATCATTTGATAGTCGGGTACCATCAGCTTTCTTCACCACTTTTGCTTATACACTTTGTCCTCAGCAATCGAGTTGGGACAGGCTGGTGTGCTTCTTCCATTTGGGTTTTGTTGTTGTCTCTCAGCTAGATGGCTGCTTGTTTATCTTTGGGTTTTTAAGACTTCAGGTGCTATATTTTTTGGTAGCCGGGCACCCTCTTGTTAGTTTTTTAACTTAAAAGGCAGAAGACTGGATTTTGAAGGCTGCCTAGGAAAGGAGAAAGCGGAGTGAGTCTTTTCTTCTGAAATACCAGAAGGTCTGAAACTAGATGGTAGCCTGGTTCTACAGCAGCAAAGATCCTCCTAAGAAACACCAAGGTTGCTGAGAACAAGAGTCTTAGAAACCGGGAGAGGGCAATGGCGGGAGGTGTAGCGTGTGCTTAAGGGGAGCCAGCCTCGCCCATGGACCTTAGAGGTACTCACCAAGTTTCATGACGTCTCTGAGAATCCATCTGACTGTGCCTTCGATCCCATCAAGGGATTGAGGTCTCAAAGCCTGTACTGTGGAGTAGAGTGGGGAGAGGCCAGACAGTGCTTCCTGGGTCAAAAATCACACTGCCGTTTACTGGCCATGTGGCCTTGGAAGAGTTGTCATCTTCCTATAAAATGAGGTCATGATGGTAAAAGCATAGGTTGTGATATACAGAGAACAGAGACTAGTGCCCAGAGCACAGCAGCGCAGAGCAGATGTCCTTCCATGTGTGTGTGCTCACATGTTGATGTTTCTTTGTTTTAGAAGGGATGGTATGAAAATAAATGGGAAACATTAGAGCATGCTAGAGACGATTCATTCAACACACATGTTTATTTAGCATCTACTGGGTGCCAAGCCTGTCCTCGATGCCGGGATTCAAAATGAGTGAGACATATGCCCTGCCTGGGGCCTACACGTCCAGGGGAAGTAGACAGACAAACAAAGCCTTGTGAATGACACGCGTTCTACCAAGATGTGCAGTGAGTAGAGGGGACTCGGGAGGCCCCAGAGGTCAGGGATGGGGAGAGTCAGCGAAACGGCTAAGAAAAGGGGATCTCCCCCTTACCCCCAGGCCTTGCCTTCTCTCTTGCTTTGAGGGCACAGTTCATTGGTTGTTGGTTAAGGTGACCAGACGTCCCACTTTTGGTGGGACAGTCCCGATTTTTATCAAATTTTCCCGTGTCTCGCAGTGTTTTAAAAAAGTCCCCATTTTTGGAAAGAGTGCACGACAAGCTAGGGTATATGGTTTTCGGCTGCCATGTGGCTATTTCACCAGGATATGAGTTTTATCAATGGTGTCCCGCTTTACCAATGTTGAAATCTGGCCACCTTATTGTTGGTGAATGTACAGAACTGTGCCTCCATGGCCACAGTCTACTTCAGAATGCCCACGTCGCCCTCCAAAGAGCTCCCCATCGCCCTTTCTAGACCTCGTTTACAAACAGACTAGCACAACATGCAGCCTTTCCCGTCTGGCTGCGGAGCCTAAACATTTTAAAGGTCCGTCCTTGTAGCCCCTTCCCAGGAGCGGTTCCTTCTCACAAGGGAGTGCTATTCCATGGTGGCAATGTGCCACGTTTCATTTGTCCCTTCTTCTGTTCTTGTGGGGACTGGGTCAAGCAGAAGGGCTCCAGAGAATAGAGCCAAACCCCAAAACCAAACCCTTCGACCTCAAGTCAGCGACTCTATAGAGCAGGGTCGAACTGCCCTGTCACTCTTAATGGAGCAAGCAACAGGTGGTTTTGAACTGGTGACCTTGCAGATTGCAGCCCATTGAGTAACCACTCTGCCACCAGGGCTCCTGAGAGCGGAGCACCAGGCCTGTTTTCCAAGCCTCTCTGAGGCGCTTGCAGCTGCCAGTCTTTTGGCTTGGCCTCAGCATTTAGCCACTTGTACGGTGCCTGGGGTTGCCGGGAGTTGGTGTTGACTCACCGGCAGCCAATGGCAGCACCATTCATCGGCTGATAGACACGGGAGTACTGTCTTTTCCTTCTGGGGCTCTAATGAATAATAGAGGTGGATATTTGTGTGCACGTTTTTGTGTGTGCTTTTTCCATTGTCCTGGGTATGTGATCTGGAATTGGAATTGCTAGATCAGACAGTAACTCAATATTGAGAACCTTTTCAGGAACTCACCTGCCTCTTTTCCAAAGTGGCTGCACCATCTCGCATTCCCCTCAGGAGTGTGTGAGGCCCCGATTTCTCCCTATTGTCACCAATCCCTGTGGTCATAAATATTCTTGTTGGTTATTATGGCCACACCAGCGGGTGCCAAGCGGTATCTCAGTGTGCGTTTCCCTAGTGGATGGAGGCGTCGAGTGTACTTCCATGTGCGTTTGGTCATTGGTGAGGAACCCTGCTGCTGTTTTGGGTTACGTCTTGGGCTGCTGACTACAAGGTCAGCAGTTTGAAATCCCTAGCTCCTCCATGGGAAGAAGATGAGGCTCTCCACTCACATACTGAGTTACAGTAGGAAACCCACAGGGGCAGCTGTACCCTGCCCTGTAAGGTCTCCATGAGTTGGAATTGACTTGATTGGCAGTGAGTGTAATGGTCATTTACATATTTCTTTTGGAAAATGCCTTTGCAGATCCTATACCTGATTCTTAATTGGTTTATATTTATTGAGTTGCAAGCATGCTTCATATGTTCTGGATACTAGTCAGACGTGTGATTTACAGATACTTTCTTCCGTTGTCTTACCGCTTTCTCAGTGGTGTCCTTTAAGCACCAAAGCGTTTAAGTTTGGTGAAGTCCAGTTTGTTTGTTTTTTTTCCCTCTTGCCACCTGAGTTGCCATATCTAAGAAGGCTTGCTTAACCCAAGATCATGAGACTTTGACCTATTATTTTTGCTATGATTTTGAGAGGTTCAGCTCTTGTATTTCAGTCTGTGGCCATTTGGATTGCTTACTCTTTATGGTTTGAAATGGGGATCTAACTTCATTGTTTTGCACAAGAGATCTAGCTGTCATACATGTTTACTGGAAGACTATTCTCCCCCTCCCCCCCCAGTTAACTGTCTTGGGATTCCTTGTCAAAAACCAGTTAGCAATCAGAATATTTCTTTCTAGACTCGCAGTTCTCATTCACTGATCCATCCATCCTTGAGCTCTTGCTGATCAGACAAATGGACAAACTCACTGACCAGCAGCGTCAGGGCAAGAATTAAAGTGAGGATGATGGCGTGACTTTGTTAGTGAAGTGCCTGACTACTACCTAACCAAACCAACTCACTGCCTTCAGTCGATTCCGACCCAGAGCCATTCGACAGGACAGGGTAGAACTGTCCCCGTGGGTTTACCCTGTACTGTCGTAGAAAGCCTCGCCTTTTCCCCTCAGAGTGGCTGGTGGTTTTGAACTGCTAACCTTGCAGCTAGGAGCCCAGCAGGTAACCACTATGCCACCAGGGCTCCTCTCCTGAAACAGTGAAGTGAACAGTAGCCCTGTCATTTTTGTCCTTTTCTAGACAGCAGGCAAAATCATGTGTGAAGGCAGAGACAGGTGTGTGCGCTTTTGCATGTGGCTGGAAGATGGCATGGAGGGGTGAGCACACGTGGCGGGAGACGGGCTTTCTCCTGAAGGCAGGACTGAATATCCCGGGATATGAAGTGGTGGGAGGCATGGGCACAGAACTCCGGAGACGCTCAGAGTTGAAGCCATCTGTGTATGTGGAGCTTCGTCACTGTGGCCTGCCTCTGGGCTTTGAGTTTGGCAGCGACGGAGAAGAGGCCAGCCCCTGACGATTTTCTGGGAGGCCCTATGTTCTGGCCGTTGGCGGAGGCCCATCTGAAGGTGGGTTGTGAGGTCCTGGGACAGCACTCCCTTATTGCTCTTCTAGCAGGAAATCCTGATTCCTTTCTGTTTCGGGGAAGTTTGCTGACAAACACGTTCATGGGCTCTTTTCCGCCGGTGCCACAGGAAATTCCACACCACAAGGGTTGCTGCCTCTGCCCTGGTGCAAGCGTGCCATCACCGTGACTCAGACTGGCATTTGCCAAGCCCTAACAGCTATTTTTAGGCTTTGTTAATATTTTAAAGGCATAATGGATCATTTAAAAAAATGACTGCTTTTTTATACAAACTTCAAACCTGCCCAGACTTTTTGATGGAGACAAGATCCAATATCTTACTTTCTATATAAAGAAAACCTAGAGCAGTGTGTCAGGGGACATTTCACAGACATCAGAGGAAAGGTTTTTTTCTTGGCTACTTCTGACAATAATAACAGCTGATGCTACATATAGTACATTGTCAAATGCTTGTCACACATCATTATCATTTGTTCTTCACAAAAGCCCTAGGAGGTAGGAAGTGTTCTTCCGTTTTATAGAAGGCAAGCCTGGGGCACAAAGAGAAGTGATTCACACACAGTAATAGAACGGGTGTGAGAGCTAGTCTGGGGAGATGCCCCTCGCTCACCACTCCCAGGCAGCTCACCTTGAATCTGAAATGGCCCTGAAACTCACTTTCTGACCAGAAGAATTCAACAGAAATGATGCTTCAGGACTTTCCAAGTCTCAGTCTCAAGAAAGCTCGCAGGTTCTTCCTAGATCTCTAGGATCTCACTTGGGGAAGCTGGCTGTCAACTAAAACGTCCAGCCACACTGAGACCGCCATCCCTAGCGCGAGACCAGGAGGCTCGGCCAGCTAGCCCAGCTGAGATGACTAATATCCAGCCTAGATGTCCTCTGACTCCTACCTCCTGAGAGGAGACCCTGAGTGAGGAGCCCACAGCTGGACCCCTAGAGATAGGTCAAGCTGTTAGTGTGAGCCACTGTCGTCTGGTGAACGGTGAGCTGCTATTTCAACCACCGTGTGGTTCCAGGGCCCATGCTCCCAATCCCAAGAGATATGGACTCTCTTTTTGGAAATCTCTTTTTCTGTAGGGCTTCCTTGAAAACCCCACTTTCTAAAGAGAGCATGGGTGGCTTAGGGGTGGTCCCAAATCAAGTGGGGCAGGCTCTTCCCTCCCAAGGGGGTGCCCCTGAGCTGATAGGCAGCTGTCACCTGGACTAGAGTGGTAAGTTACTAAAGCCCTTGCTGGGGAGGCACAGCTAGGGTAGCGGGCGGGGGGATGCCACAAGGGGCTTTTCATGTAGGTGATTATGATTTTTCTCCACAAACACCAAGTCGCTGTCCTGCCCCTGCCCCCACCCCCAGACACACACCCCTTCGTTTAGTGATTTTTGATGGTGACCTTGCACACTGCCTTACAGTGAGAGGGCGGTTGCGGGGAAGGAGGCCTTCACCCTCCGTGAATGCTGCCATGCACCCTGCGCTGCTGGGTGCCTCCTGATCGTGATGCCCTCAGTCAGCAGGCAGTCCTTTAGCATCTGCTTGAGATGTCAGGGCTAAAGAGCAAGCCCAGCAAGAACGCTCCCTGGAAGCAAGGATGGTGAGACCTCGTCTCACCTACTTTGGACATGTGGTCAGGAAAAGGACGTCATGCTTGATAAAGTGGAGGGGCACCGAAACGGAGGAAGGCGCTCGAGCTGATGGATCGGCACAGTGGCTGCAGCGATGGGCTCAGATAGAGCAACAGTGTGAGAGTGGCACGGGACCAGGCAACGTTTTCTTCTATTGTGCACTGACTGGCCAGCACCTGGCAACAGCTGGTAGGTCAGACAGAAGGAGCCCTGATGGCACAGCTGGTGGGCTGCTATCCAGAAGGTCAGCAGTTCAAAACCACCAGCCGCTCCAGGGGGAAACGTGAGGCTTTCTACTCTGATAAAGGTTTACAGAGTAAACTCACAGGGCGGGTCTGCTCTGTCCTTTCAGGTTGCTGTGAGCCAGAATTGTCTTGACGGCAGTGAGTTTGGTGTTGAGAGAGAGAGAGAGAGAGAGAGAGAGAGAGAGAGAGAGAGAGAGCGAGCTACTAGGTGCCTTAGGGGTAATTTGCCATTCTTGCCGTTAACAAGGTCTTTTCAGTAGCTGCTTTCATGGGGCATACATTCAGGGAGGGACAAGGAGGACCCCAAACCCTAAAGAAATTATGGAAATCATTGCTGGGTCCCACAGCAGGCGATGGGTCGTCAGGGAAGGCTTCTCAAAGGAGGTGACAGGCTTGGAGATAAAGAAGGAAAGGACCTGTCTTGGCAAGAGTTGGGGGCAGGGCTTTTCCAGGTGGAAGGAGCTGCCTTGGCAGGGGCCTTAGGCTAGAGAGAAAATTCCAGGCCCAACTCCAGGCTGGGAAGTAGAGAAAATGGTTTTGAGCGCCCACTGTGCGGTAAGCTGGGAGGCCTTTTACGAAGTGCATAGATTTGATTCTGAGGAACAGGAAGCCATCGATGGGTTATCTTTTTTGACCTTCTCGTGATTATTACCCAGAATTAGTGTTATGAGCATCCGGGTGTTTATGTGCTGGCCAGTAACAATGCAGCCCCGTCTCCACTCCCTGTCTGTAGGCCCTTTGGTTGACTGTCGCTGTCTCATAGTTCCCGGGGCCATGTGCTTCCCACGCTGAGGCTAGAGTGGAGGTTCTCAGGCTACAGCCTGCAGTCTTTCTGGAGGGGAGGTGGGGTGGCTGGTAGCACTCTGCTTCCTGGCCTCAAGCACATATAGTCCACCGAGGTCCAGAAAGCTGCCTGTCCCTGGTTCTTAAGCAGGGGGCCCACTTTGAAGAGCCTGGGGTGGAGGATGGGTGGGGGTGAATGCTCCTGAACCTGCCCTCTCTGTACCTTTGTTAACCCCCCCCCCACCCACCCACACACACAAAGTGGGGAGTGGGATACAATGCCAAACTTGGGGAACCAATGAAATGGACTTGAATGGGGCCTGGAGGCGGGTCCTCTGCCGGACTCCGCCGGGGAGGGTGGCCATGCCCTGATGCTGCTGTCCTCTGCCTGCCCCACTCCATTTGGGAGCCACCCCTAAGCCACCCGTGACCTCTTTAGAAGGTAGGATTCTTAGGAACCCCTAAAGAAAAAAAGTGTTTTTTAGTGGTTTGTTTTTTCTTACTTCCAAATGTTTAGTAACTGTTATGAATTTAATTAGATCCTCCCAAAAATAAGTGTTAGCAATCGTAACCGTGGTTATAATCCCATTTGGGATTACAGGCCATCTCTGTCATGTTAATGAGACAGGCTTAGTGTCCTGTCTGCTTTGAGTCCAAACCACAGTTTCAATTTGAATCCAAATCGTGGTGCAAAATACCAGGCCGGCTTTTTATTGTTGAGAGATTTACCTTTCTGAGGTCCTCTGCTACAGTAACATGGCTTTGTCTGAATGTGTATCTCCAACCAGGTACAAATTTCATAAGTTACAAAGAGGTAGTCAAGGATGTCTCTCCCACCCATATACTCTGCTCCTCTGCCAATAGTCTCCCAGGGAGGTGGCCTGTGCGCCCACCTTCAGCCCGCCCTCCCCACAGTGTGGCCGGGCCATCACATAGATGTGCCAGAAGGCCTACAGAGCCGTACCCTCTTGATGGTTGACATTCAAGTTGTTTCTAGCTTGTTGCTGTCACAAGCAGAGCCACAGTGAATGTACACAGTATTGCAAGGGTATTCGTTTTGCTCGCAATCCACAAATATAACTCTAAGATCTCCCTCTAGAATTACAGCTGCTGGATCAACGGCAGCGTGGTCTTTCATTAAGTTATCTGGTACCAGAATACCCTCTAGATAGGGGTAAGGAACCTTCTTTCTGCCAAGGGTGATTGGGCCATTCATGACATCCTCAGGCCACCCGGGTCAGACATTTAATAAACTCACCTCTAATGTGATGAATAGCAGTCCAGAGAGCAAAAGACGTATTGCACTGGGAAAACCTGCTGCAAAGACCTCTGTAGAGGATTGAAGAGCAAGGATGTTACTCTGAGGAGGGAGGTTCACCTGACCCATGGCATTCTCCATCACATCCTCTGCATGTGAGGGTTGGACATTGAATGAGGAGGACCACAGAAGAAGTGATGTATTTGAATTGTGCTGGAGAAGAATATTGTTAAGTGCCAGGATTTGATAAAAGGACTAACTGATCTGTATTGGAAAAAGTAAGGCCAGAATGCTCCTTAGAGGCAAGGATGGCAAGGCTTCATCTTACATACTTTGGACGTACGTGGGGGTACTAAAAAAGAAAAAACCAACGAAAATTTCCCCCCAAAATTATGTATTTAAATTTTGACAAAACAACATTATCGCCTTCAAAGTACTCTCCATTACACTTAATACATTTGTCTAATCTGTGATTCCGTTCTTGGAAACATTTTTCAAACTCCTCTGGATGGCTGACAGCATCTCCTTCAACTCTTCTACATCATCAAGTCACCATCCTTTCATGTCCCTCTTCATTTTCGGAAACAAAAAGAAGTTGCACAGAGTGAGGTCAGGTGAGTCAGGTGCGTGGGGCAAGAGAGGCATGCTGTTTTTTGCCAAAAGCTGGCGCACCGAGATGGCTGCTTGAGCAGGTACATTGTCGTGGCAAAACCAGTCCCCCATCTGCCTCAAATCAGGCCCTTTTTTGTCACACTGTTGCACAATCTTTTCAGAACCTCTAAATAGAAAGCTTTATTAACAGTTTAACCTAGTGAAGTGAACTCCAAATGCACTACAAGTTGACATTTTCATCCGTTTGGGAAGTTAATGGATGTCCAGAATGAGGTTTATCATCAATCGACATTTCACCTTTTTTTGAAACGAGAAAACCACTCGTACACTTGAGTTTTTTCCATAGCTCTGTCCTTGCAAGCTGTGTTCAGCATCACAACCAAAAATTTCTGCAGCCAAACAAAATTTCACAGCCACATGCTGTTCTCTTAAATTGGCCATGACCAAAAAAATGAGGTTCAAGCAAAACTACTTTTATGAAAAAAATCACTGTGACTAGAGTGATTGTGACCAGCAGAGTGAGTTGCTCAATGCTCGCCTTACAGGAAAAATGTGTACTACAAAAGCTACACTTCACCCAGCTCGGTTCCGGTTTTTTGGGGTACCCCTCGTGCTGTCAGGAGAAGCCAGTCCCTGGAAAAGGACATCATGTTTGGTAAGGTGGAAGCATGGTGAAAAAGAAGCCCCTCGATGAGATGGACAGACTCGGTGGCTCCATCAGTGGGCTCAGGCTTAGGGACCATTGTGCGGGCGGCGCAGGTCTGGGCAGGGTTTCACCCTGTGTGCATAGGCCACTACTGTGAGTCAGAGCCAGCTCAGTGGCCCTACCAGCATGTGAGGGCTGGAACTGCTGCTCTTTGCTGAGGCATGTGACGTTCGTTGGTATCGATTCTGCGTGCTGTTTACAGCCCGCAGGCCAGATATTCCCTGCCCCACTCTAGAAAGTGCACCTGAAAAAGGTGTATGTGGGAAAATTCGATCTTTCCATTCTATTTTTCCAGGAACTCTTTGAAGCCCCATTGTGTTTACATTAAGGTGACCAGATTGAAAGCGGGACACCATTGACTGGGGGAGGGGGGGGGCAGGTGGGGGGTGTTCTTGATTAAAAATTTGGTCTATGTGGACCAAATAGACCATTCCCTAGTTTGTCGTGCATTCTTTCCAAAAATTGGGACTTTTAAAAAACGCTAAAAATCGGCACTGTCCCGCCAAAAGCGGGACGTCTGGTCACCTTAGTTTACGTTCACACCAAAACCCCGGGCATGCGTGTTTTACTCCTCTGCACCCTCCCTCCCCAACACAGGGAATGACTGAGTTCTTTTCCTTTGTCATTTGCTAATCTGAGAATGGAAAAGGATGACTCATTGCAATGCTGATTTTCATTTCTCATGATTAGGATGGCAATGATTAGGCCCATGGTGGTGGGCCTTCTGTGATTTTCTTTTCTGGGTGGGTCTGGCCATCTGGAAAGGCTGTTGGCAGTTACATAGTTTTGGTGGTGGTGGTTTTTGTTTTTAACTAAAATAGTGAGTCTTTTTTTTTTTGTTTTAAAATAAGGAGGTCCAGTGTCCCATGTTACCCCGCTGGCTTGATTTGCCTTTTCGTCTGCGGCGTAGATCAAGCACTAACGGTATCTGAGGAATGGTTTGCCTCTCCGGGCGGCGTGGCTGATAACTTAGTTGCTGGAGCTGGTCTCCATGAGTCATTCTGTCCTAGTGCTCACCGACCACTCAGGCTGCATGAGAAGGTGGAAAAGCAGGAACTGGCAGGGCAGGGCGTTCCAGGTCAGAGGTTGCTTTTAAGCCCTTTGCTGATCCCAGCTTTCTCATCCTCCTGGTTTGACGTCTCTCTTCAGAAAACGGTGGCTTGAAGGAGCATTGTCTTTTTGCCCTTCCGAACCACAGAATGACAAGATGCGCTGCCAAGGCTGTGACCCCATTTGGAGACACTGTCCTCAGCACACTTGGGTGGAGTCTGTGCGTCACTGACATTTTGCCTCAAGAAAATTCAGTGGGAATCATGCCTGATTTATAGATGTATTGTAAGAATCCCTTGTCTGGGGGGGGCGGGGGGGATACAAAACCCGCTAGAAAAATGAGGAATGGGCAATTTCCATGCCCATGACACCTGGTTCCTGGATTGTGTTCGTGGTAACATTAGAAAGTTGAGTTTGAGGACAGGACGTCAAGGAGCCCCAGTGGTGTAGCGGTTAAGTGCTCAGCTGCTGACTGAACGGCTGGTGGGTAGAACCTACTAGCCACTTCGCATAAGATGTGGCCGCCTGCCCCCGTCACAATGGCAAGCGAGACCCAGTGTGGGAGCTCTGCTCAGTGCAGTAGGGTCCTCACGAGGTGTAATCAACTCAGTGGCAGTGGTCTAGTTTGGTTTTATCACCCTTAAGAAGTCTACAATTCTGCGATTTCTCCTCTGGTAATTTTTTCTTTTTTTTTCTCCCTCTTTTTTTTTTTAAATCATTTTATTAGGAGCTCATATAACTGTTATCACAATCCATACATACATCAATTGTGTAAAGCGCATTTGGACATCATTCTCAAAACAATTTCCTCTCCACTTAAGCCCCTGGCATTAGGTCCTCATTTTTCCCCTCCCTCCCCGCTCCCTCTTCCCTCATGAGCCCTTGATAATTTATAAATTATTATTTTGTCATATCTTGCCCTGTCTGACGTCTCCCTTCGCCCACTTTATACATTCGTTGGGGATCGGATGACGAGTTAATAAAACGTTCAAGGGGAAAATGAGCAGCCGATATTAAGGGCTCAAGTAGAAGGCAAATGTTTTGAGAATGATGATGGCAACAAATGTACATATGTGCTTGAACCAATGGATGTATGTATGGATTGTGATAAGAATTGTATGAACCCCAAATAAAATGATATAAAAAATAAATAAAATATAATGTTCAGGTCAAACGATGACTCCTCCAGAAACACGCAAACCAGTTGCTTTCCAGTAGTCTCCGACTCATGGCAACCAACCCCATGATGTCTGTCAGGGCAGAATGATGCTCCAGACGGTTCCTCTCTTTTTATTTTTTAATCATTTTATTGGGGCTTGTATAAC
Organism: Echinops telfairi; assembly: GCF_000313985.2. Taxonomy (NCBI): domain Eukaryota; kingdom Metazoa; phylum Chordata; class Mammalia; order Afrosoricida; family Tenrecidae; genus Echinops; species Echinops telfairi. Next base: position 96,178 of record NW_022103905.1, on the reverse strand, counting down.
TCATCACAATCTATCCACCGTGTCAAGCACATTTGTACACTTGTTACCATCATCATTCTCAAAACATTTCTTTCTACTTGAGTCCTTGGTATCAGCTCCTCATTTTTTCCCCTTCCTCCTCGGCATCAGAGGGTTCTCAGTGAATGGTTTTCCAGCATTCGATCACCAGGGATGCTTGGACCCTCAAATAGGGTCACATGGTCATGCTCGAGGAGTCTGATCGAAGGGAGAGAGTCAAATGAAACTTGTCCGATCATTTTATCATGTTCAATGAGGCATTCAGTCTTTCCTTAGCCACCTGAATAGTCTTATGTTCTTTTTTTTTTTTAGATCAACAGAACAATTTGTAATAGTTTTACTAGCATGTACTTCGCATGGCATACAATTGAATCACTCAATCCTGTTTTACATTCTTAAGCTGGTGTGGTAAGGAGTTAGCATGTACTGTATGGCAGCTGAAGGAGCTCTGGTGAGACTGTGGGTCAGGAATTGGGCTGCTAACCTTGAAGTTGGCAGTTCAACCCCATCTTCCATTCATCGGAAGAAAGATGAGGCTATTCACTGCTCTAGATATGTTTAGCCTTTGAAACCCTGTATAGGGTCACTGTGAGTCAGAAGAAACTCTTCAGGCCATGGGTTTTGGAGTTTGATGATATTCAGAACCATCACATATAGTTAAAATTTAAGAGCTGGGAAGAGGTGACCCATCTTGTAGCGGTAGAAGAGGCCTGGCAGAGAATGGCTAAGTGAGGACCTAGGGCTTCAGGGATTTTGTCGGTAAATTCTCACCACCAAAGAGCCTAAACTGCCATGCATGTATTATTCTCCCTCTCCTGAGCTGAGTTCTCTTGAGACTGTAATATAAACGACCTGTTCCCAGTGTGCCGTGGCAAACGAGATGTGCAGTCCAAGGGTTGCGTGGACCATGACTTCACACCAGCCGATTGCCATTGAGTCGATTTCAACTGGTGCCATCGAGGAGACACGAGCTCCAAAGGCTTTTTAGCCACTCGCTAGGCCTTTCTTCCGCAGTGCCATGGGTAGGTTTGAACTGCCAGCCTTGGGTAGCAACAGAGTCCAGACCGTTTGCACCACCAAGGATGTACTGGACTAAATAGCCCCCC
>NW_022103905.1:83875-94954 GCF_000313985.2 Echinops telfairi | reverse complement strand
CCCCTGTTCCCTTGCCTGTGGGCTCAGCGAGTCTCTCCTGCAGTTCCTCCGAGGGCCATGGCCTTGGGAGGCCTGCAAGGTCAGGTAGCCCACTGTCTGCTGGAACGTTCTGTTCACAGCGTCCCTGAGAGGAAGGAGGGGTAGGCGATGCGGTTAGCATGTTTATTTTGTGAGGAAACAGACACAGAAGAATTGATTTACAGGCCATTGGACTAAATCCCAAGAAGGAAAAGGGAGGGGAGGGGGAAGCAACCCAAAGCCCATTTCCTGAACAAATGGGCCCTCCATTTTTGTTTAAATTTCAGTAGGCTCAGTGGCCAAACCCCTTTGAGGCCCGGTGTGGAGAGAGAGGGAGCCCTAGCCTCCACAGGGGTTTTGTTATTGCCAACTCTTTCTCCAAGAGATACCACGACCCACTGAGAGTCTTCCCCCTACAAGAAGCAGTGTACTCAAGACCACCTTCTTCTGTGCAGATGAGAGATGACAGCATCCCTGTGGGCAGCCCTGATTGCTCCAAGGTGCCATGAGTTTAGTAAGCCTCTCCCGGAGCCCACGGGAGCTGGCCTTACCCTCATCCCCCCCCCTGCCCCCACCCTAACTGTGTGTCTGGCCGGCCTGGGGGGAGAAGGAGGGGAGGTAGAGAAGGCAGTAGGAGCCCAGTGTGTCCCGTTTTCTCACCAGATTCTTTGTGTTTCTCTGGAAAGTACAGCTGGTGGGGACTCCCTCCCACCCCTCCACCCCCGTGCCATGGCTGTACAGTTGCCAGGGCACACCTCATGTTTTCTGAAGGTGGCGGTCAGTACAGCCTCCAGCTGAAGGTTCCAGAAATGTAGGTCATCACTATTCAACACCATCATACTTGATCTCGCAAACCCATCCAAAGAGAAGAATATAAGCATATCCCCAAACCCCCATCCAGATGTCTGCATGGCACTGTGCGGTGGCTAGGATGCAGGCTCTGGGATTCGAACCATGCCTTCCCTGAGACCTCGGACGAGTTGGTCAGCCTCTCTGAGCCTCCGCTCCTCGCATGTAACGTGGCAGACGGTAATGGTACCCACCTTACGGAGTTGCTGCAAGGATTCAGTCCACTGTCCACGGAACGACCCCAGGGCAGAGCAGAGACAGTGGGAGCTGAGTAGACGTTTCGCAGGCGTGGTGTTTTTACCTGCTATCCTGCACCCAACCTTCCAACGTCGGAACATTTTCAGAAACAGCCTTTCCCGGTTGCAAAGTCAACCTGGGCAAAAAACGCAAGGGCTCACTGGACATATTTCACTTCCAAAAGCAAACCTGCTGCCATCGGGTTGATGCCTGGCTCATAGAGACCCTCTAGGACAGGGTAGAGCTGCCCCAGTGAGTTTCCGAGACCAAAGCTCTTCACAGGAGGAGAAAGCCCCATTTTTCTCCCAAGAGCAGCTGGTGGTTTCAGACTGCTGTCCTTGTTTAACCTCGGTGGCTATTGTGTAGCAGGAGTTGCTGTGTTTGAAATAGGAATACGTATAACAACTGCATGATCCAGCACCGGTATTTCAGCAATGGATCCTTTCACGTCAGCTTACTTCATGAAAGGAGATGTGTCCATGGCCTGCTCTGCCCGGTGGGAGGTAATGGGGAACAATGAGAGAGGGAGGGGGCCTCTGTCGTCACCGGGGTTCTGTGTTATTGTCTCCTGGTTAAGCTATCAGTGCTTGCAAGGTCTAACTGCTGTCCAAGAGAGGAGCCAGTGGTGCCTAAGACTGATCAAGAAGGGCCTGAGTAGGTGGTGAGAAGTGACTTGCGCTGGGTTTCCGCCTCAGCCTCTGCTCCCAGTTTCTGGGCTGAGTGGGCTGTGGAAAGCAGGGGCGCCAAGCCGAGGCAGAGCAGACCCTGTAGGAAGAGGGTGTGGAAAAACCCCCTGAGGTGCCCAGAGGACGGGGAGATGGAGAGGGAAGAGCATTCCCTGCCGAAGGACACATCTGGGCAAAGGGAAGCAGGGGTTCTTTGCAGGACCAGCGAAGAGCTTGTTGTGGTGTGTTGGGTGGGGAGGACAAAGCTTAGACTCTGGTCAGGCTGGTGCAGGCAGGCAGAGTGGACCTGGTACTGGAGAACTTGCAAACATTTATTTCAGGAGTAATCAGGGTCCCTTGTGTTTTTAAAGATTAGCTCTAAATGCTAAGATGACAGGGGAGGGGGGCAATTTGCGGGCTGGTCCTCTAACTGGAGAAAGGCAGTTAGAGGGGCAGTGCCAGTGCGAAGTGCCTGTCGGTGCTGGAGGGGCGCCCAGATGGGCATGATGCAGAGGGGCCTCGGGAGAGACATTGCCGCCAAACCCACTGCCACCCAGTCAGTGGAAGCACGAGGACAGGACCGAGTGGCGCTGCTCCCGAGGCCGTGGTCTTTATGGAAGGAGACTACCTCGACTTTCTCTCCTGAAGCAAACCCACTGCTGTCAAGGAGGTCCAACTCATCGTAGAACTGCACCCCAGGGTTCCCACGGCTGACTTCCTCCCGTGGAGCTCGTAGTGGGTTTGAGCTGCCCACCCTTAACCCACTGTGGCAGAAGTGCACTGTCGTGGGAAGGAGGCAGGCATTTATACAAACACCTCCACGTAGTGAGCTCGGGGTCAGGAGATGGATGAGCCGGGGCTGCTGACTCTGGGCAGGCAAAGCAAGGGCCTCGGGAGGGGAGGCGTGAGCGGAGGCCTCAGCTGTGCTCAACCACCCGGCACGGGCCTTGCCCACCCAGATGCCGCGGGGCCAGCCATTTAATTTGGCTTCCGTCTGGCTGGCCCTCCCTTCTCTTGCATCCTTTCATTGATACCAGTCTTGTTTAAACCTCGGGTAATTAGAAACTTGGTTCTGGGAAGAAATTAAGCTGTTCCCACCCCCGCGACACACACACACACACACACACACACACACACAATGTTCTATTAAAAATAGACTGTCAAGTTTGTTTCCTTGGGGACTCTCAGCCAGCACGTACCTGAGCCAGGGAGCAAAGTGCCCCCACCCAGTGCCATTTCCTGGTGACTTTTTCTGCCTGGTCTTCATGGGGGCTGAGCCGGGAAGGGGCCCCTTCCTGCCACCTACTCCCTTTGTTCCCAGAATGGGGAGCAGGCCTCCGAATGCCAAGCCGGGATCTTCCATGGGTCAGACCGGGGTTCCCAACTCCCAAACTGCACAACGCCTGGGGCCTTGAGCAAAGATAGAAACTGTATTTTTAAACAGTTAGATCAGTTGCATCTCTGTTTCGTTCCACTGGAAACTCTGATAGAGTTGGAATTCCTGCCGTTGAAGGAGGAAGGAGTGTGTGCTCCGAGTGCAGGCGTGCCTTTGTGCGTTAGGCGACTTTAGGGGAAGGTTTCAGGTCGGGGTTGAAGAGTGTCTCGGGGCATCGCCATTGAGGGTCCCTCCAGTCTTGATGGGTCCAGTAAGTCTGGAATTTTTGAGGATTTAAACTTCTCCCCACTGTTTTCTCCTGTCCCCTCAGGATCCATCTGTTGTAATGCTGGTTAGAATGTTCATCAAGTTCTGTTCTTAAGGGAGAGGTGCCTTGTTTCATGGGGACTCTTAGGCCTTGCTGTCTGGGTCCTTCTCTGATTCTCGGGTTTTCTCGCTTGTTCCACATGAATAGAAACTGGCAACTGTATCTTAGATGGCCGCTTACAAACTTGAGTGATCCCAGACACGATTCATCCAACCAGGACTTAGAACGTGAACTTTCCGAGCTAGATTATGCCAGCTGACCACGTCATCCCGTGAGGCAGTGACCCTGAGTCTTCCCACCAAGAAGACTGATTCTGCGAGGTCTAAGCAGTAGCAGGCCCTGTGGGTGCTTCCCATAGTTGTGCGTCATCGTATGACACCAATACAACATTGTTCTGTGTACAGCTTGGTGGCATTCCTTCTGTCAATCGAGCTGTGCGTATTTCACCCACATTCGGCTCAACTTTTAAATTTCCATTATTGAAAAGTATGCAGCACCGTGGGATGATGCTTTGATTACATCAGTGTCTGCACACACATGTGCACACACAGACCCATACGTATGCACACATACATACATACATGTTCATTATGCACACATTCAGGCCCACAGGTGCCCCGGGTATGTTGGACAGGCCTGCCAGGGACCGGCCTTCTTCAGAAATTGGATAAAGCTCATCTCCTTCATCCGGAAGAGTTGGGCCCCTCTGTGGCAGTGCCAAGCACTGTTCATTTACCTTTGGCTTTTGTGAGGGGCCCAGGTGCTGTGGTGGTTACAGGATTCACAAGGAAGGCCCACAAGCCCCCCGCCGCCCCAAGGAGAAAGACGGGCCTTCCTCCTCCCTGAAGAGCTACAGTCTTGGAACTCCGAGGGACAGTTCTACCTGTCCTGTGGGTCACTGTGAGTCAGCATTGACTTGAAGGCAGTGAGAGAGTTTCGAGATGGGGGGGGCGCTTTTATACTTGAAGTGCTTTTACATTCCAACCAGATGTTCAGTTTACTCCCAACTTCTAGAAGAGATGAGTTCCAAAAGATAGTTTAAAGCCAGTTCTGAAATTTCGGACACAGTTTGTCCAGGGAACATTTACTGAGATGTGCTCTTAGTCAGCTCTGCCCTGGGTGTTGCAGGGAACTGGGTACCGAGGGTTGCTGCCCAGTGGGGGAGCCATTCATGGGAATCAACATGTTACTCCCGTGGAAGCAGCGAACCCCGAGAAAGCTGGCCTCCTGCCCTGAGGACACAGGGTTTGGTTTCACAGGCTGGATAAGAGCTGTAGTGTGTCCACTCAGGAGCAGTCACCAGCTGGGGATGCATCTGTGAGCCAGGCCAGCTGTAAGAACCGAGCAATAGTGCCCTGACCAACGGCAGCCAGCTCAAAAATTTAAAAACACCGTGTAGGCTTCGACAAAACAGCATCTGGGGTGCCATGTTCAGCCCTAGAGTCCCTGTGGTCAACCTCGTGTGAAGCAGTAGCTGGGTGCACAGACGTATGCAGCACCGTGTGGCTGATCTCTGTTATTGCTAAGAGCCACCCATCGTCATCTATAACAGAATCTTTGGGAAGTATCCTTGTTCTCCGCCTAGTGAGGACAAGTCTATGCCCTGAGTATGCCATGCACAGGACTTTACTGTTAGAGTGTGTGTGATAAGAATCATAGATGTGATCTCAGAGCAAGAGCTGGGATCTTGAAGACCATCTGGTTGAACTCTGTACTTTCACAAGAAAGAAAGGGAAGGTCGCTGGGCCTTTGTAAGCCTACTGGCTCTAACTATGGGTGGCTTTCTGCCCCACTACTGTCACCGACTAGCTATTTTCTGAGCATTTGAACTAATCCTCTCCCTTGGCTCAAGGGTCATTGTGTTGTTTTTCCCCCTCATGAATGGTGCTTCATCCCAATAGGAGTGGCATCCTTCATTGTTACAGGGCATGTATTGTAACTCCACTGTGCCCCCGTCCTTGATGGAGAGATTAAAAATATAAAAACCAGGAACCAGCAGTGCTTTCTAGGGGCCATGATGATTCTCAGTGCTTCACATGTATGAACTCCGCAGGTACAGTGAAGACGTGAGACACAGAGACATAAGTAACTAACTCACACAGGGTCTCAGAACTAGGATGTGATGGAGGCAGGACCAGGACCAGATGACAGTCTGGACGGGCAAAAGCCCATGCTGTTGGCCCGTCTGGTGTAGCCATGAGAAAGGCGTGGGCCCTGTGACGAAAGGGTTTGTCATCTAGTGAGAGAGACCAATACAACCACTTGATGATGATATAGCAGTTGTGGAGTGGAGCAATAGGAACGCAAAGAAGACAGTAGAGGAAGCAGTCGCTTTCACCTATGAAGTGGGGTGGAAGAAATCAGAATGTTATGTTGCATGTGATGATACACAATAGACAATAAAATTCCATAATAATAGCTTCTCTTTGTAGGTAAGCATTTTCTCATATAATCAGAGTCCCGAAAAGAATTAAAGTTAAGTAATATGTAACTGCATCCACCCCACCCAGGTATTTTGAAGAAGGGGCGGGATCGGGCTGGATTTCTCGGTTGGGAGCAGGGGAGTACATTTTAAACCATGTCTTCAGAGGCTGCTGGGTGATTTGCTTGGGTAAGCCACAGTGTCCGAGCCCTTCCTGTTGCCTAACTAAATTACCAGCCCTTCCCAGCTGTGGTGGTTCTCTTTGGAAAACCTGAGCCCGGGGAAGGGAGCGTCCGTGGATGCTAGAACTCATATTCAAATAAGCATGTTTGAATTCAGTTCTACAACACACCACCTACCCGTCCCTTCCTAACTGTTTAGGGCAAAAAGAGACTCTGCTTAGAGTGTTTCGTTCCCCTCACCAACGGCAGCATGGCACTCAGTCCAACAGCGGTTCTCCAACCCCTCTGTGTGCCGCAGTCACCAGCAGACCACCAAGCCCAGCCCGGGAGAGTCAGTGGTTTGGGGAGGGGTCTGGGAGTCTACATTTAGCTCCTTATTTTTTTAAATCATTTTATTAGGGGCTCATACAACTCTTATCACAATCCATACACACATCAATTGTGTAAAGCGCATTTGTACATTCATTGCCCTCATCATTCTCAAAACATTTCCTCTCCACTTAAGCCCCCGGCATTAGGTCCTCATTTTCCCCTCCCTCCCCGCTCCCCCCTCCCTCATGAGCCCTTTATAATTTATAAATCATTATTTTGTCATATCTTGCCCTGTCCGACGTCTCCCTTCACTCATTTTTCTGTTCTCCATCCCCCAGGGAGGAGGTCACATAAAGTTCCTTGTAATCGGTTCCCTCTTTCCGACCCACTCTCCCTCTACCCTCTACCCAGTATCGCACTCTCACCACTGGTCCTGAAGGGATCATCCACCCTGGATTCCTTGTATTTCCAGTTCCTGTCTGTACCAGTGTACATCCTCTGGTCTAGCCAGGCTTGCAAGGTAGAATTCGTATCATGATAGTGGGGGCGGGGAGGAAGCATTTAGGAACTAGAGGAAAGTTGTATTTTTCATCGTTGCTACATCATACCCTGACTGGCTCGCCTCCTCCCCAAGACCCCTCTGCAAGGGGATCTCCAGTGGCAGCCTCCTTATTTGATTCTGATTCAGGACCACACTTGCTTAAGAATCAGCTGGGGGGAGGGGGGCTTTAGGTAGGTAGATATATTTAGATTGGAGCTTGAATCCATTGTGCTGTCACCGTTGAACAGAGCAGCCTTTCCCAACTTTGATAGTCCTCTCCTCTCTTCCCAAGCACTCTTACCTTTGCTTACTTCCATCTCTAAGGAGCCCTGGTGGTGCTGTGGGTTTAGCATTGAGCTACTAAGCTCAAGGTTGGTAGCTCCAACCCACCAGCCATTCCTTGAGAGAAAGACGAGGCTGTCTCCTCTTGTAAAGGTTTACTCTCGCCTTTGACTCCCCTGCTTGTCTTTCAGCCGATTACGAGTTTGTAATTTTAGTTTCTACTTCTTGGAACAAGGATGTTCTCTTCTCTGTTGTCTAATGAAGCACGCATCTCAAGTCTGTGGATAACCATGCTGTCTGTGGAGTTGTAATAAATCTCTTCATTTGGGGGTGGGGGGTGGTGGAGATTTAGTCCCAGAAACCCTAGGTAGGGTTGCTGTGAGTTAGATTGACTCAGTGTCAGCGGGTTTGGGTTGGGCGTCCATATCTGTATTTTATCCCATTGATTGCATTCCCTGCTGTGTGACAAGCTGTCCTTGTGTCCTGCTCCATGACAAAAGAAAGCAGCTTTATTGACTGTGTTTCTTAGGCTTTATAGAGCTGCTGTTGGTTTAAAACAAGAAAATGTGGACATATGGTCATCTCTGGAATGTTCTGGAATTCCAGTTCTTCAAAACGTGATCTATAATTTGGTGTGATCTGCATAGTTGAATGCCCTTGTGTAGTTAATAAAACACTGCCTGATATTCTTTGCTTCCAGCCAAGATCCATCTGGTGTCAGCAGTGATATCTCTTGTTCACATCTTTTTCTGAACCGAACTTGAATTTCTAGCAATTCCCTGTGGATGTACTGCTGCCAATGGCTTAAAGTTATTTTCAGAGCTTTGCTTGCACTAATGACCCTAATGATGGGGTTCAGTGATTCCCGCACTTTGATGGCTCGCCTCTCTTTGGAATAGGCACACCTGTGGATCTCCTCCAGTCAGTTGGCCAGGTGGCTACCTTCCAAATTTCTTGGCATTGCCGAGTGAGTGCTGCCAACGCTGCACCTTTTGTTCAACATTTCATCAGTTCCTGAAGCCTCGTACGGTTTTTCTGGTTGTTTCTGACGGTGCCTTCAGTGAAGCTTGGTTTTTCCCTTCAATGCCACTGGTGGATGCTGATCTGTTCTCTTTGTTACAGCGACCCCGTGCTTGACTTCTTGATCTGTTCTCTTTGTTACAGCGACCCCGTGCTTGACTTCTGTTTTCTTTAATGCTTACTTTGTCGTTCAATATTTTAGCCATCGAATCCTTCAGTATTGCCACTTGTGGCTTGAGTTTGGTTTCTGGGTTGTTGGTTTATTTTATCAGTTCTTGCACCTTGAGGAATAAAGAACGCGTTCTTCCCTGTCCACTGTGGGTCACCATGCTGGTATTTGAATAGCCGGTGGCATGTTTTTCAGCCACACACAAGCCACCGCAGAACTGCAAACTGAAAGAGAAGTGATGGAAACTTAGTAACAGGGGCCAAAAGTTAAAGTTCAGGCACATGTGGTAGCTACCAGGCCAACAATTCCACCACAGGGCCCTTGGAGGAAGAGACTGTGTCCATGTGGCTGACTGCATGGCAGGTAATGGCAGCTGTGCTCCAACTTCTCTGCCAGAGGGCTGGCAGGTTTCTGTGGTGTTAATTGTTAAGAGGCAGACACATTTCAGAAAGATTAAAATGTAGGCAGGTGGGGGGTGTTGTTAGACAGGATATATATAGATAGAGAGAACACAATGAAATGAACAGTTAATTTGTCCACAGAGCAATACAGAGGGCTCAGTTAAGTCACTTCCGTGAGATAGTTAATATACTGGCAGTCCTTTACCTCACAAGTCAAGGAAGCAGAGAACTGAGTCTTCTTTAGAGCAATACAGGCAGTCCGGCCACAGGCAGCAAACAGCTGGGCAGGTCACTAACAGTCAGATGACAGGGTCCGACAGTCCCCAGCTTAAGCAGTGTGGCAAAGCTGGTCTCAAAGGAACCTTAAACTATAGCAACATGGCCCATGAGTTGGGTGTCCCAAGGGTATTGTAGCTCACAAGTTGAGGCAGAGACTAGCTAAGTCACACTTGTTCCACCATCAGAGAGCAAAAGACATAAAGGAAAGGCTGGCTGAGCCATTTATGTCTTTTGCCTTCCATTTAAATGAACAATTCTGGCTGAGATAGAAAAACAATTTAAGGGAAAGTTCGGGTCATTCCCAAAATTGGTTGGTTGGGGAAGTTGGAGACCTGGGCCCAGAAAGGGGTTAGGAAGCTGCTGCCAGTAGACTTTCAACTCAGCTGTCACCACCGTGAATCAGCTCCTGTTTTCCCTGTATCTTTCTTCATTTCAAGGCTTGGCACCCCACTCACAGGGGAAGAGCTGATTGCCTGGTTCTACTTCCCCTGTTATATCCCATCCCACTTAGGAGGGGGAGGAAGGGCCTGTGGGCTACACTTCCAGCTTTTATTGCCCCTAAAGTACCCCCAAACTGGAAGACTGCTCAGTAAAAACCAACGCATGTCCACCCCCGTGTACATCCCAGATGCAGCGTTACGGAACTTCCAGCTGCCCAGTTTGGGTAACTGGAAACCAAGGGAGACAATGGGAGAGAGTGGTCAGATCAGAGTAATGAGTCAGTTGTCCTTCCTGGACAAGCAAGACCACATGCAGGTCCTTCTGGTGTTTGGTTCCAGGGCGGGCAGCCTTCCAGGTCCCCAAGGACAGCACAGTCACCCCTCTGTGGGGTCTCTCCACCTGTGATCTGGGGCATAAGGCGGTCTCAGTGACAGTGGCACCTCCTGTTGCTGGGGAGGCAGTTTGTACCAGACTCACAGGGACAAGACACAGTGAAACCCTGCCCCTCAATCTTAATGTTCTGCTGCGTGAGTCATTGAGCAGGGCTTGCACTTTCCTCTGTTCTAAACTGGCTCCTGACAGCTACGAAAATAAACACCGGCCCACATCCCAAGAACTGCCTGTGTCCTCTGCATCCCCAGGAAACCGGGGTGCACCCACAAGACAAAGTCAGACCATGAAATACATAAGCAGGGCATGTCCAGAGGCACTGGGGGATAAATACCACACCACACTCAGGCAGCGGTTTCCGCTGGGGCAGAGGGATTGTGTGTCAGACCAGATGGACTAGAGAAACAAATTCATAGATACTCATGTGTATAAGAAAGCTTTATAGAAAGAGTAATTGTATATTAAGAAAACATCTCAGCCCAGTCCAGATCAAGTCCATAAGTCCAATATTAGCCTATATGTTCGCTACCAGGTTGTAAATTCCTCTTCAGACTCACACAACAGATGTAGTGATGCCAAAGGCCGGAAGATCACAGGCCAGTGGGTGAAAAGTCTTGTGGATCCAGTGGTGGTGGAAGCATCTCAGCGCTGCTGTGGGTCTCCACATGGCTCCTCCAGCTCCAGGGCTCTGGCTCCATCAGCATAGCGTCATGTGTCATCAACAGGAATGTCTCCCAGGGAGTCTTTGTGTCCTGCCTCCAGCAAGCTGTTTATCTCCTTAGCGCCTCCAAATGAGATCATCAAGCTGTGACCTGATTGACATGCTAAATTCCATCCTTTCACGCTTAATAGTCTCAAGTCGACAACCACTAATATAACTGCCCATGGGTCCCCAGGATTTCAGCACTTGTGAACGTTTTGTTTTCTTTTTAAAAATATATCTGACTCCAGTGCTCTCATCCAACCACTCTCCTTATACCTCTTCTGCAGAAACTTCAGCCCTTTCATGAGCTCTGGCAATGTAGTGGGTTACAGGTTGTGCTGCTAACCACTAGGTCAGCAGTTCAAAACCACCAGCCTCTGCTCGGGAGAAAGACAATGTTTTCTAGTCCTGTTAAGAGTTACAGCCACAGAAACCCACAGGGGCAGCTCGGCCCCATCCTGTAGG
>NW_022103905.1:80657-83389 GCF_000313985.2 Echinops telfairi | reverse complement strand
CCCTGGATTCCCTGGATTTTCAGTTCCTATCTATACCAGTGTACATCCTCTGGTCTAGCCAGACTTGCAAGGTTGAATTCGAGTCATGGTAGTGGGAACGGGGAGGAAACATTTAGGAACTAGAGGAAAGTTGTATTTCTTATCGTTGTTACATCGCACCCTGACTGGCTCGTCTCCTCCCCAAGACCCCTGAGTAGATCCTTCTTTAGGCCCTGTCTGATCAACCTCCGCTTCGCTTCCACTGTCCTGAAATGGATGCTGACACTGTTGTGCTTTTGCTGTCGTAGCTATCCAGAAGACCCCGGGTGGCAAAGTGTGTAGCCTGCTACTAGCATAAAGGCTGGCGGTTCAAACCCACCCAGGGGCAGCATGGAAGAAAGGCCTGGCAACCTGGCTTCCCTATAGAGTAACAGCCAAGAAAGCACTAGTTTGTGGTGCATAGGGTTACAGGAGTCAGAATTAACATGCTGCCAACGGGTTGGGATTTGGGTGGGGGTGGGGGGTGGGGGGAGAGACATATAGTTGTAGGCTGCTGGGTATTGTCTGGCATGTTGAACATTTCACACGAGCAGTAGCATAATATATGTAGTCTTGTGACATTGGTGGCTTTTTCTTTGCTGATAAGTGAAGCTCACTGTATGGTGTTATACAGATAAACCAGGATTAATGTTTGCAGTACCGGAGGCAAAGGTAGCAAGGCATCCACAGCTGTTGAAGGACATGCTGGTTAAGTCAGCACGCCTGTCATCCTCTGTCGGCCTTGTGTTTGTGTGCGTGTGCACACGCTGGAGGAGGAGCCAGGAAAGGTGGTCTCTCAGCCAGGCTCCAAGTTGGGCTAGATCAGGACTCTGCAATTAAAAATAGGCTTTTTGAGGATCGGCCTCCTCTTGTTTTCCTTTTTGGGAAGCTGCCTCCCTGGGCAGGGAACGCCTGAAAGTCTGGACCGCAGGTTGAGAGGCGTGTTTGTTTAACTGCACGAGCCATAGAGGGTTGGCGTATGGCCAAAGGGAGCCAAACGAATGTGTGGTGGGCCTGGCCGTTTTACAAAAGGAAAAAGAAGAAATTGGCAAGGAACCATTTTACAGAAAAGCTGGAAGACAGAACTTTAAAAATATTTATAACATACTTAAGACAGAAATAGTGCTCATGATAAATATTGGTCACAGTGTCAGCCAAGCCAGCCTTTGACTTCCTTACTAAAAAGCACAGAAAAACACATAGCCATCCTTCTGGTCCCACTCAAAGCGACCCTCTCAGGGGCTTTTGAGGCTGTCAGTCTTCACAAGGGCAGGCAGCTGCGTCTTTCTCCCCTGGAGCAGCTGGTGGGTTTGAACCTGGGCCGAGCAGTCCATCAGTTACACAGCAACACCCCAGGCACCCTCTGGTCTCCTTGGTTCTCCAAAGGCGATTCCTCTTTTGAGTCGTTTCCTGTCCCCCTGAGCCCAGGCTTTCTCCCCTCTGTCTCAGGTGCTTTCACCAACAAACCCAGACGCACTGCCATCCAGTCAGTAGCTGACTCATACGGGACAGGGTAGCCCTGCCTCTGTGCGTTTCTGAGCCTGTAACTGTTTACAGGAGTGAAAAGCCCCGTTTTTGTCCCTGCTGGTGCAAATCGCAGCCCACGTGTCACCACCACACCACCAGGGCCCCTCTGCGGCTCTTTGAAGTGTGGATTTTGACCAAAGAAACTTTTGAGCCGGGGCCTGGGCTTCCTACGGAGCCAGGCTTCCATTTTGCCATTGGTCAGAAAGTCCAAATTAGGTAAAGTAAAGACACGGGTGAGGACTAACCTAAACCCCGGACTTGGAAGCAAGCCAGGGGACCATGAGGTGACCTTGAGCCCTTCATGCCCTGTTTGTCCCCAGAGAGAGGTTCCCAGGAGGCCCGCATTAGCCTGGTGGATCCAGCCCAGGGACTGGGTCTGAGGCCCCTCCTAGCTCCAAGCTGGAGACGGCCCCTCCCTGGCAGCTTGGGCCTCCGCCTGGTGGATGCACTGACTCCCTGCCCTCTCCCCGCAGGGTATGACTTCTGCCAGGTCCTGCAGTGGTTTGCTGAGCGGGTGGACAGGATCATCCTGCTCTTCGACGCACACAAACTGGACATCTCCGATGAGTTCTCGGAGGCCATCAAGGCCTTCCGGGGCCAGGATGACAAGATCCGCGTGGTGCTGAACAAGGCAGACCAGGTGGACACACAGCAGCTGATGCGCGTCTATGGGGCCCTCATGTGGTCCCTGGGCAAGGTCATCAACACGCCCGAGGTGCTGCGCGTGTACATCGGCTCCTTCTGGGCACAGCCCCTGCAGAACACTGACAACCGCAGGCTCTTCGAGGCCGAGGCCCAGGACCTCTTCCGGGACATCCAGAGCCTCCCGCAGAAGGCAGCCGTGCGCAAACTCAACGACCTCATCAAGCGGGCCAGGCTGGCCAAGGTAAGCGCCCTGCCGCCCTCCAGCTGCACCCCAGAAGCTGTCAGGCTAAGAACACAGCCTCAGGGTCCCATGGTACTGGTTGCCGTTAGATACCTCACGGTGAGCCCGTGCACAGCCTCAACCAACGCAGCCTGGTCCTGCATTACCCACCATCCCTGGGTGGGCGGACCATTGGTATCCACAGGGTTTTCCCTGGCTGGTGTCTTAGAAGGAGGCTGCTATGCTTTTTAAAGTCTGGAAGCGCCACGGTAACTTGTTCGCCATCATAACAGCATAGCCTGCCACTGACGGGGGTGGGGTG
>NW_022103905.1:65925-80557 GCF_000313985.2 Echinops telfairi | reverse complement strand
GGGGGGAGGCGGGGGCGGCTGGCTGTGAGGTGCCCTAGCCATGAATCAAACCAAGGTCTCCCAAGTGGAAGGCGAGAATTCTATCACTGAAGCGCCCCTGTCCCCTCAAGATCAGGGAGCCCTGCTTAAGCCCCAGCTCCCAGCTAAAACCTGCTTCCTAACCCAGCAAGTGGGGCCAACAGGGATGCTGGTGCGGATTCCGGACCACAGGGTCCGTCCGCGGAGCCCTGGCACACAGGAAGGACAGTGCATTTGCTCGTGGAAGCGCTTACTGAGTTAGGGGGATGGACCCTGAGGCACTCTAAGCTCACCCTAAGCAGCTGGCACAGGTGGGGCACAGGGGCACCTGGTGTTGCCCGAAATCATTGTGGTTCTTCCTGATGCTACAGCCTGGCCCCAGAGGAGCCTGGGAGGAAAACTGGCCCAGTCTAACCCTTGGTGTATGCTGGTTTGGGATAGATGTCTCCCACCTCACCCCCACGCCACCAGCCCTGGGTTGCAGTCTGTGACTGTGCACATCAGGCCCCTGGCTCCCCTCCCCTGAGTTGAGCCTAAGGGGCTAGGTGGTATTCTGCCAACCGCCTTCAGGTGGTGGAATCCATGACCCAGGTTCCTCAAGCAGGAAAGCCCGAGACTCCTCGAAGAGAGAATACCGTTCTTTAAAAGTCACTGTTTTCTAATGCTAGAAGTGCCCTGAGCCTGTCTTGTCCAGGGAAGCCCAAACCCAGCTGATCATCATATGTACCCTGCCCGGAGCTCCTGCAGGGGTGGGGGAGTGGTGTGTGTGTGTGTACGCATATACATGCACAGTGTCTCTGTAAAGTTCTTAGGCTGTTCTAGAACCCGAGGTCTGTCCTGACTCCCTACTTTTAGGACAAGGTCAGATGGTGATTTCCCCAGGGCCACCTAGCCCACTAGTGACAGGGCCAGGACTGGAGAGCAGGCCTCCTTGCTCAACATAGGTCTGACTTTGGGCCCCATCACTTCGGCTAAGACAAGCCAGCTTCCCGTCCACTGGTCCCTGAGTCAGGAAGCACACCTGCCCTCTCCATCTTCTGGCGGTCAGGGATCCATACTCCTTCCAAGTTCATTTTGCTTCACAGTCAGTGGTTTCTGGCCTGACCTTGGGCCGAACAGGTCACCTATCTGGAGTTCTAACACAACTTTGCCTCTGCAATCCACATGGACCCAGCTGGCCTGGGTCAGGACTAGAGTCCACAGGCTGGTGGAGGAGGGTGGTGCCCACCAAGCCCCCTTGTTAGTGAGCTGTGTGCTGGTTGTGGGCTGGGCATGGTGCTGCAGATGCTCTGAGGGAGGGAGACAGCTGAGTGACAGGTATCAGTGAGGGCAACAGAGGAGCAGTGGTGAGCCTTGCATCACCTCCTCCTCCTCTGTGCCATCACACGTGGAACAGCATGTCTCCTTTAGCCACCTCTGTCCTGTTAGACGACCTGGGCTACCTGTGTGCCTCTACTGAGCACATACCCCAGTGTGCCCACACACACCTCTCCCCTGTTGGCTGACCCGTGGGGGGGTCAATGCTCTCTATCCTCCTGGCGCAGGCTCCTTCCTAGCCAAACCGACCCTTTTGTCCCAGCTCCCCAAGGCAGCTGTGCAAACTGGTTTGATCCCCCGTGCGAAGGCACCTCTCCGCAGCCTCTCCCAACTTGATTTCACCCTCACACTTGCCCTGGGCCTCCCTCGTGGTGGCAGGAAGCCTGGTTTTTGCCTGTCCCGTGAGCCCCTGGTGTGTGGTGCGCCACGTCTCAGCCTGTACGGATGAGGGCAGCCCTCCGCTGGTGCAGACACCCAACACCGCTGCACACAACAGAACTGCTGAACGAGGTCACGGCCTCTGCAGATGTCAGAAACCTTTGCCACTGTTGTTCGGAGCCTGCGGATGGCCTTTGTTTGCCAGTTACTCCCGAGGGTCCCAGTGACTCAATACACTGCTGTGTCCAGTCATCTGAACACATCGGAGGCAGAAAACCCACTCATGGTGCCGAGCGCCGTAGAACTTCACCACTGCCGGTTATTGCACAGCTACTGCGCTCAGACTCCGAGACCCATGGAGAGCCCATGTGGAGGATAGAGGGAAGCCATCAGACTTGCTGCTGAGCTAATTTATTGGGCAGGGGGGCGGGTACACACTCATGTTTGCTTCTTCCTAAGAACAGGCCCTGGCTCATTCCTTTACATAAAGGCACGTGTTGGAAGGACGATGTTTCCAGTCTGAGCCTCTCGGTGCCCGGGTGCCTGTGAGCAGATCTGTGCCCAGAAGGGAGGACAGGAAATGTCCCCAGCAAACCAGAAGCAGAACTCAGCACAAAGGCCCCAGCCACAAGCTGCTGACCTCGCACTACACCAGCTGGGCTTTTGCTTGCAGGGACCAGGGGCCCCCTGAGTGCATGTCTTTGGGACGTGCCTGGTCCATGAAAACGCCCTTGTGCTGTGGAATATTCATTTCATCTCCCCGGCGCCCATCTTCCTTGTGTGCACCGCCCTTGCCGGGAGCCTCCCACCCACATCCCAGGAGCTGCCCCGTGTGCACGAGGCTTCTGGTTGGTCAGGCCTCATTTCACACCCAAGGGTCTGGAAGCCCAGAAAGGGAGGCATCTTTCATCTGGTTAGCAGCCCGGGCATTTCAGAATAGACTCAGAACCGGGTTGGGGAAGACTCCTAGGGCCAGGGGACAGTCACGTGACCACTCTGCTCCAAAGTGGATTACATTGAATTGGGTAGAGAAGAGACATATCCACAGAAACTCGTGTGTGTGTGTGTGTGTGTGTGTGTGTGTGTGTGTGTGTGTGTGTGTCGGTCTGTCTGTCTCTCTTTCACCCACTCTGTATTTCAAGAACAGGAAGCCTTTAGAGTTGGTTTCTGGTTAGCCTCAGAGAGCAAGCGCGTTGCGTGATCTCCATAGACATCCTTTGAGGGCTGTTCTCTGTCCACAATGCTAGCCAAGCCACGGTACAATGTATAACTCTTTAGAGTTAGTTATTTTGGGAAATCCAGAAAAAGAAGAGGGGGGAAAAACGGACTTGGAAAAGGTGGTTCAGTTTCGCTCTGATTGAAATAGCAAAATGAAGGGAACCGGCTCGCAGGAATCCCCAGCAGTGGCATTTTTGTGCAGTGAGTGAGCGGAAGTACAGAGCAGGCCTCGTGCTTTAAGAGCACACGGCCACGAACAGGACCACACCCACCAGGGGGTCTGTGCGCAGCGGCGAGAGTTGCAGTTTGCAGAAGGAACAACTGGAAGCCAGAAGGAAAAGGCGAGGTCAGTATTTGAGGGAGTTCACGATGGTTCTGCAGAAACTGGTTTTGTCTTCAGAGCATAGTCTCCTCCTAGATCCGTGTGGGGTACAGAGCCTGGCTCGAGCTGGGTTCCTCCTGTGGGTGCTGTGGCCTTTTTGCAGTTAACCAGCTGGATTCTGGCTAAGGTGTGTGAGAGCCACTCTGGAAAGGGTCATGAGTATATCACCCTTGAATGCCTAGTCCTCTGTGGGTTTTTAAAAATAGCTCTGCTGGCAGTCCTAAGCTGCTTGAGCCCATAAATGGAAGTCTTGTCTCGTTGAAGGTCGACCTCACATGTCTGGGTGGGCCCCCTAAGTCCCCCTTGAAGACTGCTGAGCATCAGCCACCACTGTCAGCACTAACTTTGCTCTGCACAGAAGAGCAAACTCCTGCACAGCCTGGTGAATCAGTGCCCGCCCCCCTCCCCACCCCACTGCCTCTCACAGGCTTGCATTCTCACCATAGGTCCACCATTCAGTTCTCTGAGTCGGTGATGTCATCATAAAATGGGCTGGTCCCCCACTTGAAATGTTCCCTGCCGGTTTCCAGCTGGACCTACAAAGACAGGTCCCCGTGCACGTTGTGTGATGCTTGCAAATGGGTGCTGCTGCCTACTGCCCCCCAGGCACTGGCTGGGATTGCCCTGTCTAGGGTCCTATAAACATGTGGTGCTCGGCACAGTGAGACATGTGTGTCCGTGTGTGTGTGTGTGTGTGTGTACACACATGCATGCATGCATGTGGACTGTATATGTATCTGTCTATGTTGAAACAATGGGCCGGGGACTTCTTTTCTATTCACCAGCCCAGAGAAAAACTGCCATTTTGATTCCTTCGATTCACCCCAGTTGTTGCCTATGGGGCTTTCCCAATCATCCCCAGGGATGGCTGCACAGACCAAACTGAGAGGGCTCCAAAGCCTCCAGGAATCGGTGAATTAAACTTGTGAGTTAAACACGTAGGACCCAAGTTCCCCATATTGCCCTTCAACCTGTCTCCAAAGCGTACTGCTACCAGGTCTGTTCCTCTTGGACTCAACAACCCCGAAGGGTGGCGTCCCACTGCCACACAGGAGTTCCACACTTGTCATGGATAGAAGCAGACCGCCACATCATTCTTCCTCCTCCTGGGTTGGAACTGCAGCCCTCTCATTAGGCAGCTGAGCGCTTTAACTGTTGTGCCACCAGGGGCCTTGTTCCTGGCTTGTCCCCAGCTACAGTCAGGTGCTTAATCCCTCCCCCACCCCCCCTCACCCATGGGAAGCCATTCGTTCTGCGGGGACAGGATGAGCGGTAGAAGACTAGTGCCGACTTCACCACACCTGACTGGCTGCGTGGCCTTGAAGAAACCATGTGAGGTCCCTTCCAGGTCCAATGCTCCATGATTCTATGACTGAGAAGTTACCTTGTCACTTGATAGGCTTTGCAAAGGCGGAGATCACGCGTGGAGATTGGCCCTGGGATATGGTCTTCGGGCAGGAGGGGGTAGCTCCACAGAGACAGCGCAGCAGGCAGGAGACCCTCCCAGAATGGGCCACTGGGACTTCCTGCAAGTGGACGCTGAGGCTGAGAACTGCCATCAGCAGGGGCAGGTCACCCGAAGGTCATGATTCAGGTCATGCTGGGCGGGTAGAGAGGGGACAAGGTTGGCACCTAGCATGACATTTGCCCATCAGAGGTGCCTGGGCAATGGTGGCCTGTTTGTCCGAGGGTGTCTCATTGTCCAGCAGCCATGGTCACCAACCAGTAGACGCTACAAGGTATAAGAAGAGGGAGCAGGTGCTCCTGGCCACCAGGAAGAGGGCGACAATCCAGATGGAGGGCCGGCCCAGAGCCTTCCCTGGGCTGAGACCTGTCGGCTCTGAGGTACCAGATGTCTCTGCTAGGTGACAAGGAAGTTCCCCTGGTGGTGCACAGTGGGGCAGTTGTTGGGCTGTTACTAAAAGGTCAGCAGTTCAAGCCTACCAGCTGCTATGCAGGAAAAAGGTGAGGCTCTCTGTTTCTGTAAAGGCCTCCATCCATGGGAACCTGATGGCGCTGTTTCCCTGCCCTGTCGGTGTTCTGTGAGCAGCCCGGGTGCTGTAGTGGTTACGAGTTGGGCTGTAAGCACGTGGTCGGCAGTTCGAAACCCCCAGCAGCTCCACGGAGAAAGACTGGGCTTTCTACTCACATAGCAGAGTCTGTCTCGGAAGCCCACAGGGGCTTGCTGTGAGCCAGCATTGACCACATGGCAGCGAGTTTGGGTTTCTTTATAGGGTGGATGTGTGTCGGAATCCACAGGATGACAGTGGGTTTGGGGAGGGGCCAGAGGGCATCCACTCCAGCCCAGGTGGGAGTTCATTTGGGACTGGCTCTAGAGCAGGGCCACAGGCCTGGTCCCAGAAAGACCGGGGCAGAGGAAATGACATCAGGGCAGCTGGGCAGCAGCCGCTTCTCCCCCATGGAGTAGGGCCGCCCCTCCAAATCCTTCACAGGACCCTTCCCCACACGCTCGCTGCCCGCGGCAAGGAATGACTCGGCTTAGTCCTGATTCAGCTGATGCTCCGGGAACCCATTCCAGCTGTAATTCTGAATGTGGGGGTTCCCAAACCCTGGGTTTCTCTAGCTCTCTTAGAGAATCTTATAAACATTTTAAGTTGCTGTAACTTAAAAAATAAGGCAACATGTTTCCCAGAGACAGACTCAGGATTACTTCTCCAAACCTACACTCCTAGCAGCAACCTCCTGGGCAGACTTTGCAGCTCCGAGAAGGACAGGGGGAGTTCACATCGCCTGGCCCGAGCATGGCAGCTCTCGCTTTGATGCACTTTATTTCAGGGTGCTTATCTAAGCAGAGGGTTGGGAGCTACACCTGCCCTCGGAGCTGTGGAACGTTTCTGCGTACCTCCTCCATTGCATTTCTCCTCTGCCATAAGATTTATAGTAGAGGCCTGCTCTCTTTCCTAGGATTTTCCATAGCTACGTAGCCTTTTGCTTTTTTCAACCACCGCCCTGTCTTTCATCCTTTCTTATTTGAGTTATTGCACTTGACTTCTCAATCACTGTAGAATCCAGAGAGACAAAGAGAACTTGTATAAAAGAACATTTCTTAATGTCTCGGAAATGCAAAAGCACTAAAAGAAGGGGAATGTCTGGGAAGGGTGTGACAAGAGCCCACTGAACCCTCCCTGTGGGGGATGCATGAACACCCAACACCCCCACCCCACACTGCCACCCCTGGGGTAATACTCCTGTGCCTGCTGCCCAGCGTAGGTCCTCGCTGGTCCCATGTAGAAATGACTGGTGCCTCCTGCCAAGATATTTGGGCATGACATGTCTGTGTCCATAGAGCTTGTGGGAATTCTCATCTCCTCCTTCCCGGGGCACAGATTTCCAGGTAGGTCAATGTTTACATCAGCCTCAGCTCTAGTGTGACTTTCTCTTAGGGCTTCTGGCTAACCACAGAACTCTCATCTCTCCTGCCCAGACCCCTCACTTCACACAGAGGAACCACAGCTGTGGACCAGGGATTGAGTGTCGAATGTCCAATACCGTGGCTAGGAGCCTTCCCTTCCAACAGTTTAAAAGGAGCCACTTACCAAGTAGTTATTATATGCAATGAGTAGCTAGCCGATTTCGGTTGCACTGTCAGGCGTAGACGTGTGTTGTGGATTTGATCCTGGTGTCAATTTGTGGCTGAGGAGACACTAGAACATGTTCTAGAGTAGGACCCATGTGCCCAAGGGTTTCTTGGTGCTCATCTTTATAGATACCTATCACCACCTTTCTCTTTCCCTGCAGAGCTGCTGGGTGGGTTAGAACCACCAATCTCTTGCTTAGCACAGGGAGATGGTCCTTCCCAAGGACTAGAATGGACGCTGTGGAAGCATATTCTCCCTGGAGCCTGTCCTTATTGCCTTCTAACCCTCCAGGTACACGCCTACATCATCAGTTACCTGAAAAAGGAGATGCCGAGTGTATTTGGAAAAGAAAACAAGAAGAGGGAGCTTATCAGCAGGTTACCTGAAATCTACATCCAGCTGCAGCGAGAGTACCAGATTTCTGCAGGGGACTTCCCTGAGGTCAAGACCATGCAGGTACTGGAGCCCGTTAGTATGCCTGGGACAGGGGAGGGGGTAGAAACGCAGTGCCACATGGTCCAGCTGGCCACTGGGGTGGCCTGGCAACGCCGTGGTTTAGGCTCAGGGAGAATGCCACTAATCCACATCCCTCATGGTGAGCCGGGATAGAAGCTCCCGAGACTAAAGCAGACATTGCCTTCCTCCCGGACTTTTTAACACAAGGGGCCATGTGACCCGAGGAGGAGGTGGAATGTGTGTCTGCTTGCCTCTGGGAGCAGCTGCCTCTTTTGCCATGAGACTGGAAGGACCGGATGGTGCCTGGCCACCATTCCCTAGCATTCTGATCAAAGAGTCTGTAGAAGAATCCTGATCAGAGCGGGGAATAAACTGTGGGACGGAATTTCTTTTCCTTTTGTTTGGAGGGGAGGACAGAATCCAGAGTTTATGGAGCCATTGAGGCTGAGTGAGTCCTTGAAATTATTGCCTAAAGGCTATCTTCGCATTTGAAACCAAAACCCAAACGAAACTGCCCTGCCCCCTCCCCTCCCACCACCACAACCAACAGTGAGCTCAGACAGCAAAGCTCCCGTAGGTGCAAGGGCTCGGTCCGAGGCTATGGGGCTCTGTGCACGTGGCTGGACTCCATCTGGTGCTCGCAGGACTTTGCTTTCAAGGTCAGCATTGGGCACCTTGAGCCTGGTTTCAGAGCCTGGCTAGCTGTGACTGAGTTCAGCTGCCTGGCCTGACCAGTGTATCCACCTCCTGACAGTGCCAGACTGAGCGTCTTTTTCTCCTAGGCAGGGACCTGTCTGAACTGAAGGCTACAGTCCTAAACTCAAGAGCCCGTAGCCACCAGCAGAGAGCCTGAGTGAGGGAAGCAGGCCCAGTGAACAAGAAACCCCTTGGCCCTCTCGGACTCCCTGTGGTTTCCCCACATGGATCGCTTCTGCACGCAGGGACACAGCCCTGCTCGTACAGGGAGAGCTGGTCCAGGGGGACACACCCGACCTCTGCTCAGCGAGGAGACCCTGCAGCCTGAGCATTGATGCCCTGCACCGTATGTGTCTGGGTTCCAGAGAAGCCAGCAGCGGGGTCTGTAAAAATTGCCTGGCTGTCTAATTTGGGGTCAAATAGTGAGACCATACCAGGTAGGTCAGGCTGAGTGTCCCTGCCTGTTGCCTACAGCCTGGAGACCGCCAGTCATGCTGCTCATGAGCTTCGGCGAGACAGCTCAGAAGTCAGCGTGTGCCTGGGGACTGGGCCTGCGTGCTTGTGCCAGTTCACTGGGGGGCATGAGGGGTGGGGTGGGAGGGACAACGAGGAGGGGGAGCTGCAAGGAGAAGGCCAGACTTGGAGGGAAGATTGATGGGCATAAGGGGGGCAGGCTTTGATCCTGCGCTGTTTATCCTCTAAAGTAAATTTGGTGTTGTGTAGACCTTTATTTACTGTGTAGTTTACACATGAACATAGGGGTGGCCAACTCTTAATGTTCGAGTGTCTGCATTTTGCAGCCGGGTGGAGCGCAAATGCATGTGGCATGTGTTGCCTGCTCAGAAATGACTTCGTGGCTGTCTTAGAAATAAACGCAGAAGCATCTTTTCTTCTTCCAGAAGAGCAGGTGTCCCCGCCCTCAGAGAATGAATTAGTATATTCCCGGGGTGGCAGGCTAATTTGAGGGCTCACCGAGGCCTCCTGGGGCCGTGTCCTGCATTGGTTTCCCCCTAGCATCCTCTTGGGTGAGACCCAGCAACCCAGAACCAAACTTTAGGGCAAGAGTTTTTCTGACATGCCTTCAGGGAATGCAAGGTCACGATGACACCCACTCCTGACTCACCAACATAGCTGGGCTCCGACAGACAATGGGGTTGTTATGCAAAGATCGCTGTGACGGGGAAGTGGAGGACGACCCTATCCGATCGCAAAGTGGGGAATGGCTACATCATTACCTAACTGCCACGTCGCTGAGCACCATGGCCCAGCCATGGTGACGCACACCCTTCACCTTCACCGCTAGTGTTGCTCTCTTCTCACTCCTCGGCATTGGTTACTGCCACATATACACAGTTAAGGGGCCAAACAGCTGGACAAGAGGGTCTGCGTGGTGGTCGTCAATGTGAAATGATGGATGCCCAGGTAGTCGACTAAGGATGGGGGAACTCTATTTGTGACGGGAACAAGGCCTGCCTGGGGCCCACCAGGGGTTGCCCCAGGGAGAACCAGCCATGGCCCTAGTCTGGCTCCCTGCCATCCGATCCTTAGGCTCGCCACCGTTGCTCAGGACACCAGGTGGGTCGTGGATGCATGGTAGTGGCTATTGTGCTACCCTCCTTTCCACGTCACGTGGGCTGTTTCTAGGACGTGAGTGTATCACACTTCGCAGCTCACAGAGAGTTCGAGGAGGCCAGCTTGAAGTCTCTCCCCCTGTTCACTCCTGGACCAAACCCATCAGCGGTGACTCTCGCGTCAGGTCGAGACAGGGAACTAGCAAGAGCCGAATGTGCATTTTTACCCAGTGCTTCCCACCACGTGGATGTCAACTCGTCAGCCTGCAGCCTTCAGTCGGGGATGCAGCTGAACGTCAGGAAGACCAAGCTCTTAAAAAGAGGAGCTGATACCAATGGCTCCAATAGAAAGTAAGTGTTCAGAAAATGAGGGTGGCAATCTGTGTACAAATCTGTTTGCTGCAGTGGATGGATGGATTGCCTTACGAGCTGTAAGAGCCCCCAATAAAATGATCTTGGAAAAAGAAGAAGAAGACCACCAAATTCCTCTCACCTAGACCGATAAGGAACAGCATGAGCAACAGAAAAGATTGAAGCTGCCGAGGACTTCTTCACCTGGCTGGGATCCATGGTACTCAGGGAAGCTGCAGTCCAGGTGTCGAAGTAAATCTACCGTACACGGCCGCTCTGAAATGGGTGCCCCTTTGAGGACCTAGGTGCGCCCGCCGCATGCACCTGGATTGGGGTGCAGGTGAGGAGTGTTGAAAGGATCACAAACTGCCTAAAGGAGACACCACTCTGCCCTGAAGGACAAACCGCCAGCAAGAAGGCTCCTCAGAGGCGAAGCTGGCCAGCCCTCGGCCCACAGACGGGCTGCGTCATCAGGAGACCCGTCCCTGGAAAGGGACATCCTGCTCGGTAAAGTCGAAGGTGATTGAAAGAGGAAGACCCTGGATGAGATGGAATGACCGGCAACGCGGCTGCAGCCATGGTGCAAACCTAGGGATGGTTTCGAGGGCTGGGGGAACAGGCCCTGTTTTGTTCTGTCCCACCCAGGGCAGCACTGAGGACACCCAGTCCCGAGAGAGGCCCTAGGATCAGGTCAGAGGACAAAGCTGCCTGGGCCTGACCCACCCGCTTTGAGGAGGGGTCCGATTGACCGCAGGAATGTGTTCTTATTGTGGAATGAGGAGAGCCGGGCCTTCCTGTTGACACCCATGCCGTGGCCCTCCTCCTCGGCGGAGAATTTGGAGCCTGGAGCTGATGAGTCAGCCGCACAGGGCAGCAGAGCCAGTGACCTGGCTGGGTGCTCGGGCTGACCTGAAAACTGCCTGCTCCTGGGAAGGCTGGGAGGGCGTGGTCCGGGAATAGACCCGAGGTACCTGGCCACTTTCCTGGGAGGGAATCATTCCAGGAGACCTGGCTTGTGTTTTGGTGGCTCTATGTGTTGGTGAGAAAGATCTTTAAATTCTCTCGTGTGTGCTCATCCCAATAAAAGATGGGTATTGTCGATTCAGTTCTGTCTCCCAAACGTGTTAGAATTCTAACCCGAGACCTGTGGAGAGGAGCCTTGGTGGAATAGTGGCAAACATGCTCAGCTGCCAACCCATAGGTCAGCGGTTCAAACTCAACAGCCACTCCACGGGAGGATGATGGGGCAGTCTGCTTCTGGACAGACTGTCAGCTTCAGAAACCCTGTGGGACAGTTGGACCTTGTCCTGCAGGGTCGAGATGAGTCGGTGGCCATGGGTTTATTCCTGAGGATGCAATCCCAGGGTTTTCTCCGTTGTGACGGAGGCCATGCCCGAGTAGGCTGTGGCTTCAACCTAGTGGTTATTGAGACGGGAGAAGAGCCGACTAGACACAGAGGCAAGCACAGACGGAGCCCGCCTGGCAATGAAGGAGCAGGGGTGAGGAGAGCCGGCCCCTGGGGCTCTCGCCCAGCTTGTGAGGAAGACATCTCCGGCTCACAGCCCCACTCCTGACCTTTCCCACGGGGCAGCAGGGGGAAGGCTGTCCATTTGCTTCCTGTGCTCCTGGTCAGCCCTGGGTACATGGGGACCCTGGGAAGAGAGTGGCTGATCTATTTCCTCCAGGCCTTTGGGGACGGGATGGCTGTGGAGGCCTCAGCCAGTAGGTGGCTAATTCCCTGGCTGGTTGTCCAGAGACTCGCCAAGGCGCCAATCCCCTGCCCGCTGCCGGGAAGCGTGGGCTGCCCGACCTCATCCGTCCACTTGGCCATACACTGGGGCTCTGTGTGTGCTCAGCGCCGCGGCAGGGTAGGTATAGGTGCACCCAGGCACCTCTCAGGCTTGTCTCCCAAGGCAACTCTGGGATTGTTGGGTAGGACCCCTGCCCCTCTGTGGGGTGTGGCTTTCCCTTGTCAGGCCTCCTGCATGACTCAGCTATTTGCATTGTGTGGTGCTGATGTTGGGGGTGGCATTGTTGGGGACGGTGATGGAGTGTGGCTGGAGACTCAGAAACCAGGTCTGCACCATGCAGATGGTGCTGAGCTTGCTACTTCAGAGCCTCTCGGAGGCCCCGCTGGAGAGATTCGTGGGGCTTCTTAGCTTTCATCGCTGCCCCCTGCTGCTCACGCTCACAGCGCCACTTCCAGATAGCAGCAGAGACCTCAGCCCGGCAGTGCACCTTGGAGACTGCAGTTTGAACTCTTCACCCTAAAATGCCAAGCTGTGGGGGCAGTGGGCATGAGCAGGGGCCCAGTTTGGCAGTGTCAGACCCTGTAGATATTAAGAAAAGGTTGTATAAGAATTATACAAAGATAAGCTTTTTTTTTTAACCCGGGTTGCTAAACAGTGTGGTCTTCTTTCTGTGTGTGTGTGTGTGTGTGTGTGTGTGTGTGTGTATGAGAGGGAGAGAGAGAGAGAATATGAAAAAATGTTAGCAAATTAAAAAATGTTAGCAGAGGTTACTGCTGGATGATGGGATTATAAATGTTTTTTTTTTTCCTTTTGCTTACCTGTTTTTTCTCAATTTTGTACAAATTAAAAGCATGGATATTTATAATAGCATAAAGTTTTTGTTTTTCCTAACTGCCTGCCATGGCCCTCTCATCTCCCTCTCAGGCAGCATCTCAGAAAGGTGGGCAGGGCAATGGCTCTTCTTGGGTCCACCCTATAGATTTGTTCACACAGAAGGATTTTATCGAGAGCCCATAGATTTGTGGCCCCACTTGGGTGGGAGTCTTGGCATTTATTTGGCAAAACTGCTGTTGGAGATGTTGTTCTCTAGGTCTTGAGGCCCCTGCTGTGCAAGGCAAGGAGGGGGAGGAGGTAGGCAGAAAGACTTCTTTCCATCTGAGAACAGGTGACTGTGAGGGCTGGGCAGCCCCTCGCGCCCTGCTGGGCAACTGAGAAGCTAGGAGCTCCTGTGCTCAGGCAGCAGCTCCTTAGCTTCATTTGTCTGCTGTCATGATTGGTTCGATTCCTTTCCCTGGTAGTGGCCTGGCTTTGAACTTTCTAATGATTCTTCTGTCTCATGTTGCATGGTATCCTTTTTTTTGCCAGAATTTTCTGAAATAGAAAGTAACTAAAAAGCAACTGTCCATCCGTTACAGCACAAGCTCCTCAAGGGAAGGCACTGGCTTTTCATGCATCTACTGAAATCCCCAGGCCCACAGAGGGCCTGGCTCTTAGTAAAGGACCGAGAAATGGTGAAGAGGAGGGAGTGGGACTGGGAGGGAGGGGTGGATGGCTAGATGGCTGGCTGGCTGGCTAGTTGGTTGGATGGATGGATGGATGGATGGATAAATGAAAAACAAATGAACAAGAGAGGTAGGATCGGTGCCGGGCATCTTGCAATCTGATCCCATCTCGCCAAGCCGCCAGCCTGTCTCCCTGGCACCTGCGCTCCTGTGCCATCTGCGGATGGGAAATGGAGCCGAGACCCTTCTTTGCCCTGCGGGCTGGAGTCCTATGCTCACGCTCCATCCCTACACCTCAAAAGCAATTGATCTGTCCGTGTGTGTGAAATGACACGGATTCAGTGGCCCTGCCTGAGACCTTTTTACATTAATGTAGCTCCCATGCGCCCGGCCAGTCTGTGCCCTTGCAAGGCTGTTCATGCAAGATTCCAGTGACCAGCCACGTGGGCTCAAACCTGAGACACCAAGGCCCCTGGTATTCCGTCCCTAGTTAAGGTACCTTAGCTATGTTTTGTTTTTGTTTTTAACTGAGCCCTCGAATAATTATTTTACCCAAAGATGGAACATCTGTTACAGCTTCATGTCCCACACTAGTGATGACTGATTATAAGTCAGGAGAGCTGATGTTCAGTCTGGGCTCTACTGGAACTCCTGGGGACCGGCTGTACAACAAGGATACTTGCCCTTCTTTACAGCCAGGACTGTTGGGAAAATCAACTGATGGGTGTAATAAAGGCATATCAATGCTAACAAAAACCAAATCCAATTCTCTGCCGTAGAATTGATCACAACTCAGTGATCCTATAGAACAGGGAAGAACTACCCTTGTGGGGTTTTGTAAATCTCTGCGAGAGCAGAAAGCCTCATCTTTCTCCTGGGGGATTTGAACTGCTGATCTTGCGATTAGCCAGCCTAAGGCATAACCTATTAATGCTGCCAAGACTTTAAAAAAAGGCATGATGAAGGAAGACTGTATCCAAGTCCCAGAGGGTCACCGTAGTCACTGATCAGCTGTCAGTAGGGATTAGCTACTATCGAAAAACAAATCATACGTCCCATGAAACTCATCTCTGGCTCCAAAAATCTCGCTAATCATTTCCTAGTGTTGCCTGCAAATAAATACAAGAACAGAAGCGTATTGTCACAGTCCTGAAGGCTAGGGGTTCAAAATCTGGGAACTGTGGATTCCTTCTGAGGGAGAGTCTGCCCCAAGCCTTTCTCCTACCATGTGGTGACACAGGCAGCTGTGGTGTGTGTCTGCTGCCATCTGCACCACCAAGTAGCTCCCGTGGTCTCTCCTGTAGGACATCACTCGGAGTGGCTCCCGTGGTCTCTCCTGTAGGACACCACTCAGATTGGAGTGGCTCCCGTGGTCTCTCCTGTAGGACACCAC
>NW_022103905.1:58773-65825 GCF_000313985.2 Echinops telfairi | reverse complement strand
TCCCGTGGTCTCTCCTGTAGGACACCACACAGATTGGAGTGGCTCCCGTGGTCTCTCCTGTAGGACACCACACAGATTGGAGTGGCTCCCGTGGTTTCTCTTCTGTGAGGCACCACTCAGATGGGAAAAGTGCCCACTCTACTCCAATATGGCCTCATAGCGGTATGTTTGCTACGTACTTCAGTTGACCTTCACAGCAGCCCCCGCATTTCCAAACAAGGCCACATTCACAGTTAGCAGGGTTAGGGCCCTTGGGTGCGGGCCCGGTTTCCTCCATGACACTGTCTGATAAGTCGTGAGTTGGGAAGTGGGGTCCCCCCAGGCGAGCTGGAGAATGTGGCGTGAGCCCCCCGCAGGGTTTGCTTCCTGAGGACACGGCGTGTGACCCAGTGCGTGTGCTTTTGTCCCCGCAGGAGCAGCTGGAGAACTATGACTTCACCAAATTCCACTCGCTGAAGCCCAAGCTGATCGAGGCTGTGGACAACATGCTGGGCAGCAAAATCGCGTCGCTGATGAACCTCATCAGCCAGGAGGAGACCAGCATGCCCACCCAGCTGGTGCAAGGCGGCGCCTTCGATGGCACCTCCGAGGGCCCCTTCAACCAGGGCTACGGGGAGGGGGCCAAGGAGGGTGCCGACGAGGAGGAGTGGGTGGTGGCTAAGGACAAGCCCGTGTACGATGAGCTCTTCTACACGCTGTCGCCCATCAATGGCAAGATCACGGGCGTTAACGCCAAGAAGGAGATGGTCACTTCCAAGCTGCCCAACAGCGTCCTGGGCAAGATCTGGAAGCTGGCTGACTGTGACTGCGATGGCATGCTGGATGATGAGGAGTTCGCCCTGGCCAAGCACCTCATCAGGATCAAGCTGGACGGCTACGAGCTGCCCAGCAGCCTGCCCTCCCACCTGGTGCCGCCCTCCCACAGGAAGTCCCTGCAGAAGGCCGACTGAGAGGCGGGGCCGCAGGCAGGGCCCGGGGAGCAGGTTGGGAGCCAGGGACCCTGTCCTGAGACCTGCTGTGCTACTAACTCACTGGGAATCTTGGGGAGCGCACTGCCCCTTCTGTGCCCCAGCTTCACAGGGAAAGCAGATGCCAGACAGGAGATGCTCTCTAAATGCCCGAGTGTCTATTGAAATAGGGGGAGGGAAGGGAGGGTGGGGCTAGCAGGATAGAGGTTGAGAAGAATAGGAATCCTGTCCAAAGAGCACTCAGAAGCCAGGGGAGCCGGGTGTGGAGGGGGTGGGCTTTGTGGATCCCAGCAAGTGAGCGGTTGTTGAACCTTCTGGGCAACCTAAGCAGCGCACTGCTGGGAACGTCCTCTAGTGCCTGTTGCTCCCCCAGAGGACTGCCCCAGGGCAAAAGGTGATCTTATTTATTTTGTCTCCTGTCGTTGTTAGAGTAGAACTGTCCACCAAAGAGATGCTGGGCGGACGGGGAGAAGGTGCTGCTCCTGCCGTGCCCACCTGCCCCCAGGCTTGTCCCTCTGTCCCAGCACCAGAGCACTGCTGCCCCCCTGCCCCTTCCCCAACCCCCCCTCCACAGCCTTCCAAGGAAAGAGCTTTATGAACCCATTGGAGAGATTCCTAGAACGCCGCTGAGTTACTAGGAAGCCTAAAGAGTAGCTTTTCGGACTGGTCTGCTCAACCCTGTGGCGCCTAGTCTGTTTCTCTTGGTGAAGAGAAGAGCAGGTTCCATTCAGTCAGCAGGTCGGGGGTCCCAACCACTCCCTGTCCCCTGGGCACAGTGGACCCCGGGAGAACAAGAGGCGGGTAGGAGAGAGAGCAGTCTGCTAGAGCTAGACGGTATTTTTGTAGGAAATAGGTTATTTTTGTTATGTCCAGGTTTGCTCTTTCCCTCACAGAATGAAAGCCTTAATACAGACACAGAGCCCTTCCTCCCAAGGCAGGGTGGTGGTTGTGGCACCAGCAGCAGGCAGAGTCTGGACACAACCCTCACGCACACCCCAGCCGCGGCCTCAGGCTGTGGTGGTGGGGTTGGAGGCTCATTCTCACGGCTACCCTCCCTGCCATGGCTGGGCCAACCTGCAGCAAGGCCGTCTGGCCGGGCGTGGGCGCGGCTCACCCTTGTGCAGTGGGAGAGAGACAAGACCCCACTATGCCTTGGAGGCTGGCACAGGAGAGGACTGAAATCGGAGTGCTCCTACGTGACCCTTCCACGTGCCACCCCCACTCTGTCACCTGCATGTGGTGACATCCCAGCCAGAGCTACAGACTTGGATCAGGATTTGTTTGGGAGGAACCTTTTCACCAGGTCCCAGTCGCTGAGCGTGGAGGCGGCCGTCTGCATGTTCGCGAGGAGCACTTTCAGAGGACTCAGGCCCAGACAGACCCCTGGGGTGCCAGCCCAGAGCCCATCAAAGACCATAGGAGAAGAGAAGGCACTTGGTCCACAGGTGTAGATTAGAAGTGCCAAGGTTGGCTGGATTTCCCGTCAGAATTCTTTGGTTCTTTGGACTCTGCTCGCCTGCCATATAGAAACACAGAACTATATGCACATATATATCTGTGTCATCACACGACCTCACAGACTGCACTAAGACCGTCTGTCTGTCAGTCTGTGTTTTAATTCTCATGTCTGGGTAGCTGGCCAGATTTTGACTGTGTGGAGATAGGAGAACTTTCGGAGGGGCAGCAGGCTAAGGTGTCTGGGTTCTACATGCAAGGAAACCTCTCTGAGCCCCAGCGCCCTTGGCTGGGGATCGGGCCACAGGGTGTCTGGTTGTCTTAGAAAACAAAGGCAAGTCACACATCCATTTTCATAATGTCCTTTCTCACACGGTGAAGGTCCTCGGAGCAAGTTGGTTCAAAAGGAAAATACCAGAGAACCGTCATGACAGTGAGGCCAAACACTGCCTCCACCTTCTAGGGCCACCACGGAGCTCCCCGGGTCCATATCCAATCCGCCTGAAGGGCCACCTCGGGTCCCCACAACCCGCCAAGGTCTACACTGCTTGTCTGCATGCGGTTTCAAGATGTTCATGGAAGGATTCCATTCTCTTCTCCATTCCATTTTTCCACGAACTTCTTGAAGCCTCTGGTAATTCCACAGCACCACCCCCCTCCTGTGTTCGGGTGCCCTCTGCCCAGTGTGTGCACATGTACAGGGTGGGAGCAGGCGAACTAGAGCTAAGAACCTACCTGTGATGTCGCAGCAGGAAAGCTATGGAACCGGAAGTCTTGCCAGGGTGGGTGTCTGAAACCTCAGCCTACCCCTCCCAAACTCAGCTCTCAGGTGGTTAATCTGCTCACGAGACCCTCCCATACTGCCTGCTAAAGAAAGCGGGCATTGTTGAGATGTGCAGAAACATATCCCCGTCTCCCGTGGCAACACGCGGACGCCCAGCCTTCCTCTGCTGCCTGCTCCAGCCCAGCCTCATCTTTTCTCCTGTGACTCCACTCACGGCCTCTTGGATGGGTGATTCTTCCCGAGGCAAAGCTGCTCCTCAAACTGGCTGTCATTCATCCAGAGCTAGAGCAGGTCCCCTTTGGGACACTTGTTAACAGGCAGCAGTAGCATCTTTAGATTTGGGGCTGCAAGTCCCCTCCCAGGCTCATGGGACCTTGAGTTGTGGAGCTCTTGTTACCTGTCCTGGGGCTGGACTACAGGCTGCCTGCCGCCCTCCTCCCATCCCTGCCACCACCCTGCCTGCCTCCAGGTTCCTTCCTGGTCAAGGTCTTTCCCTGTGATTCTGTGGAGGCTCCTATGGGATTAGCCTGGGCTCTCCCGGGAATGTCTTATTATATCATTTAACCTGAACGATTTAACCACCTGAATCGCACCTGAGCAGGTAGCGCCTGCACCTTTTCCACTTTGCACCTTAACACTTTCCCTTTACGCCCAGAGAAGTGTGTAGAAGCCATTTCCTTGGAGAAAAGGAAAGCACTGGATAGCGAGTTGGTCTCCATGGAGCATGACCAGAGAAGGACATGTTTAGGGCAGACAGCCATTGAGTTTATTCCGGCCTAACTTAGGCGTGTATGAGGTTACATGTCAAATAACCAATGCAGTTAATACACCATGCTTCTATACATACATATATTTTTTGTAATCTTGTTTAGAAATGTCAAATGAACACAGAGTCTCGATCAATAAAACTTGTGATAAACCACCTTTCTCCCACTGCCTTCTGGTTTTTACGAGAATGGGGGCCAGCTGTCTGCAAGTAAACTGCGCATCCATTTGGAAAAGACATGGGGAGGAGAGGGTTCCTGATTAAAAATTTGGTCAATATGGACCAATTAGACCATTTCCTAGCTTGTGCATTCTTTCAAAAAATTGGGACTTTTTTTAAACGCCAAAAAGCGGGACGTCTGGTCACCTTAGGGTATACTTCTGCTTCATGCCTTCCCTGGCACCCCCAGACCCGCTGCCTCTAGGTAAGAGAGACTCCCGGGACCCGGCTACTTTAGAAGGAGGGCAGTGCAGAGAAACCCTGTCTGCAAACAAGCCCCAGCTGAGAGGCAACCCAGAACTGCTGTGGGCCACAGACTGGGCCATTCAACACCTGCCTCATGTCACTTAGCATGGTCACTGAAGACGAGGCCTTGCCGCAGTGGGAACAGGCTTCCCCGTCATGGAGGCCAGATGGCATGCCTGCAGGTGAACTGGTGCTGGGGTGGAGCGCTCTCCACCTGCCTCACCTCATGGTGGACCACCTGCACAGTGCAGACATTTGAGGCCTTCCTGACCCTGTTAGTGATCTTCACCTGAAATCCGCACCAGTCATGCATTTCTGGTGAGATGGCCCCACCCCCTACTGCCAGGGAGGGTCCTGGGTAGGATTAGCCAATTAGACACAGGAACTGACATGTGGCCAACTCAACCCATGAAAGCCAAGCCCCCTTCCCCACAATGTTCCTCCGAATTCTTAGGAAAGATGTTTCTTCTTTGAACCAGAAATGTGGTAGCAAGACTTGGTGGAACTGGTGAAAGACCCAAGGAGTACCCAGAGCTGCAGGGTGGTACAGAAAGGGTAGGCCAGCAGCAGCCATCCTGTGGGGCATGAAGGTGAAGGGGGCACTGAGAAAGCCAGAGGCAGTCCAGGGCTCCTGCGGTGATGTTTGAGTTGCTGGATCAAGCCTCACCTGAAGCCCTACTACTAGAATGACTAGACTTCACGTTCCCTTTGCAATCGTTTTAAGTTTGTTTGAGTTGAGATCTCTGTTGCTGCCACACGAATGATGCCAAATTGTATACTGACCTATAAGGATTTTCATTTCCCTACGGGCATTGCAAAATTAGTGCAGACGTTCCCATGGTTTTAGCTACAATTGAGCCAGGGAGGAGGAGAGGCAGTCCTCCCACCTCATTCAACACGTTCCAGTGCAACCACCAGTGGAGAGCGATCGTTGTGCGACGTGTCACAAGGGTCTGAGTGCTCCTGTCCTCTGGTGGTCACAACATCCCGTGAGCAGTCCTGCACCAAGGGCCATCAGAGAAGGAGGCACAAGACCAGACATCCCCAGCATGAGGCCTTTTGCTCAGAGCACTTCCTAGACAAGTGGAATGTGGACTGGGGGGAATAGGAAAGGGCATCGAGATTGAGGATCAGGAGGGTTCTGTTGCTGACCCGGAAAGGGAAAGCAGACACAGCAGCTTGCGGAAGTGAGCGAAGCCTGGTCGCACAATTTGAAGGCTGTTTCCTCTGCAAGTGGCGGGGAGTCTTGCTGAGTGAACAGCTCTTGAGGAGGATGAATTGGGTGGCCATGTGTAGACTGAAGCGAGGACAGGGCGACAAGTTAGGGGACTGGGGATGAGAACCTGCAGGGCATGGGAATAGAAGGGATGGGAGGGTGTTGTTGATTGAATTATGTTCCCCCAAATGAGGTTCCAACTTGGGTAGATCATATTCTTGGTATGGTCCCATCGTCTACCACTTTGTGATCTGATGTAATTACTCTGTGTGTTGTAAATCCTAACCTCTATGGGGTTAATGAGGCTGGATGAGTGGCCATTATGTTAATAAGGGTGAGAGAACAATGAGGTCATTTGCTCCATAGAGATTAACAAAGACTCAAACCAAAAATGCAAACTCAATGCTATCAAGTCAATGCCAACTCAGTGACCCACTGTGACTGCTTACAGGAATCCTTCTCCCTCAGAACTGCTGGTGGTTTTGAACTGCTGACCATACAGATGACAGCCCAACAGGTAACACTATATCCAGGCCTCTGAGACCCTCTACAGCAGTTCTCAACCTTCCTCATGCCTCCACCCTTTCATACAGTTCCTCATGTTGTGGTGACCCCCCAACCATAAAATGATTTTCGTTGCTACTTCATAACTAATTTTGCTACTGTTATGAATCAGGTGATCCCTGTGAAAGGGTTCTTTGACCCCCTAAGAGGTCTCAACCCACAGGTTGAGAACCGCTGCTATACAGGGTGACTAGGAGCCAGAATCAACTTGATGGCAGAGGGGTTGGAGGGCTGTTAATAAGACCTGAGATGCAAGCCAGGATCAGTGTATCCTTCAGATTCTTGGCCCCTGCACTGGGAACCTCCTAGACCCAGGGGGAGATTGAAGTCAGGACACAAGGAGATCTCCACTGGATACCAGGCCCAGAGAGGCTGAAAGGAGACAAGGCCCTTCCTCCAGAGCCCACAGTGAGAGCAAGCCTTCCTCTGGAGCTGGAGCCTGACTGGATGTCTCGCCTCCTAACTGAGCGAGTAAATTTCTTTTGTTACAGCCACCACAGTGTGGTGTTTGTCTTAGCAGCACACACTAGATGACTGAGGAGTCCTGGCAACATAGTGCTGGGACTAGGGGTTGGGCTGCCAACCACAAGGTCAGCAGTTTGAAACAACCAGCGGCTCTGAGGGAGAAAGATGAAGCCCTCTGCTCCCATAAAAAGTTAGTCTTGGTGTATAAGCAAATGTGGTGAAGAAAGCTGATGGTGCCCGGCATCAAAGGATAAAGCATCTGAGGTCTTAAAGACTTGAAGGTAAACAAGTGGCCATCTAGCTCAGAAGCAATAAAGCCCACATGGAAGAAGCACACCAGTCTGTATGATCACAAGGTGTCAATGGGAT
>NW_022103905.1:50766-58565 GCF_000313985.2 Echinops telfairi | reverse complement strand
AATGCTTCCTCCTGCTTCCCTTCCCCGACCCACTATCATGATCCCAATTCTACCTTACACATCTGGCTAGACCAGAGGATGTACACTGGTACAGATAGGAACTGTAAACACAGGGACTCCAGGACAGATGATCCCTTTAGGACCAGTGGTGAGAGTGGCGATACCAGGAGGGTGGAGGGAAGGTGGGGTAGAAAGGAGAAACCAATTACAAGGATATACATATAACCTCCTCCCTGGGAAACGGACAACAGAAAAGTGGGTGAAGGGAGACATTGAACAGTGTAAGATATGACAAAATAATAATAATTTATAAATTATCAAGAGTGAGGGAGGGAGGGAGAGGAAAAATGAGAAGCTGATACCAAGGGCTCAAGTAGAAAGAAAATGTTTTGAGAATGATGATGGCAACAAATGTACAAATGTGTTTGACACAATGGATGCATGGATGGATTGTGATAAGAGTTGTATGAACCCCCAATAAAATGATTTTTTAATAAAAAGTGAGTCTTAGACACCCACTGGGGCAGTTGTATTGCCCTGCAGAGTCGCTCTGAGTAGCAGTGAGACTGAGTGTGGGATTACAGAGAGGCATGCTGGGAGAGGCTGCCTGGTGCAGTCCTGTGGTGTCTGACCGGAACTGGAGTGCCAGCAAGCAAGGAGGGAGGAGGCATCTCAAGGCTCCAGAAGCCAGACAGTGGCAGGAGGGCTATCTCTGGGCCCGAGGGCTATCTCGTGTACCCTTGGAGTACTGGGCCTCTCCACATCACTCGGAGACTCGTCTCTGGGCAGCCCTGCAGGGCAGGTGTGCCGCTGCTCCAACCACAAGCTGTGGCCACCAGGGCGCCCCCAAGAAGACACCTGCTTACACTCCCAGGCCTGCAGCACACGCGCGCGGGTCCATCATCTGATCGACAGTCCCATGAAACCTCCAGTCAGGACTCTTTCCCTCTGTCACTCCAGCCCCAGGCTGCTCAGGGAATACAGTCCGAGGGGGAGGGGGACTCCGCACCCGCTGCCTCAGTGCCAATCCATGACCCATCTTGGGGTGCCGGGCCCCCAGGAGTTCACATTGTCATCATCTCTGGTCTTTAAGGAGACCATCATTTCCCCTGCCTTTGCCGCTCTGGGGCTCTGCAGGGGAAGTCCCAATAGCAAACCCCTCCCAGGTGGAGGGAGAGCCCCACCTTCAGCCCTGGGGTGGGTGGGTGAGCATCTCCAACACCACCTAAAAGGTCTGGCCCGGTCCAACTCAGGGCCTGATACTTTCTCTCCATCTGTGCTGGCGGCCCTTGGACATGGGTGAAAGCGCCCTCACTCAGCATGCTCTGCAACCCTTGCCACCTTGGGTGCCCCCAGAAGCTCCTAATGGCAAGCTCCAGATTGGGAAGTGGGTGCAGATGCCCAGCCGGCCGGCCTGACCTTTGGCATGGACTTCTGTGTCCTGGAGGCAAGGTCGGGGTGAGGGTGGGGGGGACAATGGCTGAAGCATTCCTCAGCTACCCCCTCGTCCAGGCCATGCCCTGCTGCAGGGGGGAGAACAATGATGGCTGTGTGCTGCCCCCAGGCAGGTGGGCGGGGTCTAGGGGAGGGCCTTGGGTGGCCCCAGCTCCAGCCCCACCTCTCTTGATGTCCCCGCCACGCTCCTGCACAGTCACTCCGATCTGACATCTCCATCAGTCCTGTCCAGGGTCCACCTCGGGGGAGGCTCCTTGTTTTCCTCCCACCCCTGGCATACACCCTGGGTTGCTAACTGGAAGGTCAGCAGTTTGAGTCCCTCAGCAGCTCCTCAGGACAAAAGACGAGGCTGGCTGCTTCCTTAAAGTTTCCCAACTTCAGGGACCCTTGTGTGGCAGTTCTGGTCTGTTTCAGAAGGTCACTGGGAATTGTAGCCCACTACAGCAGTGGACTTGGAGGGGACCCTATTGAGCCCTGGTGGCATAGCGGTTATGGGTCGGGCTGCTAACTGCAAAGTCAGCCGTTCAAAACCACCAGCCATTCCTCCAGAGAAAGATGAGGCTGTCTACTCCCATAAAGAGTGACAGTCTCAGAGACCCAGAGGAGCAGTTCCACTCTGTCCTGTAGGGTTGATGTAAGTTGTCATCGACTCCATGGCAGTGAGGTTGGGTTTGGGTTTGTATTTGACCCAAGTTGAGGGTTAGGCATTCAGCTGCTAATGGCAAGATCAGTGGTTCAAACCCACCAGCCATCCCTGCCAGAAAGACGAGGCTGTCTGCTCCTGTAAAGATTCACAACCTCAGATCCCTGGATAGGGTCACTGTGAGGTAAATTGTTTCAGTTAACACTGGGTTTGGGATTTTTGGGTTATTTGACCAAAGGAGCAATAGCCATCACTGTAGTCCAAGGAGACCTTGAGCCACAGGGGCTCAGAGAACAACCTGGAAAGCAGGGTCGGGCAAAGGGGCCCTGGGACATCCAAGGACAGGGCCCCAACCGGGAGCAAGAAAGTCTTCCCTGGCTAGGCCCCGAGACAGAAGAGTTCACCAGATAGGGGGACATTCTGGCTTGATCAGACTCCTGTCTTGCCTCCATTTCTCATGTCTCTTGCCCCTCTTCATTCCCAGTCCCTTTTTCAGGTATCCACGTTGTTTGATGGCCTGCGGGACGGGTCACACAGGCACTGGCCTTCCACAGGGCCAAGGTGGGCACTGGGGCAGGGTGTCCAGGCCAGGCCAGGTGATGGCATCAGCCCTCAGGTAGACTGGAGACACAGGGTGACAAGTGGCTCCCGACAGGACCCTCGACTGGCTGAACCCGCAGCCGTCTTCCCTGCTGGGACACAGGCATGTTTTGGTCTGTAACACAGGAGAATCACAGGCTTTTCAGGGGAAAAGCATCATAGTGTCCTCTCTTTTTAAAATCATTTTTATTGGGGCCTCTGACAGCGCTTATAGCATTCCATATATCAATTGTCTCAAGCATATTTGTACATATACTGCCATCATCATTTCCAAAACATTTTCTACTTGAGCCCTTAGTATAAGCTCCTCTTTTTTTCCCTCCCTACCACCTTTGTGCTCCCTTGATCAATTATATATTGTTATTATTATTTCCTATCTTACGTTCTCCGTTGTCTCCTTTCACCCACATTTCTGTTATTCGTCCCTTTTTTTGTGGGGGCTATATATCCAGCCTTGTGATGGGTCCTGCCGTTCCCCCCTTTCACCTCCCTGACCATCCCCCTACTTTCATGATATCCATACTCCCACTACTATTCCTAAAGGGTTTTATCTTTCCTGAATGCCCTGTGTTGAGAGGTCCTATCTGTATCAATGTGTGTTCTCTGCTCCAGCCAGATTTGTAAGGTAGAACTGGGTCATGGTAGTGGCATAGGGGAAGCATTCAGGAACTAGAGGAATGATCCACCTCATTTCACAAATGTGAATTCAAACAGAGACCCAGAATGATTTACCTGGAAGAGCTTCAGTGTCCAGCCTAGCAGAGCCCCCTTGTGGGAAGCAGTTTAAAACCACCAGTGGCTCCGAGGGAGGAAGAGGGGGCTTTCTACTTCTGTAAACAGTAACAATCTCAGAAACCCACAAGGTCAGTTCTGGCCTGTCCTATAGGGTTACTATGGGTCAGCTTCGACCCAATGGCCATGCGTTTGGTGGGTTTAGCTGTGGGCTGCCCACTACATGCTGGACACTCCATTGGGGATCTTGGGAACAAAACCAAGACCCCAGCTAGCCTGGGCCTAACACTCTAGCAGGGGAGGCACTTAAATAATCAGTAAGTATATTGCTACAGAGCTTGTTAGAATGTTACAGGTGATGAGGGGACGTGTGTTGGGTGAGAAGAACCCCCCTCCGGTTTCCGTTGAAGTCAGGTGGTCAGGGTCCGGGGCCTGCATCTGAGTGCATACTTGGAGGAGAAGGAGATGGCCACTTGGGCAGAAGGTGGGGATCAGATGTTCAGCATGTGGGGACAGACCACACAGAGTACCTGTGGCAGGGCTGCGCTGCCATCTCCTGGAAGAACTCCCTGGGCCTTGGTGCCACATGGCCCAGAGAGTGTTGCTAAGTGTTGCTAAGGCAGGCCAACAGGGACAGTGTATTGGTTCTGTCTTCGTCTCCCCTGCATTTGCCCATGCTCCATGTCCAGTGCAAGATCTCAGACAATAGGTTCTCTACGTGAGTGTGCACAGGGACTTGCTAACCTGCAAATCCCCAGCCTTGGCCCAAGAGAGTCTGAGTGGATGGGTTTGGGGAGCTGAATTTCAAATGGGCTAGAGCTAGAACACTGGTGCTCAGCTGTGAACATGGTTTGTGTGGGGTGGGGTCAGGACAGATGCTTCTCAGTCACCCCCTGGAGATCCCAATATGACCCAGGAGGTGGGGGCCAGTTGTGTGTTTAGTTCACACACTGATTACTATGACCCTCGTTTCCACCTCCCACCTGTGCTACACACCCCTGGACTCACCTGTAGCCCACCCACAAGGAGGCCTCCCACTGCAGAGGTCCAGCCCAGCTCTCCAGGCCAAGCTTCACCCTGGATGGACTCTGGGTCGAAGTCCCCAGGACTCAGAAAGCATTTGCTCGCCTGGCCTTGGCCCCATGCCTGCTCCTCCCCTGGGGTCCCAGCTGGAGCAGGATGGGTCCCAGACCCCTCCATGCAGCAGCTGGGCCCCTACCTGGAGTCCTCTCTGACATGTGGGCTCTGTGGCTGAACCCAAACAACTGCACCCCCAGGTGCCAATACTCCTGATCGGGCTAGAGAACATTGTAGACGGAGACCACACGCTCATGCTGGGCCTCCTCTGGGTCATCATTCTGCGCTTCCAGATTGCTCACGTCTTGCTGGACAGGGTATGTGTCAGCCCCCAGGGACCTGCCCCAGCCGGGCCTCCCCTGAGGGGACAGAGCTGTTCTGTTCAACGTCCGTGATCGCCATCGTAGGTTCTTGCCACCCACAAAATCAGTATCCACTCTCCAGTCACTCTGGAAGAGTCCAGTGTTAGTTGCTGCTAGGGGCTGAAGTGAGCACGGGAATCGTGACTTTCCAGTCCCTCACTATGGAGGAGCGGAGGTGTCTGCCCGGCCCCACACTGA
Source organism: Echinops telfairi (assembly GCF_000313985.2). Classification (NCBI taxonomy): domain Eukaryota; kingdom Metazoa; phylum Chordata; class Mammalia; order Afrosoricida; family Tenrecidae; genus Echinops; species Echinops telfairi. The sequence continues at coordinate 53,498 of NW_022103905.1, read as the reverse complement.
CCACCAAGTGAGAGGAAGAGCCGGGAGGGATCAGAGAGCCGGAATCAGAGAGTTAGGGCCCCTGGGGGAGGGAGGGTGATGAGAGCAAGGGGGAGGGTAGATGGAAGAAGGGTGCCACTGAAGGAGGGACAGAGATCACCAACTGTTCTGTACTCAGCCTTGAACCCCGGAAGCTCCCCTTACCCACGATGGACTGTTAGGGGGAGTCAAAGGCTGGAGAGGGGGTTCCAGGAACCTAGCAGTATTTTCTTGTGGCCTTCCCTCCCCATCATTCGCTCTTCTAAATTCTCCCCATGCCCACAATTGGTTCAGAGATGGCTGTGACCATAAAGTCCCATTTTCATCATTTCATAGTTTCCAAAACACCCCCTAAAACCTGTCTGCACTCGGTTAAGAACGTTAACCTGGAGGGATGAGGCCCTTGGGCACAGGAGCCGTAAGTCTGGCCTAAATCCAGGAGCATCCTGGAACCCCAGCCTGGGACTGTGAGCCCCGGGGTCCTTGTCTACATGCATCCCCAGAACCTAGCACATAACAGGTGCTCCAAAAATGCTTGGAAAATGCACGAATGGACAAATCGACATAAATCCCTTTCAGGAAGCTGAGCTCCCCAGGTCCCTGAACCAGTTGCAGGTGTCGCGGCAGCCCTTTCGCTTGAGAGCAGCAAGCCAGCATTGCCCTCTGACCAACCAGACCATGTCCTTCCTGCTGGACTCACCTGTCCACAGTCCGTTCCCTGCATGACTCGGGGGCGGGGGGGGGGGTACCCCGGATCAGGCTGACTCTGCACCACAGAAGTTCATCCCTAGAGTCTCCCCAGTTCACATCCACCTGGGCACGTGGGCCCTTCTCCAGACTAGCTCTGGACTTCCCACCACACCCCACCCTTGCCCCTGCCCCCTGGGGTACCTGGGGATGAGCCTGGCTCCAGCTAGCACCTCTGGTAGCTGTTGCCACACCTCCTCCCAGCCAAGCTACTGGGGGCCAGTGCAGCCTGCCCAAGTTGGACGCTTTGAGTGCAATGGAGGGACTGGTTGGGGAGGGGCACGCACAGAGAGAATGAGAGAAGGAGGACGCAGTGGGGCCCTAGGGGAAGGGAGTGAGGGAGAAGTGGCTGCAAAGAGGGTCTCCCACTGAAGGAGGGAGAGGGAGCAAGAAGGGATGGGTGGGGAGGGGGACCCTGGTGGAGAGCAGGGGAGGGGAGGGAAGGGCAGAGGGAAGCCAAACCAAAAGCCACTGCCCTCAGTCAATCCTCACTCATAGCAACCCTGCATCTCAGAGTAACCGGCCTCATCATTCCCCAGGGCAGCGTCTCTTGGGTTCCAGCTGCCGACCTCGTGTTTGGCACACCAGCCAGTATCCCGCTAACCCACCAGAGCCCCCGACAGAGGGCAAGCTGGGCAGAAAAGGGCAAACTCAACAGGCATAGTGTGGGGAGGGGTGTGGTGGAACAATAGGACCCAGGTGTAGGTGAGCCACTTCCAAGTAGGCTCTGCCAGCTCCTCCCGGATGGGTGGGGAGCCCTGGGCAGCCTGGGACCCTCATGGTGTCACCTGTGGGTGTCAATCAAGAGTGCGGAGCTCACAGGCTGTGAGGCGTGGAGCACAAGGGGGAGGGGTCAGGCCCTGACTGACAGGAAGCCAGTGGCGATGGTGACTGGTCCGGGAAAGCCCACTCTTGCCTCCCAAGGCCTGGGGGGTAGGTGGTGGGGTGGTTAACAGACACCTGGTCAACGACAGGCTCTCGAAATGGGGCAGCTGTTGCTGTCACCGGTTGTGACCACAAGGCCAGCTGCTCTGAAGTGATGGCCTGGGCAGCCCCACTTCTCAGGGGAACAATATTTCCATGGCCTCCACTCTCTGGTCTCCACAGGGGACACGGCAAAGAAGGAGGCAGCACACACAGGACGTGGGGTGGGAGAAACCAGGCTTATCTCTCCCACAGCCTGCAGGTTCCCTGCCGCCCAAGCCATCTGGGCATGGTGGCCTTACTCCTTGTCCTGCAGGAGGAGTTCGGGGCCAGCACAGCCCTGCTGTCTGCTAAAGAAGCCCTGCTGATCTGGTGCCAGACGAAGACAGCCCCCTACCCCCACGTGGGCATTACTGACTTATCCTATAGCTGGCGAGATGGGCTGAGCTTCTGTGCCCTCATCCACGCCCACAGGTGCATGTGCAGCCAGTGCCTGCGTGCCGGAGTGTGTGCATGTGTGTGCACACACTCCAAAGGGGCCAGCGCCCTCCCAGCATTCTCCCTGGGGGGGCTCCAGGAGCTGTGTGCCCCATCTTCCCCCTGCGTATTCCCCACATCCTCTGGCACCCTGCATGGACGTGAGGCCAGAGTGGGGCACAGAAGTTCTGGTCCTATGATTAACACGCTCAGAATACCAAGGGATGAAATCTGTCTGCTCCCCACCTTTCTGTGTCCCTCAGTTCTACTGGTGACCCTCTCCTGGACAAATGCCCTGCCCTCTGGGAATGTCTCCCCATACCCACAGGCTCGGGCCCTGAGTCAAATTAACACCCCACCCCCACCCTTTCCAGCAGAAGCCTACCAACCAAGCTTCACTGATAACTATTAAGAAAGCTTGATAGGCTGGTTATACTAAAGTGTGAATGGCTAATAGGAGAGTGTTGTTTTCATTCTTTTTTTTTTTAACATTTTATTAGGGGCTCATACAACTGTTATCGCAATCCATACACACATCAATTGTGTAAAGCGCATTTGTACATCAT
>NW_022103905.1:31100-42024 GCF_000313985.2 Echinops telfairi | reverse complement strand
ATATAGGGGAGAGGGAAAGAAAAGCAACTATGTAGCTGAGTCCCACTCCCCGTCAGTGGAGCTGCAAGAGTTTAGTCCCTACCCTGGGGCAGCGGCGGCAAGCCACAGTTGCCGCAGTTGAGCTGAAACAAAGCCCCTGCTTAGCCATCAAGGACCATGGGGGTGTGGGCAGACAGAGAGCAGAGATGTAAACAGAAGCAACAATGTAGCTGGACCCCAATCTATTGCAGATCCCTACCTGTGTAGTTGCAAGGGTCTAGTCCCCGCCCCGAGGTGGTGGTGGCAAGCTGTGCCTGTGCCGAGAAAACCCCCCTGCGCAGACCTCCCAGACTGTGGGAGAACAGAGAGCAGAGATGTAAACAAAAGCTACAAAATAGCTGAACCCCAATCCCCGCCCGTGTAGCTGCAAGGGTTCAGTTCCTGCCCTGAGGCTGGCGGGGGTAAACTATGGCTGTGTTGAACCTAAATCCCCCTACGGGCTCCAAATGGTCCCGGCTCTGGCAGAGACAGTGGTCGGGCCAAGGCCAGTCCCCAGCCGGCTTCCACTGAGGTAAGCCAAAAGCCCCACGCCCCTCAAAACCCTGTGGGTCTGTGCCTACTTATCTTTATGATGCTCCTCCTGTGTTCTGGTTGTGTTAAAGTTCCCTCTAAGCAACTCTCCTGCGCTGGATTTTGTGGAGTCCCTCTGGTATGTGTCACTCAGTCGCCATCTTCCTGGAAGTCCCCCATTGCGTGCGTTTTGTGAGATTGAGGAGGACATTGTAGATTGGTATCGGACATATGGGCTAATGTTGGACCTATGGGCTTGGACAGCACTGAGTTGGGATGCTTTTTTAGTGTACATTTACCCTTTATATGAAACACTCTCTTATATGCACATGAGTTTCCGTGGATTTGTTTCCCTAGTTTCCCCAGACTGACAGAGCCCTCAAAGACATAAACCGACACAGTGACTGCAACAATGAGCTCAAATACAATAATGGTGAGGATGGTGGAGAATTGGGCAATAACCTCATTTTGTTGTACACAGGGCCACTGTGCATCTGAGCAACAAGTCCTGTAAATATACCCATGTATATATAGTAAATCAAACAGAGGACTAAACTCTGTAAACATCATAGAATGATCAAACACCTTAAGATGACTCACTGGGCCTCGGGGCGCAGAATCTGAGGAGGAAAAGGAAATATATTATTCAGACTTCATAAATAGCCTCCATGACACCAATAGTGCACAACATATTACTGCCTACTCAGCTGTGAAACAAACTAAGAAACTTAGTATTTTGCGACCAATTTGGCTGCTCATCTTTCTCTTACATTTCTATGGATAAATTCAAAGCCAATTTGCATTCAAGAGACGGGCATTTTGGCATCCGTAAGATGGACCTGGTCTGCATGCTGTGGGGCGGCTGTGAAAACCCACTCCCGCTCATCAGGGGTGAGGGTAGAAGTGAGGACTATATAGAGATGGTGCCAAGTTAAGTCATAGGCTTGGGTGAGCTATTGGAACTCTAAAATATAGGTAGTGGGATCATTAGAAAATGTTCCCAAGCGTTTTTTTTATTTGGGAGAGACCCGTGAGGGAGAATGGCACATGGACCCTGACGCGGCCTTCCACCCCAGCCACTTCATGGAGTGGGCAAACGTGATGGACTGGGTGTGGGAAGCAACAGGGGAGGATAGGGGGGAAGGACAGGGCTGGGGAGGCTGAGGTTGAGGGAGTTGTGGTTGATGAGGTTGAAGGGGTTGGGGGAGTGAGCGGGGCTGGAGGCGAGGGAGTTGTGAAGACTGAGCAGGGGTGTGAGAAGGCTCCCCCGCTTTACAGGAGATGGTAGGGAATAGGGCAGAGGAAGGTAGGAGGGAGGGACAGCGCCTCCAGGGAGTCAGAAAGGGCGGGAGGTAACAGGAGTGTGGAAGAGGCCACCGCAGGTGACTGGCCAGGAGGATGTGGGCTGGGTGGCAGGAGGTACACAGAGAAGGATGAGAGCGGGGCAAGAAGAAAGCCTGAACATATGGAACCTCAGACCATTTGGGGTTTGTTGACAGAAGTTGCCAAGGTCTTGGAGAATAGTGAAATCTAAAGTACCATTTTCTGGCCAGCACAACCCATTGTCCAATGCGTATTGTGGCCACACTTGGTTACAAAAAAAATGACCAGACATTTAGGGTGAATGTCTGGAGCCAGGAGTTAGTCTTCAGTGGAACCGTTTGCTACCCACTTCTCCCTCCCCAATATCCTCTTTGCTAACGTTCTCTGCCATTGAACCTCCACCTGCACCCTCCTCCAATCTGCTGCCACACTACATAAAATGGGAAGTGTTCAACACTTCCCGACCGGTTGTCGTTGTCAAAAAAACATAAGCAGCCTGTTTCTATTAGCCTTAAACACCCTTCCACATTCATTTCACGCCCCCATTTTCCAATCTCCCTCATTCACCGCAAAGGCCTGAAACCTATCATCCAACACCTTTGAACCAACCAACTCATTACGCCTGCACACTCTCCAGGCAACACCCCTATCTTGCCCGTCAAAAAGGCAGACGGGTCCTACTGCCTAGTGCAGGACTTACACCTCATCAATGAAGCCATAGTTACCACCCACCCTGTAGTCCCTAACTCTTACACCCTCCTGTCCTGTAGTCCTTCTAATACCAGCCACTATACCGTACTTGACCTAAAAAATGCTTACTTTACAATTTTGCTAGACCCTGCCTGTCAGTGTTTGTTCGCTTTCATCTGGGGTGTACTCCCACAAAGTTTCCAAAATTTGAGTCATATCTTCAGCCAAGCACTGGCCACGGGCCTGTTAAAGTGTCCTCTCTCACCGTCCACCTTGCTACAGTATGTAAATAACCTCCTGTTGTGCAGTCAGTCAGAAACCAGTTCACTGGAGCATACAGCCCAACTCTTAAACTTCCTAGTTTCTAAAATCTATCGATTCTCACGAGCTAAAGCCCAGCTCTCATGCACAACTGTTTTCTATCTGGGCCTGCAGCTCACTCCCACCACGCGGGGACTCATAACAGACCAGCGCCAAGCAATAAAAAAGCTCCAAACTCCAGAAACTGCAAGCCAAATACTCTCCTTAGGCTTTGTAGGATTTTTTCAGACACTGAATTCCTAACTTTTCTTTATTAGCTAAACATCTTTATGAAGCCACTAAGGCCACTCCTGTTAGCCCCCTAGACTCTCCCCATTTAGTCAAAGCTGCCTTAAACAAACTGCAACATGCCCTCCTTCACTCCCCACCCCTGCGTCTACCAAACCTTGCCAAACCTTTTTTACTTTACACAGACAAAAAACAAAGTATAGCAGTTGGAGTCCTGACTCAGCCCCTGGGGCCCGCTCTATCCCCTGTAGCTTATCTGTTCACACAACTAGATATGACAGTCAGTGGTTAGCAACCATGCTTCCGCTGCATGCCTCCCAGTGGGGACTACTTCTCAAAAGGTGGAACTTTTTGCTCTCACTCGAGTGCTCCATCTAGCCAAAGGAAAAACATCGTATATATATTCTGATTCTAAATATTCATTCCTTATGTCACACCACCATCTGGAAGGAGTGGGGATTTCTGACTACCAAAGGGTCCCCCATAGTAAATGGTAAATTAATAGCTAATCTCTTACAGGTTCTTCAGCTGCCAGAAAAATTGGCCATCATCCATTGCAGAAAACATCAAACTGATAACTCTCTTGTCACACAGGGGCAACAATAAGGCAGATGCTACTGCCAGAAACCTCACTGCCAACCCTGGCAGCCCAGCTCCAATTCTCCACTTCACTATCCCTGAAGTACAACCCTTTTACACAACCCAAAAGGAAGCTACCCTCACCCAAAAGGGAGGAACATACATGTTTCTAAATAAAAATGTTGTTATTATATTAATGAATCAGGTATAATTGAGCAAATGTTAAAGCACTCCGCACCATGGCCGATGAAATCAGGAAACGTCAGTGAAGCACCACCAGTTTCTCATGGTTTCAAACTCCTGTCATGGCTTGGGTTATGCCCCTCACTGGGCCTCTGATAATGATCTGTGCACTTTTCCTTTTAGCTCCTGTGTGTTTAAATTGCAGGAACGAATGAAAGATATCTCCAACCTGACCTTCAATCAGCTTCTTCTCACCCTTACAGTCCGCTGCTGACCGGCCGGGGCTCTGAACCTTCCAATTCTTAATACCCCCCTTCTTCGCCCTATTTCAGCAGGAAGTAGTTAAAACTAAACACGTTGCCCCACTACCACTATTAAGAAGTTTGGAATGTTTGGGCTAGGTCAGGACCGGGCAGCCCCCACCTCCTCTCTGGCTCCTCAGGAAGATGAAACTTCACAGTCCCCATTCCCAGCCTCTTGGGAAGATGGATGACCTATTGAACTATGCAACTCATGCCCCAGCACCCCAGGAAGCGATTTACCTTCCCAGGCTGGTCTGTATAGCTCCTTCCCCAGCACTTCAAAGAGCAGGTCTGCAAACAACAAGATGACTTCCCACCGGTAGCATCCTGACTCAAGGCCCTGCAGCTGCAAGCAATAAAAGTTCTCTCTTCTGTCAACATATACTTCCTTAGCTCGAGCCCTGTATATCTCCCACCGCCTCACCAACAAGCTATGATTTCCCTGACATAACTTGTTGGGTCTCGGAACCGCCGGGGGGGGGCTCGTGCCCCCGACCCTTTCTCTACTCTCCCTTCTCTCCCGGGAGTTCTTTCCTTGCTTCAATAAAATCTTTCTCAATTCACATTCCTGGCTAAATTCTGTCTCTGTTCTGTGTCTCCATCTCCAACCTCTCAATAACCTCAGTAGGAGCCCTGGTGGTGTAGTGGTTCTGTGCTGTGCTCCAGTCCACAGTTCAAATCTGCCAGCAACTCCGTGGGAGGAAGACTGGGCTTTCTACCCCCGTTAACAGTTACAGTCCCTGAAACCCACAGAGAGTCACTGTGGGTCAGCATCAACTCAAAGGCAGTGAGTTTGATTTGGGGTTTTGCTTAATTTATATGAAGAATTCTAGGTGTAATTTCCTTTGTTAATAATAAATGTTCTCCTGTCCTTGGGCCTTAAAAGACCAACCAAATAGTTCTCAAATCAACCCTTTCTTCCCCAATTATCCACAAGGTCATCTCCTAGGTCACATGACTTGTTTATGCACTTGTTTTCAGTTCTCCGTTCATAGAATCCCTTTCTTCTGAGATTAAGTATGCTTTCTAAAAAAGTTTTGGTTACATTTATTCTTGTGTTTGGAGGAGGAGAATAGGTTTCATCTTTTTCACAAGATGAAAGTTTTATCACCAGAGAAAAATTAGCAAATCAAATGTCCCTCAATTATTGAATCATTGAGTAATATGTGAAAACATCCCTGTAAAATGAGGTTACTCAAAAGGATATTCGTTAATGATTGATAAGTGAAAAAGAAAATTGTAGAAGTGTTTTCATGATATAAAATACCCCAAGGGTTCATACAGTGACTACTGGATGAGTAGATTTAAAATGAATGCTAAACTCTATTTTGTATGGCGACTCACTGAATGCTCAAACAGCAAGTATCATTTTCATGGTAATCAAAAAGGACATCTAAATTCAATATATATGAAAACATTCTCCTGAGTCTATTCTAACAGGCAGAAGGTTAGTCATACATAGTTCTACTTCTTACTACCAATTAGCCGTAATTAGAGAAATTTAAGAGGGACAAGAGAGAAGAAACTGAGATTTTACTTTCAGTTTAAATAGAGTGGTCAGAATATCTGCATCATGAGCAATCTGCAGTTTCATCAATAACTGTTCGATTTGAAAAACAAGTCCTCATTTGCTTAATGTAAGGCCACGTGTGATTGCTGCAGAGCCTGCTTTAGGGCCAGTCTTCAGAAAAAGAAACAGCAAAGCTGGCCAGGCTGAGGGGAGCCACACTCCAAAGGTTGCATCTGCAAAGCTATTTCTATAACTCGGAATAAGAATTTAAGACTTTAATTAGAGAGCCTATTTGAAGGTTCCTCTTTGAACTTGCCTAGTCTAGTTATTTAAACATATCATTCAATATTTATCTTCCCCACTGAAAAGAATACCTCTTTTTCAGTCACCTAATAATATACCACTATCACTATTGCATTGTAATGTAATTTTGTTTCAGGAAATTGAACTGCTTGAGAGGGCAAGGTCTTTGGGTTGGTAATTTTTTTAATTACCTAGATGACAACAAAGAAATGCTTGTTGAATTACAAAGAATCTTTATCCCTTCATCAATCTAACAGTGATTTTGTAATTATGGGTTATATATCAGGCTCACTTCTATTTGCTGGTGAAATAGCCACTGTTAAAAACACCCCAAAGCCTTACCATGATGGTGCTGAGATAATAAATAATAATAATAAACAATATAAAATAGTAAGAGGTGTCATGTGTTAAGCTAAACGTACTTTGTAAAGAAATGATGCCAGAAAGAAATATAGGGAGTATTGGCATCAGATGCTAGTTTCCATAGGATGACCTGGGTAGATTTCACTGTGAACGGGTGACTTGTGTACAAGTCTGATGGCAGGGAGGGGGTGTGTTATGTGATTATCTAGGGAAGAACATTCAAGTAGAGTGAAAAGCAAAAACAAAGACCACCATGTCACAGTACATCTGTTAATCTAGAATCAGTAAGAAGGTCACTGCAGTTAGAGTCGAGATACAAAGAGAAAATTACATGCATATATTTATAGGTTTGGTATTAAGGCAGCAGATGGCCATTGGACCTATACTCAAGTACTTACTCGATGCAAGAACACTGCTCTATCAAATTGGTATTCCATGATGCACACCTTCCTGACATGATCACTGAAGACAAATGTGTGCATAAGCAAATGTGGTTAAGAAAGCTGATGGTGCCCAGCTATCAAAAGATACAGCATCTGGGGTCTTAAATGCTTGAAGATAAACAAGCGGCCATCTAGGTCAGAAGCAACAAAGCCCACATGGAAGAAGCACACCAGCCTGTGTGACCATGAGGTGTCAAAAGGATCAGGTATCAGACACCAAAGAACAAAAAAATCATATCATTATAAATGAGGGTGAGTGCAGAGTGGAGACCCAAAGCCCATCTTCAGGCAACTGGACACCCCCTTACAGAAGGGTCACAGGGAGGAGATGAGCCAGTCAGGGTGCAGGATAGCAACGATGAAACATACAACTTTCCTCCAGTTCTTAAATGCTTCCTCCCACCACTGTCATGATCCCAATTCTACCTTACAAATCTGGCTAGACTAGAGGATGTATATTGGTACAGACAGGAACTGGAAACACAGGGAATCCAGGACAGATGATCCCTTCAGGACCAGTTCTAAGAGTGGCAATACTGGGAGGGTGAAAGGAGGGTGGGATGGAAAGGGGGAACCGATCACAAGGATCTACATATAACCTCCTCCCTGGGGGATGGACAACAGAAAAGTGGGTGAAGGGAGACGTCGGACAGTGTAAGATATGACATAATAATAATAATTTATAAACTATCAAAGGTTCATGAGAGAGGGGGGAGCGGGGAGGGAGGGGGAAATGAGGAGCTGATACCAAGGGCTCAAGCAGAAAGAAAGCAAATGTTTTGAGAATGATGATAACAAATGTATAAATGTGCTTGATACAATGGATGTATGTATGGATTGTGATAAGAGTTGTACGAGCCCCAATAAAATTATTTAATAAGGGCACTACAAGTCAGAATCACTCTAACGAAAATAAATGTTTTTTTTTTTCTTAAATTTTTGAGAAGGCTAACAGCTTGCATTCAGTGCACCAGTTCTAGTAAAAGAGGGTGTGTGTGAAAAAAAAAAGAGACATAAAGGGTAGACACATATCTTGTAGTACTTTGTCAACTCTTGTAAGGACTTTGGAGTTTAGATGAGATAACACACGTGCTTCAGAGATCAACTATACAAAAGAATGTTATACTTTATCCTGGTGTTTGGAGTTGGAGAGGGTATCGTGAACAGAGAAGTGATTGCTCTGAATTGCAGTTATTACAGGATCATGGAGCCCTGGTGGTGTAGGAGTTACTCATTGGGCTCTGATCCACATGGTTATCCTTCAAAAGCACCAGCAGCTCCAAGAGAGAAAGACTGGGTAGAAATACTCCCATATCCAGTTACAGACCCATAGTGGGTTACAGTGCATCAGCATTGACTCACTGTCAGGGAGTTTGAGCTTTTTTATACTGTTGGGTGTGTTGAGGGAAAATGGTAGGAAAAAAGGAGAGAAAGGGCATGCAAGTGGAAGTGACTGCACTAACATAGGAGAGTGATGGTGGTTTCCTAAGCACGGGTTATAGCAGTAGAAGTAGCAATAAATTGCCAATTTCTGGACATATGTCTAAACATTGGATTTACTAACAATTGGATGCAAGAACTGCATCTGTAAAGGTGAGAGACATAGAAATAGAGAACGTAAGTGAGAGAGAGAATTGAAAATTGGCATTGGTAATAATTAGCCATGTCTAACCTAAGGAAAATTATTCTTCTTTGTTACATAATTTCTTCAATTAAAAATGCCTGTGACCTTTGGAAGTGGTATCTTTGAAGACATTATGAATTATGCTAACACGATGTCATACTGGAGTAGGCTGGGAGGGAGGGTCCTAGGCTTAGTGGTATCGTTATGAAAGAAGAGAAGGGGCCAGGGATCCAGAGGAAGGGTAGTTGAGTGGAAACATACTTAAAAGCTGAGGAACTCCAGGGCCATCATAAGCTGAAACAATCTTCTCTCAGAGACTTGGAGGCAAACATGACCTGTTGACACTTTTAATTGGAATCTTTACTCTCCAGAACCATGAGACAAAAAATGTATGTTCTTCAAATTCACCACTGCATGGTATTTATTATAACACTAGACAGGAATACCCATACCCATGATCAACTTTTTTGAGAAGTAAAAAAAAATTAAATACATTTAACTACCTGATATACAAAATAGAATACCTTGAGAGTTCCACCTGATAGTCATTTAACCCACCGCCTCTGTGAGCTAGGGGTGCTTATTATTTTCATGTTGTGGGCAAGGAAGCACATACCCACAGAGGTTCATAAACAATGTTTCTGTGATCTCACAGCTGGGATTTGACAAAACCAGGAGTGGAACCTAAGCATTACAGTTTCAGAGCCTACACATTTTAATAAAAATAGCTGATAGCTGATATTGTGTCTTAAACTAAAAGCATAAAATTTTCTTGTAATATTTAAAAAATTCAATGTACTATAGCATACACACATACATGCATATTTGCATATGCACATATATGCAAATTGACTTTAAAAGTTTTTAGAATGATGGAATTTAAAAAAATTAAAATTTCTATGACATTTTTGATGCCCCCTTGCATATACTTTTACTAAAGATTACGAAAGTGTTATCAAAGGTACATCTACGCCATCTAGTGGCCATACTAAGTTCAGCATATTAAACTGTGAAACATACAAACAGTATTTGTTCAATGATTCGACCTGTAAAGATGTAAAGATAACAATGAAACTATGTACATTTATTTTCTTTAAAAATTTCAGCATTCATCTTCCATTTGGCCTAACCAATCCATTTTAGTGATTTACCTAATTGTATATGAATGTTTGTGGCTGTTTTTCTGTGATAAGAAAACTGTGACAACCCATCAATAGGTGCTTACATACTTTCAAAACCTTCCCAGTGTAATTTGAGTGGACATTTACTGGGCAAGTTCATTTTTCATTACACAATTCAAATGCATTTTGATTCATGACATTGAATTCGTGACATTGTCACAAAGTAATAACACTCTCACCACTTATTCTCTGTTTACTTAGCACTCTTTCCTCACACCATCTGCCTTCAGAGCTTTATCGCTGGGCAAGTGATGCCCTTCTGTCTCAAGTGCTTGATTGTTCTGAGATGTTATTATTCACCTGTAGGTTTGTTAGGTTTCTCAGGTTGGAAATACCTCAGTTTTTGGCTTCGCATGAGGAAGAATCCATGCTGAAGCCTGGTATGTGATCCAAGTGGGTTTTTATAAAGGACAGAAGTTTCAGGTTTTATAGTCACTGAACACGGGCAACTCATGGGACTGAACACTCCCACATGGTGGCCTGAGGCCAGAGAGAAATTGGCATAGCTAAGCTGAAGGCTAAGTAGCAGATGGAGGAAAAAAAAAAAAAAAAAGAACAGAGGTCTCCAGGTTCCAGCCTTTAGGGTCTTTGGCTGGGAGGCATGGTCAATGGTACTGGTTGACCCTATTGGCTTAATTAAGCCCACCTGGCCTAGTTTGGGCCCACCCCCTAGTTCTAGCTACCTAACATTTCCCCCATTGAAGGAATGTGGACTCAAATCTTTGGGGTACTGGGCGACGGCATCTTTAGAAGTTCCTGCTGGCAAAGGTGGAAGTGGGGTTTTGGGTCCACACCCTTCCTACTCTGTTGAAAGGAGTGGTTCTCTGGGCCCACAGTGGGTGAGGGGAGGTGATCCAGGAGCTGGTGACGTTGGTCCAGGAGCTCAGAGACCTTGGTAACCTGAGAACTTCTGGAAGAAGCAAAACAGGCTGTGAGATTGCAGTGCCCATGGAGATGTGGGTTAGTGTCACGTGAAGTTTAGAAAAGAAGAAATCTTAGGACAGACACGCATGGATGCAAGTTTACTTTAAACAGGAATGGTATAAACGTATTTACTGGCTTAAAGACTGTGATGGGTCTGAGGTAGGGTTTTCTGTGAAGCACTTATCTGTCCTGGGGTGGCAGTGAAACACCCCCAACAGCTCTCAGGGGTGCTTGTCTGTCTGCTCTGCTTCTGAGGAGTCTGGGTGCAAACAGCTCCCATGGTTCCACCCATGAATGGTGCTGAGATAGTTTATTGTGCCAGCCTGGCTGATAAACGCAGGTGGGATTGACTGAGGGGCAGAGAGATGGATGGCTTGGTGAGCCTTGCCTTTCTTGTCTCT
>NW_022103905.1:19549-30754 GCF_000313985.2 Echinops telfairi | reverse complement strand
TTATTTCTTGTATTGTATATTTATCTGTATATGATTTAACAGTTCATTTCTCATTATATATCTAATTATCTTTATAAATAAATATATTATATTATCAGGAATTTGGTTTTATCTCTTTAGAGAACCCTGTCTAACACAGGTGCCCAGGGTCAGGGAAGAAGGTAAGGACAGAATAAGAACCTCAGTATCTAGGAGGACATGCACTGACCTTGCTGCCACATTGATTGCTCACCTGAGGTTCCAGAGCTGTTATAGCTCTCTTGCTGCTTCACTGGCTGGGCAGGCCAATCTTCAATAAGCAGCTGCCCACTGGCCTACAGGTGCCTTCCCTCCTGGTTGTTGGCCATAGGAGGACGAAGGACTGCCTGGTGGCCAGTCTGCTTGCTTTGATGGCCTGACCCTCTGGGGTGGGGGTGGGGGGGCACCTATTCTGGTTAGGGCAGTCCTATTTCCAGGGGCCTGGCTCCCGACACACATAGCACTTGGCACTGTGAAAACCTGGGAGGTAGTCGATGGACAGTGGTTAGCAAATGAGGCCAGTACCTTGGTGTGTCTGATGTCCTTCCTTCTCTCCTTCTACTGAGCCTGCACTACCCCTCCTGTTCCCTACCAGCGCCCATCTCTTCTAGGATAACTCTTTCTGGCTTCTGCACGAACTTCTGGAGCTTTTTCTGAATGTCTGGTGCTGCCTGTGTGAGAAATTTTCCCCTGAGTGAGACTTGCCCTTCATAGGACTCTACGTCTACACCAGTGTGATTTCTCAGGGTCTCTTTTAGCAGCTCCAAAAAGCCATGGGGCTTTTCTCAGGCCCCTCATGAGTCGCTGTCATTTCGGCACAATTAATGGCTTTTTGCCTACCTGACTTCAGTCTACTTTTGATGCACACCAGAAAATGTTCCTGTGCCCGCTCATCCATGGGATCATCATATTCCCAAGCAGGGTCAGTAGAAGGCACAGCTGTTTCTCCTACTGGGTACTTATTATTCATCACCTGTGAATTCTCTGCAAATTTCCTAGCACTTTTTAGCACTCATCCTTTCTCAAAATCTGTCATAGTCTGTCCCAGTGTGACCATTACATCCTTCCAAGTTAAATCATAGACGAGGGTGAGGTGCTGGAAGCTTTGTACTGTTCAGTTTGTCAGAGTAACTGCCCAGGTCACGTTTAATCTGCTTGAGTTCAATCAGGGTGAAAGGCCTCTGGACTTCGTGGGGACCGAGCAGAAGGCCAAGGAGCAGCTGGAAAAAAAGAGCTGTGGTCTCCAGGTTCCAGCCTTTAGGGTCTTTGGCTGGGAGGTATGATCAACAGTACTGGTTGACCTCATTGGCTGAATTCAGTACACCTGGCCTAGTTTGGGCCCACCCTGTGGTTCCTGTTTCTAGCTACTGAACAGGTTATCTGCCTTTTGCCTCAAAGTGGGGCCACAAAGTTACGTTTAGTTCCAAGGATGTCTTTAGTTGCTGAAGGATGTCTAAGCCCACAGTCTCAGGGGCTCTATCAGGCTATCTCAGAAAAGTAAACCTGGTCTTTTTATGTGATTTTAAGTTTTGTTCCACAATTTTCTCTCACTCTCTCAAGGATCTACTGTGGGATCCCAGCTCTGTCTCCCCGAGAGAGATATGCCAAACATTAGAGGCTGTTTGCCAGCATATGGTGGGAGATCAAATGCTTAGAGATATTCTCCCTAAAGGCATTCAGCCCTCAGTCTGGTCCACAGTAGGTGGGACTCACACCCTACTGTTAAGTATAGTAATTGTTCCATGGAGAGCCAGACAACAAGTCAAACCTGCTCAGTGACATCCAGAGTCAGGCTGGCATTCTGAATCTAGGATCCGCCCATCTTGTCACATGTCTACCCCAGTCCCTCCCCTTCCTCTTGCATGTATATCCCTAGTCTCCCTCCCATTACTATATTACCTATAATACTACCCCTTCCTGTGATGTATGTCTGTACCTGTAATTAGGGCACTTGCATGCCTCCCAAAGGTATATAAGCCTTGGTTAGAAATAATGAGCTCTCGATATGACAAATAATAATTTGTAAATTATCAAAGGTTCATGAGAGAGGGGGAAGCGGGGAGGGAGGGGGAGAAATGAGGAGCTGATGCCAGGGGCTTAAGTGGAGAGCAAACATTTTGAGAATGATGAGGGCAATGAATGTACAAATGTGCTTTACAGAGTTGATGCATGTATGGATGTGCTAAGAGTTGAATGCACCTCTTGTCCTCCTTGCTCCCCTGTCCCCTCTCACCTTGTCCTCCTTCCCTTCCCCTTCTCTCCTGCCCTGTACCACCAAGAGGAGCTGAGGTGAGAATGCTACCATTATTTCAATCTCTCTTCTGTCTCTCTTATTTTTTGACTTTACTATAATCTTTATTTATTATCGCCGTACAAGTGTGCCTGCTGGGCCTGTGAAGATATGTTAGGGGCTGGCTCCCCTGACAGATCTAGCACTGTGGTCCTTCTCAGAACACTCCAAAAAGGTAGCCAGGCACAATCAAGTTCTTATAATCAGTGGTAGAGGTGGCAGTTCATTAGTCTTTTGAACTAATTATATCTTTGTATCTGATTTTCTATGCTTTGAGTAGTTTTTCTCCAGTTATGGAGATAATAATCGTTGCACCTTATATGGTTGCTCACAGCCATTTAAGTCCTAATCACTCACCAAGACAGAATGCAGAACATTGTCCTGATGGACTATGTCTGGCACATTGACCTTGGCTACGTCTTGAGCCTCTTAGGACATCTACTCATTCCTTTCAAATGTTTGGTGAGGGTGAAAACATTTCCGTAATTTTTCAATATATATGCTCAAATATACATGAATCCATGCATTAATAAAAATTCATGGATATTTTTAGAAATGTCTTTTGTCAAGCCTATATGTCCTTGTGTTCTTAATCAAATTCACCTTCCCACTCTTTTTTAGCTTCAATGTTTATGTCTGTATCTATTCATAGATTACTGTTACTGCTATTATTGTAGGATTGGATATGTAATAATATTTACTTTTGTATTCAATTGTTTTGCTCCTCTCAGCATCTTCTTAGCATTTATTATTTTATGCTGACCTCCCTTTTATTGTGTATTGTCTTTCTTTTCACTCAAATAAACGGACTACTCTTGCACATTGTTGTTGCTGTTGTTAAGTGCCAGTTATGACTTATCACATCCCAATGCATAATATAATTAAACAATGCCCAGATTGTGCCATCCTCCCAATCATTGCTGTTTGAGTTCATTGTGCAGCCATTTTGTCAATCATCTCCTTGACAGTCTTCCTTAAATTTCAGTGATAAAAACACAAACCAATTATAGTGACAAAACAAGTCAATAATTGCCTAAGATTTTAGTTGAATAGAGGGATATATTGGAAAAAAAGCACAACGAAATGTTGTAAAATTTTAAAATATTTTATGTTTGATTTTAATGATGGCATCTATGCTGTATAAATATATCAAAACTCATCAAAGTGTACATTTGAAATATTTATATCTTACCTTACATAAATTAGACCTCAAATAAAGTAGAATTTCTTTAAAACTAAGAAACAATAACTAAAATGACATAAATACTGAACAAATGAAACTTCAAATTATGTAGCTACTCTATTTTTTATGAATTATTATTAATGCAACTTCATTTCAAAATATCATGTTTATTTATATAAAAAATAAAAGAGATAAATAAGTGAATGATTAGGAAACTGTGGGCACAGTAGAAAGATTCAAGCAATCTTGCCTCTAAAATTCAACTTTCCAATGATTACCTTTGGCAATATACTTAGTCAGAAATTTCATTTTCTCACTTATAAATTTGAGATATTATTATCTCCTTCAAAAGTTTTCTATAATGTTTAATAAAAATCATATGTAACATATTGTGCTAAGTACATACTTTAATACGAATTTAATAAATATCACATTTGTTATCATTAAAATTAGAGAACTTTTTTCCCAACACTTTTATTGGCACATAGTTTACATATCATACATCTGAATAGTTCAATCATTTAATCATATCAAGGGGAATTGTACAATCAGTACCACATCCATCTTAGAGCATGCACACACGCACACACACACACACATCCATGGTTAAATCACCTTTAAAATGAGTTGTACAATCATGATCAGTGATCAGGTCTAGTGCTCACCTGCCCCCTCCCACTTTCATTATTTACTCCCAATCCCCCTTTCCCTCCCTATCCCTCATCCCCAAGCCCCGAATTCCCGATACTTCCTTGTTTCAGTTATTATTGTTATGTATCCACTTCTCCTGTTCTGGGAAGTCCAACAGAAAACAATGAAAAACAAATCGCACTAAAGTGGTAAGGATAAGATCATATTAGTATAAAGACAAAAATACATATAATGCATAAGGGGGAGAAGGCCCCCATCAAAATTCATGAAGCCAGGGAAGAAATATCTGTCATAGGACATCTAACAGATATTTGCACACAGAAAAAATTCAGGTCTTGTCTATAGGGAGGTCAACTGACCAAGTATCGAGTTCGATCTAGCATAATCAAGATTACAATGGTCTCTGCCTAATAGTAAGGCTGTTCAGGACTCTTGCCTTTGGCTAGAGCTGATCTGCCAGCAGCTCAGACTGACTGCATACTCTGCAGATGAGTTTTGGGCTCCCACTTTCCTTCATAGTCTTCTACAAAATGTGCATTCATAATTTTAACTCTGATACTTTTCTCTTCACCATATTCAAATTTTGTAATCTTTGATTGTGATCTTTGAATCACACAAGCTGGTATGCTTCTTCTGTGTGAACTTAGAATTGGATCCTTTAAGACCCCAGACACTATTCTGATTGATAGCTGGGCACTATCTACTTTCTTCACTACACTTTACTGTAGTGCCCTTATCTTCACTGATAATTTCATGAAGGTGAGTATTGAGCAGGGCCATGTTGTAAGAACTAGGTGGTTTTACGTTGGAACCAGGATTCAGTGTAAGCCCAGAACTCATTCCTGGATCTATGCTTTTTTTTTTTTTTTACTGTAACTTGGAAATTAATACATAGATCATACCATTCCATAGTTTAACTATGTCAAACAGAATTGTACAATTGCTTCTGTAATCAGTATCCAAACATGCTTCTCCTTCCTGGGATTCTTGATGTTTTATCCTTCTTATATCCCCCATTCTCTCTATATCACCCCTCACTCCAAACTCTTGTTATGTTTTTATTCCCCCTATAGGTTCAACATCCTTGGGCTTCATTTACCAAAAACCAGAGAGACAAATAAAACAGCTTCAAGAGGGTGACTCCCAATGGAAATGCACCTCTGAGATATACCCTCATATACATAAGCGTAAGCAAAATATACCAGAATAGCCATCACAAGATTTCCAGGATAATACATCTCTTAATATGGTATGCAGGTCAGGTAATTTAAATAGCAAGATCTGGTTTGTCCACCAACCAACAGTATATCGCTCTTGATACATGTGTCTTCTGCTTCCTCAGACACCATGTGTTTTCCGGATTAAGTCCTCAGGTTACAAGTGTGTCTGAGGTATTGTCCAGTTCACCCAGTGGGGCTCCCATATGGGATTCTCACCAGTGCAGCTTCTGGAGCATGCCTTGTGCCCCAAAGATCCACGATTCAGTGTCCCTGTGCTCTCTGGTACCTGCTCTGGGTTCTGGGTATACTCCCAGATGCCCTAGGTCAATTCTGCCCACTCACTGCTTGCCACTAAAGACCCTTTTCACCTAATGTTCCCAAGAGCATCCTCAGCCTCTCTCCTCCACATTCCCCCACTCCGATGTTAACACTACCTTCCCCCCCTCTACAGACATGCATTTATGTTACCCCCAAACTTGACCAATCCCTCTGCCCACTTCCACGCTGACCCTCCCATCAGTAAGCCTTACCCCTCTGACAGGACTGCCTCCCTCTCCAAGGGAACTGTCCTCAGATCCACATGGCTACCACTGGGAAGACAGCATTCACCTTCTCCCCTGTCCATTTGATCCCAACTGTCATGAGGCGCCCTCCAGCCAAGTGCCCTACACTATGCTTACCTGGAGTGAATGGTGTGTGGTACAATGGCACTGGTCTGCCTCTTTACCAGGCTGTCTGGTAACCTGGTCAGAAGAGTATATGGCTGGAAAGCTTGAGTTTGTGTCTGTTTTGCTGCTTGTTGCTATCACAGTGGACTCAAACGGTATTTGTCCTTTGGTGTTGACTAACTTCACTCAGCATAATGTCTGCCAGATTCTTGAACCCATTGCGGTTTTTTTTTGCTGTTTTTAAGGGATGTGTGGTATTCCATTGTGAATACCCACTCTTCTATTGATGGGAATTTAGGCTGTTCCATCTTCTTGCTACTGTGAACTGTGCTGCAATGAACATGGGGGAGCAAACATCTGATCATGATCTGTTCATTACTTCTTTGGGGTATATGCCTAGTAATGGTATTGCTGGATCATATGTTAGTTCAATTTTCATCTGTTTTAAGTATTGCCATATTGCCTTCCACAGTAGCTCTAAGTATTTACAAGTCAACCAGCAGTGGACATGAGTTCCTGTCTCACAACACCATCTCTGATATTTGTTGTTTTCAGTTTTTTTTTTACAAACTCTTCTACAGTAATGAGCATTAGGTCATATCTTACGGTTACTTTACTTTGCATTTCCCATATGGCTAATGACCAGGAGCATTTCCTCATGTGTTTATTAGCCATTCGAGTGGCATCCTTTGTGAATCACCTGTTCAGTTCTTTTGACCTCCTCAGCATGCTATTAGTTTTAGCTTGTTGTACATTTGTAAAATTCTGTAGATTTTAGTAATTAGTCCTTTGTCTGTTATGTCGTTACAAAATATATTTTCACAGGTTGTGGGCTCTCTTTTGACTCTTCAAATAAAGCCTTTCGATGAACACAATTATTTTATTGTTAACAGGTCCCATTCATATATTTTATAGTCCACAGCATGTGTTTTGTTTTTTAAATTCTGGTAGTCCATGTATTCGCTGCACTAAGGCTCCTATCATGATAGCTTTGGGTTTTACATTTAGGTCTTTGTTTCATTCTTCTGCATGTGGATATCCAGCTTTCCCAATGCAATTTATTGAAGGGGGCACCTGCTTCCCATTTAGTGTCTTTCAGGCCTCTGTCAAAAATCAGTTGTCTCAACCGCTGAAAACAAAGCGGGTGAATAAGCAAATGTGGTGAAGAAAGATGATGGTGCCTGGCTATAAAAAGATATAGCATCTGGGGTCTTAAAAGCTTGAAGTTAAACAAGCGGCTGTCTAGCTCAGAAGCAACAAAGCCCACATGGAAGAACATATTAGCCTGTGTGATCATGAAGTGTCGAAGGGATCACTGAAGACAAATGGGTGCATAAGCAAATGTGGCGAAGAAAGCTGATATTGCCCGGTTATCAAAATGTATAGCGTCTGGGGTCTTAAAGGTTTGAAGGTAATCAAGCGGCCATCAAGCTCAGAAGCAACAAAGCCCACATGGAAGAAGCATACCAGCCTATGCGATCACGAGGTGTCACAGGGATCAGGTATAAGGCATCATCAGAACAAAAAAAATCTTACCATAGTGAATGATGGGGGGAGTGCGGAGTGGAGACCCAAAGCCCATTAGCAGGCCACTGGAGACTCCCTTGCACAAGGGTCTCGGGGAGGAGATGAGCCAGCCAGGGGGCGATGTAGCAACGATGAAAAATACAACTTTCCTCTAGTTCCTAAATGTTTCCTCCCTGCTCCCACTATCATGATGTGAATTCTACCTTGCAAGTCTGGCTAGACCAGAGGATGTACACTGGTACAGATAGGAACTGGAAACACAGGAAATCCAGGGCGGATGATCCCTACAGGACCAGTGGTGTGATTGGTGATACTGGGAGGGTAGAGGGAGAATGGGTTGGAAAGAGGGAACTGATTACAAGGAACTATATGTGACCTCCTCCCTGGGGGATGTCCAACAGAAAAGTGGGTGAAGGGAGACATTGGACAGGGCAAGATATGACAAAATAATAATTTATAAATTATCAAGGGCTCGTGAGGGCGGGGGGAGCGGGGAGGGAGGGGAAAATGAGGACCTAATGCCGGGGGCTTAAGTGGAGAGCAAATGTTTTGAGAATGATGAGGGCAATGAATGTACAAATGCGATTTACACAATTGATCTATGTAAAAAAAAATCAGTTGTTTGCATGCAGATATTTTTATTTTGGATATTCTATCCTAATCCATTGGTCCGTGTATCTATCATTATACTAGTACCAGGCTGTTCTGACAACTGTGACTCTATAGTAGGTTTTGAGGTCAGGTAGAGCAAGACCACCTACTTTGTTCTTCTTTTTGAGGAGTTCTTTGCCTATCTTGGGCTTCTTCTCTCTCCAAATGATGTTGGTAATAATTTTTTCCATTTCTTTGAAGAATGATGCTTGGATTTAGATTTTATTGAATTTCTATAGTGCTTTAGGCAATATTGACATTTTCACAATTTTGAGTCTTCCCATCTACAAACATGGGATGATCCTGTGTTAGCCAGGGATCCCTAGAAAAACAAAACCAGGACACTTATGATTATAAATACATATAAGGATAGGTTTATATAGTGAGAAGGAATATAATAGCTAATTAGTCCAAACAGCAGTACAAAGCACTCATTTCAACTCACTTTCATGAAACAGTCAATATACTGACGGTCCTTCAACTCATACCATCTGCTGGTCCAAGGTCAAGTAAGCAGACAGCAGAATCAGCCATCAGGCAAGAGAAGCAGAGTTGTCCCAAAGGCAGCAGAGGAAGCATGGGGTAGCAACAGCCAGTATTGAGGGAGTGTAGCTAAGCCAATCCAGATGGAATCTCAAGCTCTAGAAATACATGCACACCAAGATGATCCAGGAGCAGTGTGGCAAAGCAGGTCCTGATGGAGCCTAAAGCTTTAGCAATGCACAACAAAATGACAAAATCCATGGGTTGGCTCATCCCACAGATAGTGCAACATATGGTTGAGGCAAAGGACTAGCTCAAGCATGCTGGTCCTAGCACCAGCGAGAAAGAGGAAGAGGCTGGCTTCACAGAGTCATTTATCTCATTTGCCTTCCAATCAAGCTGTAAGCTGATTAAACTCTGCCCACATGTTCCTACAGGAGCCTCATTAGCACAATAAACCCTATCACAGTTCACCCCTTGCCAACTTGACACTCATACACAATTCTTTAGCCATGTATAATTTCCAGACATTAATGAAATCACAATTACACCTAATATCATATAGCTGGCATACATATAAATGAAGCCACACTGAATTATTTCGATCTGGTATATTATACATGAACAAGGGAACAATATTCAATAAGCACATAATAAAGAAGAAATACTGACAATCACAAACCTTGCTTTTGCAATTGATCATGTGGTCAAAACTGATAGGTAGAACTGCCTTTCTCCACTACTCATTCTGTATTTCCTTTGCTCTCTGCCATTTCCTCAGCTGGCTGTGGGTGTCTGGACCTTTAGCAGTCCTCTCTGGGTTTACTTTAATCACAGAGCATGGTAGTACTAAGAAATGGCCTTGGGCCCCACATGGCATTTCAGCATGTAGTTTAGTTAGTCTGCTTAAGTTTGAGTTGTTTAGGTGGATCTATTGAGTGGGGTGGCTCAATAGAGTCTAGGGACTCAATATACTCTTCTGGGTCATAAGCCTATATGTTGCCATCTCATGTTTCAGGGTTCCATGTTTTTCTATTTAAAGCCCTCATGTTAATATCAGACACTGTTCAACCGACAACTCAGCTGATGCTGTAATTCAGATACTCATATAATGAGACTCTGGATTTGGTAGGCTATGTGAACTCTATTCAAAGCCTCTCCTTTGAAGCATATGCAGAAGCTTTTAAGTCTTTTATTTAGTATTTGAGGTGTGCTCTGAGGTTCTTATATCATCCTTTTGCTTGATCACATTGTCTATTGTAAGGAAGATCAGCCAACCAGTTTTTCTATATTTCCCATCCTGACAAAATTGCTAAAAAATATCAAACACACAATTACCCAGTGCCTCTCCTCTCACCAGCATTCATCTATTGGTGACGATATCATGGATATTAACTTTGCCACTTCACACCATGGATTAACACCATTCTCTCCAGTACTAGTGGCAGACTTATTTATGCTTTTCAGGGTAGAGGCAGCATTCTCAGTACTGTTAGGCCTAATCGGGCTGGGGAACCAATTCAAGAAAACCATATTTATCATCTTGTTTCTCTAGAACCACTCCTGGTACCAATTGCTAGGGTACCTTTGGACGGGGGTACTAATGAAACAAAGCATGAAGATGGAGAGTAGATGCTTATTCGACCTCTGCCTCATGGCAGTTCTTCTTTCGCTAGCCAGAGGTCAGATAGGGCCACACTCTTTACTCGATTGTTTTCTGGAAAGGACATGGGAAGTGAAAGTTTTGACTCATAGAAGTTCTCTTATTTAATGAAATAAGCAAAAAATGAATGTGATAAATGTAAATTTTGAGCTAAGGGTATGAAATCACCCTTTGAAATTCTCCTCTGAGACCATGCCTCTTAGTCAAAATGGCTGACAGAAGGTCAAAATGACTGGCAGAAGGCCCCACCTTGGCTTGATGCAACCAGTGGCCTAAGGCCATATTATGTATCAGTGGGATAGTTTAGATAAAAAAGGATTGAACTTGACTTTTAAGAAATGTGCTTAGGCTCTGGATCTACTAGGTTTATACTGATTTCTTCTGCCCATGTCATCAAAATAATGATCGATAGAAATGATTATTAGGAAGTGTAAAAATAGAGAATTTGTAAAATCGCTGTCTTCAGCCAATAATTTGAATCTTTAAAAGGGTTAGGGCAGGCCAGAAAAGAAGGCTCTGAAAAGATAAGCCCCACCCAGTGTCTTAATGTGCTCAGGACATTTGCATTTGAAGAGACTTGATTAGGGGGCTGTTGACAGACTGAAGGGGAAAAAAAAGGAACCCCTTGGCTTTTTAAATTTTGAATTAGTGGTTTGTGCCTGAAGCTGGAAAAATCTGGAGCCATGAAGGAACTCATCTCTCTAGGATTGAATGTTAAAGGGCAGCCTAACATGCTTGCTAGGTGACCACGTGGATCCACTTATTGAGTAGAAGTGGGACTAATGCAGCAATAAAGACACTGGTTGATTTCAGCACTTCCTCTTTGTTACGTTCCCCTTGATCCTGCCCTA